>NC_133134.1:79167846-79516596 GCF_048418815.1 Hemitrygon akajei
AGCGATGGCTCGCGCTGTCAGCTGTTTCAAAGTCCCGACAGGAAGGGTGGGTGCGAAGAATGGGAAGCATAACTGGCCCCCCCCCCCAGAGGAAGGGGGTTTTGCAGTGAGGCACAGAGCCAGTTTAGGGGCCTGGCGTGTGAGCAGGGCAGAGGGCCACGCAGAGTCGGCAGAATCCGCTCAGCAATGGGATACGTGAGGACAGGCTCCCTCCCTCCTTCGTCCAAGTGTCCAGCAGTCAGTGCAGAAGTGGTTTGTTAGGTCAGGTCCTGGGACGGTCATAGAGCCATCATCCAGCAGCTCCTTCGGCCCACTGTGTCCCTACTGGCCCACCTACACCGATCCCATTCCCCAACACTGGGTTCATTCTCCTCTCCGCCTCGTCCAGACACTTCTTCAACATTATGAGCGCCTCTGCCTCCACCTCAGGAAGTGTGCCCGGATTCCAATGCGCCTCTGTGGGAGGAGGTTTCTCCTCAGATCCCTTCTCGCACACCATAGTCCATCGCACCCCGCGTTGAGTAGACTTACAAGGAGTGCTGTCGCAGGAAAGCAGAATCCAACCCCGGGGTCCCCCACCATCCAGACTCCTCTCTGCTACCTTGGCTCCCACACCACCAGGTTCAGGAACAGTCAACGACCAGGCTCGCGAACCAGTGTGGATAACTTCACTCAGCGCAGCACGGAACTGATTCTGCACTGTGAAGGACCCGACAATTCACGTTCTTGATGTTAGGATTTTTATCTGTGCAATTTGTCCTTTGCACACTGGTTTGCTCGTTCGCTTCCTTTTGTTCGCACGGTTTGATTTTTTCTGCATGTTGGTGTTTGATTATACATAGTTCACACATTGTTTATACATAGTTTTTAGTAAAATTCTACGGTATTTCTTTTTCCCTGTGAACGCCTGCAAGAAAACGAATCTCAAGCTAGCATATAGTACATACTTTGATAATTAATTTACTTTGAACTTTGAACTTTAAACCCACCCCTCTGGTTTCAAACGCAAGAGATTTTACAGATGCTGGAAATCTTGGGACAACACACACAGAAGGCTGAAGTTCAAGCAGCATCTGTGTGTATGGGGGTGGGGGGTGGAATAAATAGTCAATGTTTCTGGCCGGGATTCTCCATTGCAACCAGAACGTCGACTGTTTATCCCTCTCAATAGACGCTGCCTGACCTGCTGAGTTCCTCCAGCATTTTGTGTGTGTTGCTCTGGATTTCCGACATCTGCAGAATCTCTTGCGTTTTCCACTCGGCAACACTTTGGAATTCTGAAGAACAGGGAGGACGAAACGGAACCATTATTTGTGATGAGTAGATGGAAACATTGAGACCCACCGGAGATTCTGCAGATGCCGGGAATCCACAGCAACGCACACACAATGCTGCAGGAACTCAGCAGGTCAGGCAGTGTCTATGGAGAGGGATAAACATTCAATGTTTCAGGCTGAGGCCCTTCGTCAGGACTGGAAAGAAAGGGGTCAGTGACCTGAATGAAGGGTCTCAGCCCAAAACTTTAATTGTTTATTGGCCTCCGTAGACGCTGCCTGACCCTCTAGTTCTGGGATCTTTGATCTGAGGAAAAGTATTGACTGTCCACTCTATCTGAGCTCCTCATTTTGACAGGTCCCATCAGCCTCTTCAAAGGAACGGGTGCTGGGGCTAGAAATGGATCTGACAGACACACGCAGGCTGAATGGCCTGGCCCTGATCAGCTGTCCTCAGGGTGTTGTGGGTGCACAGAAAGATCCCATTCACTGTGTAGGGGAGGGGTTTCTGGGGTCACCCTGTAGATTTGTGGAACTGAATGTTCTGGCAATCTCGTCCTACCCCGCCGAGCTCACGCAGAGAGGGGGGGAATGAGAAACAGCCCTTCAGCCCTCTCACTCCCTTCCAACCACACATTCACATCGATCCCCGTTTCACTCCAACCCTCACTCACTCACTCATAAGGGGGCAACTTATAGCGACTGGCTAACCCTCCGACGCTGCACATTGTTGGGGTGTGGGAGGGAACTGGAGTAGCCGGGGGAAAACTTCAAGTCATGGGAAGAACGTACACACACACACACGCACGCACACACACACACACACACACACACACACACTCACACACACACACGCACGCACACACGCACACACACACACACACACACACACACACACTCACACACACGCACGCACACACGCACACACACACACACACACATGCACACACACTCACACACACACACGCACGCACGCACGCACGCACACACGCACGCACACACGCGCGCACACACGCACACACATACTCACACACGCGCACACACACGCGCGCGCACACACACGCGCGCACACACACACACACGCACGCACACACACACTCACGCACACACACACTCACACACACACGCACACACGCACACACACACACACTCACACACACACACACACACACACACACACACACACACACACACACACACACACACACACACACACACACACACACACACACACACACCCTGGTTCTCTAGAGCCATAAGACAACAGCTTCCCACTGTGCCTCCAGCATTGTCAAAGGTTGAACCAGAGTGTCCTCGTACAGAAGTTATAAATCCGTGTCAAAGACAGAACGTGCTGGAAACACCCAGCAGGTCAGGCAGCGTTAGTGGACAGAAAAACTGGGTCAATACACTCGAGCTTACTTTTGATTTTCATTTAATCTGATGACGGCCCCCCACTCCTTAATTCGTCTGCAAATGGGGAACTTTCCCCAACAGCCACTGTCACTCATCTCCCTGTAACTCTCCGCTACCCACCCTCCTCCTTCACTATCCCCTCCCAGCTTCTCACTTCATCCTCCACAAAGCCTCCCCCTCACCTATCACCACCCCACCCCCCACCTTATTCTGCTTTCTGCCCCCTTCCTTTCCAGTCCTGACGAAGGGTCTCGGCCTGAAACATTGACTGTTTATTCCTCTCCGCAGATGCTGCCTGGCCTGCTGAGTTTGTTTGTGTGTATTGCTGTGCAGATTAGACTCCCCCCATTCCCATCGACCCCTTAAACCTCCCCCTCTGACCACCTGTGAACTCGAGGTGAGCAGTGCTTTGTGTATATCGCCGATACATCTTCCCGCGGCCCGACATGCACTGCCAGCTCTTCCACCCCCTCTCCTCCCCCCACCCCCATGCCCTTCCCTGATCCCTGCTCACCGGGTCCCTTGGGGGTGGGGAGGTGTTTGGAACTCCAGCTGGCCTCTCCCTATCCTCAGAGGGGAGTTTGCAGAGCAGGGCTGGCCGGTCGGTGCCTGCGGAGTTGCGATTCAGCAGCTCGTGGGCAGGAAGCTGCCTTGCCACAAAGGCAACAGGAGGTGTGATCTCACCGACAAAGCCTTCGCTCTCACACGTCATGGAAACTGTGGACCAGGCTCACTCCACCCCCACCCCCCCCGCCAAGTCCACTGCTTTCCGCCCAGGTCCCGGGCGGGACCTTGAGTTGCTCTGTCCGTCCTCCCTCCCTTGGGAGCCCACACCCCCGGGGTAAGGGGTGTCCTCATCACCCTCCCCACCACTGGGATCTTGCTGTGCTTGGGTAATGGCCAACACAACACAGGCTAGATCAGAGGTGTGGGTGCTATCTCCCACCCTCTTCCTGTGTCGCCTTCTGTCTCCCCTCCCCTCCCTCCCCCTCCATCTCATTCCACCTCCATCCCTCCCTCCAACTCTGTTTCACTCTGTCTCCCTCCATGTGGCAGAATGGTAGTGTAGAGGTGAGCACAACGCGTACAGTGCAGGCTGCCGCTGTCTGTGAGGAGTTTGCACGTTCTCCCCGTGACTGTGTGGGTTTCGTCCGGGTGCTCTGGCTTCCTCCCACACTGGTTGGTGGGTTAATTAGTCATTGTAAATTATCTTGTGATTAGGCCAGGGTTAAATCGGGGGATTTCTGGTCAGCGCCGAGGGACCTACTCCCAATAAAAATAAATACCCCCCTCGCCCTGCCCCATCTACCTCCATTTCCAACTCCCTCCATCTCCTTCTCCTCTGTCCTTTCCTTCCACCTCCCTCCAACTCCCTCATCCACAATCCCCTCCCACCTTCTTCCCCAACCTCCTCTATTTTTCTCCCTCTCCCTCCATCTCACTCCATTTTCATCCCTTTACCTCCCTCCTCAACTCCAACTCCTTCCATCTCCTTTCATCACACATCCCCCGCCACCTCTCTCCAACTGCCTCTATTTCCCTCCATCTCCCTCTTTCTCCCTCAGTCCTCTTCCAATCCCTTCTTCCATCTCTCTTCTTCTCCAACTCTCTCCAGCTCCTTCCATCTACCCCTGCTGTCCCAAACTTTATCCCTACCCTCAGCTAATTCACTCCCCAACTTCTTATTCTAAACACTGATGCTCCAGAATGTTCAAAATAAATATTATCAGAGTACATATGTCACCATATACAACCCTGAGATTATTTATCCTGTGGGCAGACTCCACAAATCTATAGAATAGTAACTGTAACATGATGAATGAAAGATCAACCAGAGTACAGAAGACAACAAACTGTGCAAATGCAAATATAAATAAATAGCAATAAGTAACGAGAACATGAGATAAAGAGTCCTTAAAGTGAGAGCATTGGTTGTGGGAACGTCTCAATGGATGGGCAAGTGAGTGTAGTTTTGTTCAAGAGCATGATGGTTCAGGGGTTGTAACTGTTCCCGAACCCGGTGGTGGGGGTCCTGAGGCTCTACCTGATGGCAGCAGTGCGGAGGCGGGTACCCCCGACGACGGATGCTGCTTTCCTGCAACAGCGTTTCATGTAGACGTGCTCAATGCTGGTGGCGGCTTTACCCATGATGTACTAAGCCGAATCCACTACTTTAGTAGGGTTTTCGATTCAAGGGCATTGCTGTTTCCACACCAGGCCGTGATGCAGCCAGTCAGTATACTCTCCACTACACATCTATAGTCAAAGTTTTAGATGTCAGGCTGATTCTCTGCAGACTCCTGAGGAAGTAGAGGCGTTGCCCACAGCACCCTCATCTACTCCCTGTACAGTCCTGACTACATGGCTAGATTCTGTTCTAAATGTTTGCAGATGATATGACCGTAGTGAGCTGTATTTGAAATGATGATGAGTTGGGAATACAGAAAGGAGACAGAGAGCTTAGTGACATGTTGTCATGGCAACAACCTCTCCCACAATGTCAACAAAACAAAAGAGCTGGCGATTGCCTTCAGAAAGGGAGACAGTACACACTCCTGTCATTATCAGTGACACTGGGGTCAAGAGATCGGAACGGAGGACAGTACACACTCCTGTCATTATCAGTGACACTGGGGTCGAGAGGGTCAGAACGGAGGACAGTACACACTCCCGTCATTATCAGTGACACTGGGGTCGAGAGGGTCGGAACGGAGGACAGTACACACTCCTGTCATTATCAGTGACACTGGGGTCGAGAGGGTCGGAACGGAGGACAGTACACACTCCTGTCATTATCAGTGACACTGGGGTCGAGAGGGTCGGAACGGAGGACAGTACACACTCCTGTCATTATCAGTGACACTGGGGTCGAGAGGGTCGGAACGGAGGACAGTACACACTCCTGTCATTATCAGTGACACTGGGGTCGAGAGGGTCGGAACGGAGGACAGTACACACTCCTGTCATTATCAGTGACACTGGGGTCGAGAGGGTCAGAACGGAGGACAGTACACACTCCCGTCATTATCAGTGACACTGGGGTCGAGAGGGTCGGAACGGAGGACAGTATACACTCCTGTCATTATCAGTGACACTGGGGTCGAGAGGGTAGGAACGGAGGACAGTACACACTCCTGTCATTATCAGTGACACTGGGGTCGAGAGGGTCGAGAGGGTCGGAACGGAGGACAGTACACACTCCTGTCATTATCAGTGACACTGGGCTCAAGAGGGTCGGAACGGAGGACAGTACACACTCCTGTCATTATCAGTGACACTGGGGTCGAGAGGGTCAGAACGGAGGACAGTACACACTCCCGTCATTATCAGTGACACTGGGGTCGAGAGGGTCGGAACGGAGGACAGTACACACTCCTGTCATTATCAGTGACACTGGGCTCAAGAGGGTCGGAACGGAGGACAGTACACACTCCCGTCATTATCAGTGAAACTGGGGTCGAGAGGGTCGAGAGGGTCGGAACGGAGGACAGTACACACTCCCGTCATTATCAGTGACACTGGGGTCGAGAGGGTCGTGAGGGTCGGAACGGAGGACAGTACACACTCCCGTCATTATCAGTGACACGGGGGTCGAGAGGGTCGGAAAGGAGGACAGTACACACTCCAGTCATTATCAGTGACACTGGGGTCGAGAGGGTCGAGAGGGTCAGAACGGAGGACAGTACACACTCCTGTCATTATCAGTGACACTGGGGTCGAGAGGGTCGAGAGGGTCAGAACGGAGGACAGTACACACTCCTGTCATTATCAGTGACACTGGGGTCGAGAGGGTCGGAACGAAGGACAGTACACACTCCTGTCATTATCAGTGACACTGGGGTCGAGAGGGTCGGAACAGAGGACAGTATACACTCCTGTCATTATCAGTGACACTGGGGTCGAGAGGGTCGAGAGGGTTGGAACGGAGGACAGTACACACTCCCGTCATTATCAGTGACACTGGGGTCGAGAGGGTCGAGAGGGTCGGAACGGAGGACAGTACACACTCCTGTCATTATCAGTGACACTGGGGTCGAGAGGGTCGGAACGGAGGACATTACACACTCCCGTCATTATCAGTGACACTGGGGTCGAGAGGGTCGGAACGGAGGACAGTACACACTCCGGTCATTATCAGTGACACTGGGGTCGAGAGGGTCGGAACGGAGGACAGTACACACTCCCGTCATTATCAGTGACACTGGGGTCGAGAGGGTCGGAACGGAGGACAGTACACACTCCTGTCATTATCAGTGACACTGGGGTCGAGAGGGTCAGAACGGAGGACAGTACACACTCCTGTCATTATCAGTGACACTGGGGTCGAGAGGGTAGAGAGGGTCGGAACGGAGGACAGTACACACTCCCGTCATTATCAGCGACACTGGGGTCGAGAGGGTCGGAACGGAGGACAGTACACACTCCCGTCATTATCAGTGACACTGGGGTCGAGAGGGTCGAGAGGGTCGGAACGGAGGACAGTACAAACTCCCGTCATTATCAGTGACACTGGGGTCGAGAGGGTCGGAACGGAGGACAGTACACACTCCTGTCATTATCAGTGACACTGGGGTCGAGAGGGTCGGAACGGAGGAC
Organism: Hemitrygon akajei; assembly: GCF_048418815.1. Taxonomy (NCBI): domain Eukaryota; kingdom Metazoa; phylum Chordata; class Chondrichthyes; order Myliobatiformes; family Dasyatidae; genus Hemitrygon; species Hemitrygon akajei. The sequence goes on from NC_133134.1 coordinate 79,175,133, forward strand.
AGTACACACTCCGGTCATTATCAGTGACACTGGGGTCGAGAGGGTCGGAACGGAGGACAGTACACACTCCCGTCATTATCAATGACACTGGGGTCGAGAGGGTCGGAAAGGAGGACAGTACACACTCCCGTCATTATCAGTGACACTGGGGTCGAGAGGGTCGAGAGGGTCGGAACGGAGGACAGTACACACTCCTGTCATTATCAGTGACACTGGGGTCGAGAGGGTCGGAACGGAGGACAGTAAACACTCCGGTCATTATCAGTGACACTGGGGTCGAGAGGGTCGGTACGGAGGACAGTACACACTCCCGTCATTATCAGTGACACTGGGGTCGAGAGGGTCGAGAGGGTCGGAACGGAGGACAGTACACACTCCTGTCATTATCAGTGACACTGGGGTCGAGAGGGTCGGAACGGAGGACAGTACACACTCCCGTCATTATCAGTGACACTGGGGTCGAGAGGGTCGGAACGGAGGACAGTACACACTCCTGTCATTATCAGTGACACTGGGGTCGAGAGGGTCGGAACGGAGGACAGTACACATTCCGGTCATTATCAGTGACACTGGGGTCGAGAGGGTCGGAACGGAGGACAGTACACACTCCCGTCATTATCAATGACACTGGTGTCGAGAGGGTCGGAACGGAGGACAGTACACACTCCTGTCATTATCAGTGACACTGGGGTCGAGAGGGTCGGAACGGAGGACAGTACACACTCCCGTCATTATCAGTGACACTGGGGTCGAGAGGGTCGTGAGGGTCGGAACGGAGGACAGTACACACTCCCGTCATTATCAGTGACACGGGGGTCGAGAGGGTCGGAAAGGAGGACAGTACACACTCCTGTCATTATCAGTGACACTGGGGTCGAGAGGGTCGAGAGGGTCAGAACGGAGGACAGTACACACTCCTGTCATTATCAGTGACACTGGGGTCGAGAGGGTCGGAACGAAGGACAGTACACACTCCCGTCATTATCAGTGACACTGGGGTCGAGAGGGTCGGAACGGAGGACAGTACACACTCCTGTCATTATCAGTGACACTGGGGTCGAGAGGGTCGGAACAGAGGACAGTATACACTCCTGTCATTATCAGTGACACTGGGGTCGAGAGGGTCGAGAGGGTTGGAACGGAGGACAGTACACACTCCCGTCATTATCAGTGACACTGGGGTCGAGAGGGTCGAGAGGGTCGGAACGGAGGACAGTACACACTCCTGTCATTATCAGTGACACTGGGGTCGAGAGGGTCGGAACGGAGGACATTACACACTCCCGTCATTATCAGTGACACTGGGGTCGAGAGGGTCGGAACGGAGGACAGTACACACTCCCGTCATTATCAGTGACACTGGGGTCGAGAGGGTCGGAACGGAGGACAGTACACACTCCTGTCATTATCAGTGACACTGGGGTCGAGAGGGTCGAGAGGGTCAGAACGGAGGACAGTACACACTCCTGTCATTATCAGTGACACTGGGGTCGAGAGGGTCGGAACGGAGGACAGTACACACTCCTGTCATTATCAGTGACACTGGGGTCGAGAGGGTAGAGAGGGTCGGAACGGAGGACAGTACACACTCCCGTCATTATCAGCGACACTGGGGTCGAGAGGGTCGGAACGGAGGACAGTACACACTCCCGTCATTATCAGTGACACTGGGGTCGAGAGGGTCGGAACGGAGGACAGTACACACTCCTGTCATTATCAGTGACACTGGGGTCGAGAGGGTCGGAACGGAGGACAGTACACACTCCGGTCATTATCAGTGACACTGGGGTCGAGAGGGTCGGAACGGAGGACAGTACACACTCCCGTCATTATCAATGACACTGGGGTCGAGAGGGTCGGAAAGGAGGACAGTACACACTCCCGTCATTATCAGTGACACTGGGGTCGAGAGGGTCGAGAGGGTCGGAACGGAGGACAGTACACACTCCTGTCATTATCAGTGACACTGGGGTCGAGAGGGTCGGAACGGAGGACAGTAAACACTCCGGTCATTATCAGTGACACTGGGGTCGAGAGGGTCGGTACGGAGGACAGTACACACTCCCGTCATTATCAGTGACACTGGGGTCGAGAGGGTCGAGAGGGTCGGAACGGAGGACAGTACACACTCCTGTCATTATCAGTGACACTGGGGTCGAGAGGGTCGGAACGGAGGACAGTACACACTCCCGTCATTATCAGTGACACTGGGGTCGAGAGGGTCGGAACGGAGGACAGTACACACTCCTGTCATTATCAGTGACACTGGGGTCGAGAGGGTCGGAACGGAGGACAGTACACATTCCGGTCATTATCAGTGACACTGGGGTCGAGAGGGTCGGAACGGAGGACAGTACACACTCCCGTCATTATCAATGACACTGGTGTCGAGAGGGTCGGAACGGAGGACAGTACACACTCCTGTCATTATCAGTGACACTGGGGCCGAGAGGGTCGGAACGGAGGACAGTACACACTCCCGTCATTATTAGTGACACTGGGGTCGAGAGGGTCGGAACGGAGGACAGTACACACTCCTGTCATTATCAGTGACACTGGGGTCGAGAGGGTCGTGAGGGTCGGAACGGAGGACAGTACACACTCCCGTCATTATCAGTGACACTGGGGTCGAGAGGGTCAAACGGAGGACAGTACACACTCCCGTCATTATCAATGACACTGGTGTCGAGAGGGTCGGAACGGAGGACAGTACACACTCCTGTCATTATCAGTGACACTGGGGTCGAGAGGGTCGGAACGGAGGACAGTACACACTCCGGTCATTATCAGTGACACTGGGGTCGAGAGGGTCGAGAGGGTCGGAACGGAGGACAGTACACACTCCCGTCATTATCAGTGACACTGGGGTCGAGAGGGTCGGAACGGAGGACAGTACACACTCCTGTCATTATCAGTGACACTGGGGTCGAGAGGGTCGTGAGGGTCGGAACGGAGGACAGTACACACTCCCGTCATTATCAGTGACACTGGGGTCGAGAGGGTCGGAACGGAGGACAGTACACACTCCTGTCATTATCAGTGACACTGGGGTCGAGAGGGTCGGAACGGAGGACAGTACACACTCCTGTCATTATCAGAGACACTGGGGTCGAGAGGGTCGGAACGGAGGACAGTACACACTCCTGTCATTATCAGTGACACTGGGGTCGAGAGGGTCGAGAGGGTCGGAACGGAGGACAGTACACACTCCGGTCATTATCAGTGACACTGGGGTCGAGAGGGTCGGAACGGAGGACAGTACACACTCCTGTCATTATCAGTGACACTGGGGTCGAGAGGGTCGGAACGGAGCATATTACACACTCATGTCATTATCAGTGACACTGGGGTCGAGAGGGTCGTGAGGGTCGGAACGGAGGACAGTACACACTCCTGTCATTATCAGTGATACTGGGGTCGAGAGGGTCGGAACGGAGGACAGTACACACTCCCGTCATTATCAGTGACACTGGGGTTGAGAGGGTCGGAACGGAGCACAGTACACACTCCTGTCATTATCAGTGACACTGGGGTCGAGAGGGTCGGAACGGAGGACAGTACAGACTCCCGTCATTATCAGTGACACTGGGGTTGAGAGGGTCGGAACGGAGGACAGTACACACTCCCGTCATTATCAGTGACACTGGGGTCGAGAGGGTCGGAACGGAGGACAGTACACACTCCTGTCATTATCAGTGACACTGGGGTCGAGAGGGTCGGAACGGAGCACATTACACACTCCGGTCATTATCAGTGACACTGGGGTCGAGAGGGTCGTGAGGGTCGGAACGGAGGACAGTACACACTCCCGTCATTATCAGTGACACTGGGGTCGAGAGGCTCGGAACGGAGGACAGTACACACTCCCGTCATTATCAGTGACACTGGGGTCGAGAGGGTCGGAACAGAGCACATTACACACTCCTGTCATTATCAGTGACACTGGGGTCGAGAGGGTCGGAACGGAGGACAGTACACACTCCTGTCATTATCAGTGACACTGGGGTTGAGAGGGTCGGAACGGAGGACAGTACACACTCCCGTCATTATCAGTGACACTGGGGTCGAGAGGGTCGGAACGGAGGACAGTACACACTCCTGTCATTATCAGTGACACTGGGGTCGAGAGGGTCGGAACGGAGCACATTACACACTCCGGTCATTATCAGTGACACTGGGGTCGAGAGGGTCGTGAGGGTCGGAACGGAGGACAGTACACACTCCTGTCATTATCAGTGACACTGGGGTCGAGAGGCTCGGAACGGAGGACAGTACACACTCCCGTCATTATCAGTGACACTGGGGTCGAGAGGGTCGGAACAGAGCACATTACACACTCCTGTCATTATCAGTGACACTGGGGTCGAGAGGGTCGGAACGGAGGACAGTACACACTCCTGTCATTATCAGTGACACTGGGGTCGAGAGGGTCGTGAGGGTCGGTACGGAGGACAGTACACACTCCTGTCATTATCAGTGACACTGGGGTCGAGAGGGTCGGAACGGAGGACAGTACACACTCCCGTCATTATCAGTGACACTGGGGTTGAGAGTGTCGGAACGGAGGACAGTACACACTCCTGTCATTATCAGTGACACAGGGGTCGAGAGGGTCGGAACGGAGGACAGTACACACTCCTGTCATTATCAGTGACACAGGGGTCAAGAGGGTCGGAACGGAGGACAGTACACACTCCCGTCATTATCAGTGACACTGGGGTTGAGACGGTCGAGAGGGTCGGAACGGAGGACAGTACACACTCCTGTCATTATCAGTGACACTGGGGTCGAGAGGGTCGAGAGGGTTGGAACGGAGGACAGTACACACGCCCGTCATTATCAGTGACACTGGGGTCGAGAGGGTCGAGAGGGTCGGAACGGAGGACAGTACACACTCCTGTCATTATCAGTGACACTGGGGTCGAGAGGGTCGGAACGGAGGACAGTACACACTCCCGTCATTATCAGTGACACTGGGGTCGAGAGGGTCGGAACGGAGCACATTACACACTCCTGTCATTATCAGTGACACTGGGGTCGAGAGGGTCAGAACGGAGGACAGTACACACTCCCGTCATTATCAGTGACACTGGGGTTGAGAGGGTCGGAACGGAGCACAGTACACACTCCTGTCATTATCAGTGACACTGGGGTCGAGAGGGTCGGAACGGAGGACAGTACACACTCCTGTCATTATCAGTGACACTGGGGTCGAGAGGGTCGTGAGGGTCGGAACGGAGGACAGTACACACTCCCGTCATTATCAGTGACACTGGGGTCGAGAGGGTCGTGAGGGTCGGAACGGAGGACAGTACACACTCCCGTCATTATCAGTGACACTGGGGTCGAGAGGGTCGGAACGGAGGACAGTACACACTCCGGTCATTATCAGTGACACTGGGGTCGAGAGGGTCGGAACGGAGGACAGTACACACTCCGGTCATTATCAGTGACACTGGGGTCGAGAGGGTCGGAACGGAGGACAGTACACACTCCCGTCATTATCAGTGACACTGGGGTCGAGAGGGTCGGAACGGAGGACAGTACACACTCCTGTCATTATCAGTGACACTGGGGTCGAGAGGGTCGTGAGGGTCGGAACGGAGGACAGTACACACTCCCGTCATTATCAGTGACACTGGGATCGAGAGGGTCAGAACGGAGGACAGTACACACTCCTGTCATTATCAGTGACACTGGGGTCGAGAGGGTCGGAACGGAGGACAGTACACACTCCTGTCATTATCAGAGACACTGGGGTCGAGAGGGTCAGAACGGAGGACAGTACACACTCCTGTCATTATCAGTGACACTGGGGTCGAGAGGGTCGGAACAGAGGACAGTACACACTCCCGTCATTATCAGTGACACTGGGGTCGAGAGGGTCGGAACGGAGGACAGTACACACTCCGGTCATGATCAGTGACACTGGGGTCGAGAGGGTCGGAACGGAGGACAGTACACACTCCTGTCATTATCAGTGACACTGGGGTCGAGAGGGTCGGAACGGAGCATATTACACACTCATGTCATTATCAGTGACACTGGGGTCGAGAGGGTCGTGAGGGTCGGAACGGAGGACAGTACACACTCCTGTCATTATCAGTGACACTGGGGTCGAGAGGGTCGGAACGGAGGACAGTACACACTCCTGTCATTATCAGTGACACTGGGGTCGAGAGGGTCGGAACGGAGCACATTACACACTCCTGTCATTATCAGTGACACTGGGGTCGAGAGGGTCGGAACGGAGGACAGTACACACTCCCGTCATTATCAGTGACACTGGGGTCGAGAGGGTCGGAACGGAGGACAGTACACACTCCTGTCATTATCAGTGACACTGGGGTCGAGAGGGTCGGAACGGAGGACAGTACACACTCCTGTCATTATCAGTGACACTGGGGTCGAGAGGGTCGGAACGGAGGACAGTACACACTCCTGTCATTATCAGTGACACTGGGGTCGAGAGGGTCGGAACGGAGGACAGTACACACTCCTGTCATTATCAGTGACACTGGGGTCGAGAGGGTCGTGAGGGTCGGAACGGAGGACAGTACACACTTCTGTCATTTTCAGTGACACTGGGGTCGAGAGGGTCGGAACGGAGGACAGTACACACTCCTGTCATTATCAGTGACACTGGGGTCGAGAGGGTCGGAACGGAGCACATTACACACTCCTGTCATTATCAGTGACACTGGGGTCGAGAGGGTCGTGAGGGTCGGAACGGAGGACAGTACACACTCCCGTCATTATCAGTGACACTGGGGTCGAGAGGGTCGGAACGGAGGACAGTACACACTCCTGTCATTATCAGTGACACTGGGGTCGAGAGGGTCGGAACGGAGCACATTACACACTCCTGTCATTATCAGTGACACTGGGGTCGAGAGGGTCGAGAGGGTCGGAACGGAGGACAGTACACACTCCTGTCATTATCAGTGACACTGGGGTCGAGAGGGTCGAGAGGGTCGGAACAGAGGACAGTACACACTCCTGTCATTATCAGTGACACTGGGGTCGAGAGGGTTGGAACAGAGTACAGTACACACTCCTGTCATTATCAGTGACACTGGGGTCGAGAGGGTCGAGAGGGTTGGAACGGAGGACAGTACACACTCCCGTCATTATCAGTGACACTGGGGTCGAGAGGGTCGAGAGGGTCGGAACGGACGACAGTACACACTCCTGTCATTATCAGTGACACTGGGGTTGAGAGGGTCGGAACGGAGGACAGTACAGACTCCCGTCATTATCAGTGACACTGGGGTTGAGAGGGTCGGAACGGAGGACAGTACACACTCCCGTCATTATCAGTGACACTGGGGTCGAGAGGGTCGGAACGGAGGACAGTACACACTCCTGTCATTATCAGTGACACTGGGGTCGAGAGGGTCGGAACGGAGCACATTACACACTCCGGTCATTATCAGTGACACTGGGATCGAGAGGGTCGTGAGGGTCGGAACGGAGGACAGTACACACTCCTGTCATTATCAGTGACACTGGGGTCGAGAGGGTCGGAACAGAGCACATTACACACTCCTGTCATTATCAGTGACACTGGGGTCGAGAGGGTCAGAACGGAGGACAGTACACACTCCCGTCATTATCAGTGACACTGGGGTTGAGAGGGTCGGAACGGAGCACAGTACACACTCCTGTCATTATCAGTGACACTGGGGTCGAGAGGGTCGGAACGGAGGACAGTACACACTCCTGTCATTATCAGTGACACTGGGGTCGAGAGGGTCGGAACGGAGGACAGTACACACTCCTGTCATTATCAGTGACACTGGGGTCGAGAGGGTCGGAACGGAGGACAGTACACACTCCTGTCATTATCAGTGACACTGGGGTCGAGAGGGTCGGAACGGAGGACAGTACACACTCCGGTCATTATCAGTGACACTGGGGTTCGAGAGGGTCGGAACGGAGGACAGTACACACTCCCGTCATTATCAGTGACACTGGGGTTGAGAGGGTCGGAACGGAGGACAGTACACACTCCAGTCATTATCAGTGACACTGGGGTCGAGAGGGTCGGAACGGAGGACAGTACACACTCCTGTCATTATCAGTGACACTGGGGTCGAGAGGGTCGGAACGGAGGACAGTACAAACTCCTGTCATTATCAGTGACACAGGGGTCAAGAGGGTCCTAACGGAGGACAGTACACACTCCCGTCATTATCAGTGACACTGGGGTCGAGACGGTCGAGAGGGTCGGAACGGAGGACAGTACACACTCCTGTCATTATCAGTGACACTGGGGTCGAGAGGGTCGTGAGAGTCGGAACGGAGGACAGTAGACACTCCTGTCATTATCAGTGACACTGGGGTCGAGAGGGTCGGAACGGAGGACAGTACACACTCCCGTCATTATCAGTGACACTGGGGTTGAGAGGGTCGGAACGGAGGACAGTACACACTCCAGTCATTATCAGTGACACTGGGGTCGAGAGGGTCGGAACGGAGGACAGTACACACTCCTGTCATTATCAGTGACACTGGGGTCGAGAGGGTCGGAACGGAGGACAGTACACACTCCTGTCATTATCAGTGACACAGGGGTCAAGAGGGTCCTAACGGAGGACAGTACACACTCCCGTCATTATCAGTGACACTGGGGTCGAGACGGTCGAGAGGGTCGGAACGGAGGACAGTACACACTCCTGTCATTATCAGTGACACTGGGGTCGAGAGGGTCGTGAGGGTTGGAACGGAGGACAGTACACACGCCCGTCATTATCAGTGACACTGGGGTCGAGAGGGTCGAGAGGGTCGGAACGGAGGACAGTACACACTCCTGTCATTATCAGTGACACTGGGGTCGAGAGGGTCGGAACGGAGGACAGTACACACTCCGGTCATTATCAGTGACACTGGGGTCGAGAGGGTCAGAACGGAGGACAGTACACACTCCTGTCATTATCAGTGACACTGGGGTCGAGAGGGTCGGAACGGAGCACATTAAACACTCCTGTCATTATCAGTGACACTGGGGTCGAGAGGGTCGTGAGAGTCGGAACGGAGGACAGTAGACACTCCCGTCATTATCAGTGACACTGGGGTCGAGAGGGTCGGAACGGAGCACATTACACACTCCTGTCATTATCAGTGACACTGGGGTCGAGAGGGTCGTGAGAGTCGGAACGGAGGACAGTACACACTCCCATCATTATCAGTGACACTGGGGTCGAGAGGGTCGGAACGGAGGACAGTACACACTCCTGTCATTATCAGTGACACTGGGGTCGAGAGGGTCGGAACGGAGCACATTACACACTCCTGTCATTATCAGTGACACTGGGGTCGAGAGGGTCAGAACGGAGGACAGTACACACTCCCGTCATTATCAGTGACACTGGGGTCGAGAGGGTCGAGAGGGTCGGAACGGAGGACAGTACACACTCCTGTCATTATCAGTGACACTGGGGTCGAGAGGGTCGGAACGGAGGACAGTACACACTCCTGTCATTATCAGTGACACTGGGGTCGAGAGGGTCGAGAGGGTTGGAACGGAGGACAGTACACACTCCCGTCATTATCAGTGACACTGGGGTCGAGAGGGTCGGAACGGAGGACAGTATACACTCCTGTCATTATCAGTGACACTGGGGTCGAGAGGGTCGGAACGGAGGACAGTACAGACTCCCGTCATTATCAGTGACACTGGGGTTGAGAGGGTCGGAACGGAGGACAGTACACACTCCAGTCATTATCAGTGACACTGGGGTCGAGAGGGTCGGAACGGAGGACAGTACACACTCCTGTCATTATCAGTGACACTGGGGTCGAGAGGGTCGGAACGGAGGACAGTACACACTCCTGTCATTATCAGTGACACTGGGGTCGAGAGGGTCGGAACGGAGGACAGTACACACTCCTGTCATTATCAGTGACACTGGGGTCGAGAGGGTCGAGAGGGTCGGAACGAAGGACAGTACACACTCCTGTCATTATCAGTGACACAGGGGTCAAGAGGGTCGGAACGGAGGACAGTACACACTCCCGTCATTATCAGTGACACTGGGGTCGAGACGGTCGAGAGGGTCGGAACGGAGGACAGTACACACTCCTGTCATTAGCAGTGACACTGGGGTCGAGAGGGTCGAGAGGGTTGGAACGGAGGACAGTACACACGCCCGTCATTATCAGTGACACTGGGGTCGAGAGGGTCGAGAGGGTCGGAACGGAGGACAGTACACACTCCTGTCATTATCAGTGACACTGGGGTCGAGAGGGTCGGAACGGAGGACAGTACACACTCCCGTCATTATCAGTGACACTGGGGTCGAGAGGGTCGGAACGGAGGACAGTACACACTCCTGTCATTATCAGTGACACTGGGGTCGAGAGGGTCGGATCGGAGGACAGTACACACTCCCGTCATTATCAGTGACACTGGGGTCGAGAGGTTCGGAACGGAGGACAGTACACACTCCCGTCATTATCAGTGACACTGGGGTCGAGAGGGTCGGAACGGAGGACAGTACACACTCCCGTCATTATCAGTGACACAGGGGTCGAGAGGGTCGGAACGGAGGACAGTACACACTCCTGTCATTATCAGTGACACTGGGGTCGAGAGGGTCGAGAGGGTCAGAACGGAGGACAGTACACACTCCTGTCATTATCAGTGACACTGGGGTCGAGAGGGTCGAGAGGGTCGGAACGGAGGACAGTACACACTTCTGTCATTTTCAGTGACACTGGGGTCGAGAGGGTCGGAACGGAGGACAGTACACACTCCTGTCATTATCAGTGACACTGGGGTCGAGAGGGTCGGAACGGAGGACAGTACACACTCCTGTCATTATCAGTGACACTGGGGTCGAGAGGGTCGAGAGGGTCGGAACGGAGGACAGTACACACTCCCGTCATTATCAGCGACACTGGGGTCAAGAGGGTCCGAACGGAGGACAGTACACACTCCCGTCATTATCAGTGACACTGGGGTCGAGAGGGTCGGAACGGAGGACATTACACACTCCTGTCATTATCAGTGACACTGGGGTCGAGAGGGTCGGAACGGAGGACAGTACACACTCCGGTCATTATCAGTGACACTGGGGTCGAGAGGGTCGGAACGGAGGACAGTACACACTCCCGTCATTATCAATGACACTGGGGTGTAGAGGGTCGGAAAGGAGGACAGTACACACTCCCGTCATTATCAGTGACACTGGGGTCGAGAGGGTCGAGAGGGTCGGAACGGAGGACAGTACACACTCCTGTCATTATCAGTGACACTGGGGTCGAGAGGGTCGGAGCGGAGGACAGTAAACACTCCGGTCATTATCAGTGACACTGGGGTCGAGAGGATCGGAACGGAGGACAGTACACACTCCTGTCATTATCAGTGACACTGGGGTCGAGAGGGTCGGAACGGAGGACAGTACACACTCCCGTCATTATCAGTGACACTGGGGTCGAGAGGGTCGGAACGGAGGACAGTACACACTCCCGTCATTATCAGTGACACTGGGGTCGAGAGGGTCGGAACGGAGGACAGTACACACTCCTGTCATTATCAGTGACACTGGGGTCGAGAGGGTCGAGAGGGTCAGAACGGAGGACAGTACACACTCCTGTCATTATCAGTGACACTGGGGTCGAGAGGGTCGGAACGGAGGACAGTACACACTCCTGTCATTATCAGTGACACTGGGGTCGAGAGGGTCGAGAGGGTCGGAACGCAGGACAGTACACACTCCCGTCATTATCAGCGACACTGGGGTCGAGAGGGTCCGAACGGAGGACAGTACACACTCCCGTCATTATCAGTGACACTGGGGTCGAGAGGGTCGAGAGGGTCGGAACGGAGGACAGTACACACTCCCGTCATTATCAGTGACACTGGGGTCGAGAGGGTCGAGAGGGTCGGAACGGAGGACAGTACACACTCCCGTCATTATCAGTGACACTCGGGTCGAGAGGGTCGGAACGGAGGACAGTACACACTCCTGTCATTATCAGTGACACTGGGGTCGAGAGGGTCGGAACGGAGGACAGTACACACTCCGGTCATTATCAGTGACACTGAGGTCGAGAGGGTCGGTACGGAGGACAGTACACACTCCCGTCATTATCAGTGACACTGGGGTCGAGAGGATCGAGAGGGTCGGAACGGAGGACAGTACACACTCCCGTCATTATCAGTGACACTGGGGTCGAGAGGGTCGGAACGGAGGACAGTACACACTCCTGTCATTATCAGTGACACTGGGGTCGAGAGGGTCGGAACGGAGGACAGTACACACTCCGGTCATTATCAGTGACACTGGGGTCGAGAGGGTCGGAACGGAGGACAGTACACACTCCCGTCATTATCAATGACACTGGTGTCGAGAGGGTCGGAACGTAGGACAGTACACACTCCTGTCATTATCAGTGACACTGGGGTCGAGAGGGTCGGAACGGAGGACAGTACACACTCCTGTCATTATCAGTGACACTGGGGTCGAGAGGGTCGTGAGGGTCGGAACGGAGGACAGTACACACTCCCGTCATTATCAGTGACACTGGGGTCGAGAGGGTCAGAACGGAGGACAGTACACACTCCTGTCATTATCAGTGACACTGGGGTCGAGAGGGTCGAGAGGGTCGGAACGGAGGACAGTACACACTCCTGTCATTATCAGTGACACTTGGGTCGAGAGGGTCGGAACGGAGGACAGTACACACTCCGGTCATTATCAGTGACACTGGGGTCGAGAGGGTCAGAACGGAGGACAGTACACACTCCTGTCATTATCAGTGACACTGGGGTCGAGAGGGTCGGAACGGAGCACATTACACACTCATGTCATTATCAGTGACACTGGGGTCGAGAGGGTCGTGAGGGTCGGAACGGAGGACAGTACACACTCCTGTCATTATCAGTGACACTGGGGTTGAGAGGGTCGGAACGGAGGACAGTACACACTCCTGTCATTATCAGTGACACTGGGGTCGAGAGGGTCGGAACGGAGCACATTACACACTCCTGTCATTATCAGTGACACTGGGGTCGAGAGGGTCGGAACAGAGGACAGTACACACTCCTGTCATTATCAGTGACACTGGGGTCGAGAGGGTCGAGAGGGTTGGAACGGAGGACAGTACACACTCCCGTCATTATCAGTGACACTGGGGTCGAGAGGGTCGGAACAGAGGACAGTACACACTCCTGTCATTATCAGTGACACTGGGGTCGAGAGGGTCGAGAGGGTTGGAACGGAGGACAGTACACACTCCCGTCATTATCAGTGACACTGGGGTCGAGAGGGTCGAGAGGGTCGGAACGGAGGACAGTACAGACTCCCGTCATTATCAGTGACACTGGGGTAGAGAGGGTCGGAACGGAGGACAGTACACACTCCCGTCATTATCAGTGACACTGGGGTCGAGAGGGTCGGAACGGAGGACAGTACACACTCCTGTCATTATCAGTGACACTGGGGTCGAGAGGGTCAGAACGGAGGACAGTACACACTCCCGTCATTATCAGTGACACTGGGGTCGAGAGGGTCGAGAGGGTCGGAACGGAGGGCAGTACACACTCCTGTCATTATCAGTGACACTGGGGTCGAGAGGGTCGGAACGGAGCACATTACACACTCCGGTCATTATCAGTGACACTGGGGTCGAGAGGGTCGTGAGGGTCGGAACGGAGGACAGTACACACTCCTGTCATTATCAGTGACACTGGGGTCGAGAGGCTCGGAACGGAGGACAGTACACACTCCCGTCATTATCAGTGACACTGGGGTCGAGAGGGTCGGAACAGAGCACATTACACACTCCTGTCATTATCAGTGACACTGGGGTCGAGAGGGTCAGAACGGAGGACAGTACACACTCCTGTCATTATCAGTGACACTGGGGTCGAGAGGGTCGGAACGGAGGACAGTACAGACTCCTGTCATTATCAGTGACACTGGGGTCGAGAGGGTCGGAACGGAGGACAGTACACACTCCTGTCATTATCAGTGACACTGGGGTCGAGAGGGTCGAGAGGGTCGGAACGGAGGACAGTATACACTCCTGTCATTATCAGTGACACTGGGGTCGAGAGGGTCGGAACGGAGGACAGTACAGACTCCCGTCATTATCAGTGACACTGGGGTCGAGAGGGTCGGAACGGAGGACAGTACACACTCCTGTCATTATCAGTGACATTGGGGTCGAGAGGGTCGAGAGGGTCAGAACGGAGGACAGTATACACTCCTGTCATTATCAGTGACACTGGGGTCGAGAGGGTCAGAACGGAGGACAGTACACAATCCTGTCATTATCAGTGACACTGGGGTCGAGAGGGTCGGAACGGAGGACAGTACACACTCCTGTCATTATCAGTGACACTGGGGTCGAGAGGGTCGGAACGGAGGACAGTACACACTCCCGTCATTATCAGTGACACTGGGGTCGAGAGGGTCGGAACGGAGGACAGTACACACTCCTGTCATTATCAGTGACACTGGGGTCGAGAGGGTCGGAACGGAGGACAGTACACACTCCTGTCATTATCAGTGACACTGGGGTCGAGAGGGTCGAGAGGGTCGGAACGGAGGACAGTACACACTCCTGTCATTATCAGTGACACTGGGGTCGAGAGGGTCGAGAGGGTTGGAACGGAGGACAGTACACACGCTCGTCATTATCAGTGACACTGGGGTCGAGAGGGTCGAGAGGGTCGGAACGGAGGACAGTACACACTCCGGTCATTATCAGTGACACTGGGGTCGAGAGGGTCGGAACGGAGGACAGTACACACTCCCGTCATTATCAGTGACACTGGGGTCGAGATGGTCGGAACGGAGGACAGTACACACTCCTGTCATTATCAGTGACACTGGGGTCGAGAGGGTCGGATCGGAGGACAGTACACACTCCCGTCATTATCAGTGACACTGGGGTCGAGAGGGTCAGAACGGAGGACAGTACACACTCCCGTCATTATCAGTGACACTGGGGTCGAGAGGGTCGGAACGGAGGACAGTACACACTCCCGTCATTATCAATGACACTGGTGTCGAGAGGGTCGGAACGGAGGACAGTACACACTCCTGTCATTATCAGTGACACTGGGGTCGAGAGGGTCGGAACGGAGGACAGTACACACTCCTGTCATTATCAGTGACACTGGGGTCGAGAGGGTCGTGAGGGTCGGAACGGAGGACAGTACACACTCCCGTCATTATCAGTGACACTGGGGTCGAGAGGGTCGGAACGGAGGACAGTACACACACCCGTCATTATCAGTGACACTGGGGTCGAGAGGGTCGGAACGGAGGACAGTACACACTCCTGTCATTATCAGTGACACTTGGGTCGAGAGGGTCGGAACGGAGGACAGTACACACTCCGGTCATTATCAGTGACACTGGGGTCGAGAGGGTCAGAACGGAGGACAGTACACACTCCTGTCATTATCAGTGACACTGGGGTCGAGAGGGTCGGAACGGAGCACATTACACACTCATGTCATTATCAGTGACACTGGGGTCGAGAGGGTCGTGAGGGTCGGAACGGAGGACAGTACACACTCCTGTCATTATCAGTGACACTGGGGTCGAGAGGGTCGGAACGGAGGACAGTACACACTCCTGTCATTATCAGTGACACTGGGGTCGAGAGGGTCGGAACGGAGCACATTACACACTCCTGTCATTATCAGTGACACTGGGGTCGAGAGGGTCGGAACAGAGGACAGTACACACTCCTGTCATTATCAGTGACACTGGGGTCGAGAGGGTCGAGAGGGTTGGAACGGAGGACAGTACACACTCCCGTCATTATCAGTGACACTGGGGTCGAGAGGGTCGGAACAGAGGACAGTACACACTCCTGTCATTATCAGTGACACTGGGGTCGAGAGGGTCGAGAGGGTTGGAACGGAGGACAGTACACACTCCCGTCATTATCAGTGACACTGGGGTCGAGAGGGTCGAGAGGGTCGGAACGGACGACAGTACACACTCCTGTCATTATCAGTGACACTGGGGTCGAGAGGGTCGGAACGGAGGACAGTACAGACTCCCGTCATTATCAGTGACACTGGGGTTGAGAGGGTCGGAACGGAGGACAGTACACACTCCCGTCATTATCAGTGACACTGGGGTCGAGAGGGTCGGAACGGAGGACAGTACACACTCCTGTCATTATCAGTGACACTGGGGTCGAGAGGGTCAGAACGGAGGACAGTACACACTCCCGTCATTATCAGTGACACTGGGGTCGAGAGGGTCGAGAGGGTCGGAACGGAGGACAGTACACACTCCTGTCATTATCAGTGACACTGGGGTCGAGAGGGTCGGAACGGAGCACATTACACACTCCGGTCATTATCAGTGACACTGGGGTCGAGAGGGTCGTGAGGGTCGGAACGGAGGACAGTACACACTCCTGTCATTATCAGTGACACTGGGTTCGAGAGGCTCGGAACGGAGGACAGTACACACTCCCGTCATTATCAGTGACACTGGGGTCGAGAGGGTCGGAACAGAGCACATTACACACTCCTGTCATTATCAGTGACACTGGGGTCGAGAGGGTCAGAACGGAGGACAGTACACACTCCTGTCATTATCAGTGACACTGGGGTCGAGAGGGTCGGAACGGAGGACAGTACACACTCCTGTCATTATCAGTGACACTGGGGTCGAGAGGGTCAGAACGGAGGACAGTACACACTCCCGTCATTATCAGTGACACTGGGGTCGAGAGGGTCGGAACGGAGGACAGTACACACTCCCGTCATTATCAGTGACACTGGGGTCGAGAGGGTCGGAACAGAGCACATTACACACTCCTGTCATTATCAGTGACACTGGGGTCGAGAGGGTCAGAACGGAGGACAGTACACACTCCCGTCATTATCAGTGACACTGGGGTTGAGAGGGTCGGAACGGAGCACAGTAAACACTCCTGTCATTATCAGTGACACTGGGGTCGAGAGGGTCGAGAGGGTTGGAACGGAGGACAGTACACTCTCCCGTCATTATCAGTGACACTGGGGTCGAGAGGGTCGGAACGGAGGACAGTATACACTCCTGTCATTATCAGTGACACTGGGGTCGAGAGGGTCGGAACGGAGGACAGTACAGACTCCCGTCATTATCAGTGACACTGGGGTTGAGAGGGTCGGAACGGAGGACAGTACAGACTCCTGTCATTATCAGTGACACTGGGGTCGAGAGGGTCGGAACGGAGGACAGTACACACTCCTGTCATTATCAGTGACACTGGGGTCGAGAGGGTCGAGAGGGTCGGAACGGAGGACAGTATACACTCCTGTCATTATCAGTGACACTGGGGTCGAGAGGGTCGGAACGGAGGACAGTACAGACTCCCGTCATTATCAGTGACACTGGGGTCGAGAGGGTCGAGAGGGTCAGAACGGAGGACAGTATACACTCCTGTCATTATCAGTGACACTGGGGTCGAGAGGGTCAGAACGGAGGACAGTACACACTCCTGTCATTATCAGTGACACTGGGGTCGAGAGGGTCGGAACGGAGGACAGTACACACTCCTGTCATTATCAGTGACACTGGGGTCGAGAGGGTCGGAACGGAGGACAGTACACACTCCCGTCATTATCAGTGACACTGGGGTCGAGAGGGTCGGAACGGAGGACAGTACACACTCCTGTCATTATCAGTGACACTGGGGTCGAGAGGGTCGGAACGGAGGACAGTACACACTCCTGTCATTATCAGTGACACTGGGGTCGAGAGGGTCGAGAGGGTCGGAACGGAGGACAGTACACACTCCCGTCATTATCAGTGACACTGGGGTCGAGAGGGTCGGAACGGAGGACAGTACACACTCCCGTCATTATCAGTGACACTGGGGTCGCGAGGGTCGGAACGAAGGACAGTACACACTCCTGTCATTATCAGTGACACTGGGGTCGAGAGGGTCGAGAGGGTTGGAACGGAGGACAGTACACACGCCCGTCATTATCAGTGACACTGGGGTCGAGAGGGTCGAGAGGGTCGGAACGGAGGACAGTACACACTCCTGTCATTATCAGTGACACTGGGGTCGAGAGGGTCGGAACGGAGGACAGTACACACTCCCGTCATTATCAGTGACACTGGGGTCGAGAGGGTCGGAACGGAGGACAGTACACACTCCTGTCATTATCAGTGACACTGGGGTCGAGAGGGTCGGATCGGAGGACAGTACACACTCCCGTCATTATCAGTGACACTGGGGTCGAGAGGGTCGGAACGGAGGACATTACACACTCCCGTCATTATCAGTGACACTGCGGTCGAGAGGGTCGGAACGGAGGACAGTACACACTCCGGTCATTATCAGTGACACTGGGGTCGAGAGGGTCGGAACGGAGGACAGTACACACTCCCGTCATTATCAGTGACACTGGGGTCGAGAGGGTCAGAACGGAGGACAGTACACACTCCCGTCATTATCAGTGACACTGGGGTCGAGAGGGTCGGAACGGAGGACAGTACACACTCCTGTCATTATCAGTGACACTGGGGTCGAGAGGGTCGAGAGGGTCAGAACGGAGGACAGTACACACTCCTGTCATTATCAGTGACACTGGGGTCGAGAGGGTCGGAACGGAGGACAGTACACACTCCTGTCATTATCAGTGACACTGGGGTCGAGAGGGTCGAGAGGGTCGGAACGGAGGACAGTACACACTCCCGTCATTATCAGCGACACTGGGGTCGAGAGGGTCCGAACGGAGGACAGTACACACTCCCGTCATTATCAGTGACACTGGGGTCGAGAGGGTTGAGAGGGTCGGAACGGAGGACAGTACACACTCCCGTCATTATCAGTGACACTGGGGTCGAGAGGGTCGGAACGGAGGACAGTACACACTCCTGTCATTATCAGTGACACTGGGGTCGAGAGGGTCGGAACGGAGGACAGTACACACTCCCGTCATTATCAGTGACACTGGGGTCGAGAGGGTCGAGAGGGTCGGAACGGAGGACAGTACACACTCCTGTCATTATCAGTGACACTGGGGTCGAGAGGGTCGGAACGGAGGACAGTAAACACTCCGGTCATTATCAGTGACACTGGGGTCGAGAGGATCGGAACGGAGGACAGTACACACTCCTGTCATTATCAGTGACACTGGGGTCGAGAGGGTCGGAACGGAGGACAGTACACACTCCCGTCATTATCAGTGACACTGGGGTCGAGAGGGTCGGAACGGAGGACAGTACACACTCCCGTCATTATCAGTGACACTGGGGTCGAGAGGGTCGGAACGGAGGACAGTACACACTCCTGTCATTATCAGTGACACTGGGGTCGAGAGGGTCGAGAGGGTCAGAACGGAGGACAGTACACACTCCTGTCATTATCAGTGACACTGGGGTCGAGAGGGTCGGAACGGAGGACAGTACACACTCCTGTCATTATCAGTGACACTGGGGTCGAGAGGGTCGAGAGGGTCGGAACGGAGGACAGTACACACTCCCGTCATTATCAGCGACACTGGGGTCGAGAGGGTCCGAACGGAGGACAGTACACACTCCCGTCATTATCAGTGACACTGGGGTCGAGAGGGTCGAGAGGGTCGGAACGGAGGACAGTACACACTCCCGTCATTATCAGTGACACTCGGGTCGAGAGGGTCGGAACGGAGGACAGTACACACTCCTGTCATTATCAGTGACACTGGGGTCGAGAGGGTCGGAACGGAGGACAGTACACACTCCGGTCATTATCAGTGACACTGTGGTCGAGAGGGTCGGTACGGAGGACAGTACACACTCCCGTCATTATCAGTGACACTGGGGTCGAGAGGATCGAGAGGGTTGGAACGGAGGACAGTACACACTCCTGTCATTATCAGTGACACTGGGGTCGAGAGGGTCGGAACGGAGGACAGTACACACTCCCGTCATTATCAGTGACACTGGGGTCGAGAGGGTCGGAACGGAGGACAGTACACACTCCCGTCAATATCAGTGACACTGAGGTCGAGAGGGTCGGAACGGAGGACAGTACACACTCCGGTCATTATCAGTGACACTGGGGTCGAGAGGGTCGGAACGGAGGACAGTACACACTCCCGTCATTATCAATGACACTGGTGTCGAGAGGGTCGGAACGGAGGACAGTACACACTCCTGTCATTATCAGTGACACTGGGGTCGAGAGGGTCGGAACGGAGGACAGTACACACTCCTGTCATTATCAGTGACACTGTGGTCGAGAGGGTCGTGAGGGTCGGAACGGAGGACAGTACACACTCCGGTCATTATCAGTGACACTGGGGTCGAGAGGGTCAGAACGGAGGACAGTACACACTCCGGTCATTATCAGTGACACTGGGGTCGAGAGAGTCGGTACGGAGGACAGTACACACTCCTGTCATTATCAGTGACACTGGGGTCGAGAGGGTCGGAACGGAGGACAGTACACACTCCTGTCATTATCAGTGACACTGGGGTCGAGAGGGTCGAGAGGGTCGGAACGGAGGACAGTACACACTCCCGTCATTATCAGTGACACTGGTGTCGAGAGGGTCGAGAGGGTCGGAACGTAGGACAGTACACACTCCCGTCATTATCAATGACACTGGTGTCGAGAGGGTCGGAACGGAGGACAGTACACACTCCTGTCATTATCAGTGACACTGGGGTCGAGAGGGTCGGAACGGAGGACAGTACACACTCCTGTCATTATCAGTGACACTGTGGTCGAGAGGGTCGTGAGGGTCGGAACGGAGGACAGTACACACTCCGGTCATTATCAGTGACACTGGGGTCGAGAGGGTCAGAACGGAGGACAGTACACACTCCGGTCATTATCAGTGACACTGGGGTCGAGAGAGTCGGTACGGAGGACAGTACACACTCCTGTCATTATCAGTGACACTGGGGTCGAGAGGGTCAGAACGGAGGACAGTACACACTCCTGTCATTATCAGTGACACTGGGGTCGAGAGGGTCGAGAGGGTCGGAACGGAGGACAGTACACACTCCCGTCATTATCAGTGACACTGGTGTCGAGAGGGTCGTGAGGGTCGGAACGGAGGACAGTACACACTCCCGTCATTATCAGTGACACTGGTGTCGAGAGGGTCGGAACGGAGGACAGTACACACTCCTGTCATTATCAGTGACACTGGGGTCGAGAGGGTCGAGAGGGTCGGAACGGAGGACAGTACACACTCCGGTCATTATCAGTGACACTGGGGTCGAGAGGGTCAGAACGGAGGACAGTACACACTCCGGTCATTATCAGTGACACTGGGGTCGAGAGGGTCGGAACGGAGGACAGTACACACTCCTGTCATCATCAGTGACACTTGGGTCGAGAGGGTCGGAACGGAGGACAGTACACACTCCGGTCATTATCAGTGACACTGGGGTCGAGAGGGTCAGAACGGAGGACAGTACACACTCCTGTCATTATCAGTGACACTGGGGTCGAGAGGGTCGGAACGGAGCACATTACACACTCATGTCATTATCAGTGACACTGGGGTCGAGAGGGTCGTGAGGGTCGGAACGGAGGACAGTACACACTCCCGTCATTATCAGTGACACTGGGGTCGAGAGGGTCAGAACGGAGGACAGTACACACTCCCGTCATTATCAGTGACACTGGGGTCGAGAGGGTCGAGAGGGTCGGAACGGAGGACAGTATACACTCCTGTCATTATCAGTGACACTGGGGACGAGAGGGTCGGAACGGAGCACATTACACACTCCGGTCATTATCAGTGACACTGGGGTCGAGAGGGTCGTGAGGTTCGGAACGGAGGACAGTACACACTCCCGTCATTATCAGTGACACTGGGGTCGAGAGGGTCGGAACGGAGGACAGTACACACTCCCGTCATTATCAGTGACACTGG
The DNA here is from genome assembly GCF_048418815.1 of Hemitrygon akajei. Taxonomy (NCBI): domain Eukaryota; kingdom Metazoa; phylum Chordata; class Chondrichthyes; order Myliobatiformes; family Dasyatidae; genus Hemitrygon; species Hemitrygon akajei. The sequence goes on from NC_133134.1 coordinate 79,196,986, forward strand.
GGTCGAGAGGGTCGGAACAGAGCACATTACACACTCCTGTCATTATCAGTGACACTGGGGTCGAGAGGGTCAGAATGGAGGACAGTACACACTCCCGTCATTATCAGTGACACTGGGGTTGAGAGGGTCGGAACGGAGCACAGTACACACGCCTGTCATTATCAGTGACACTGGGGTCGCGAGGGTCAGAACGGAGGACAGTACACACTCCTGTCATTATCAGTGACACTGGGGTCGAGAGGGTCGGAACGGAGGACAGTACACACTCCCGTCATTATCAGTGACACTGGGGTCGAGAGGGTCGGAACGGAGGACAGTACACACTCCCGTCATTATCAGTGACACTGGGGTCGAGAGGGTCAGAACGGAGGACAGTACACACTCCCGTCATTATCAGTGACACTGGGGTCGAGAGTGTCGGAACGGAGGACAGTACACACTCCCGTCATTATCAGTGACACTGGGGTCGAGAGGGTCGGAACGGAGGACAGTACACACTCCTGTCATTATCAGTGACACTGGGGTCGAGAGGGTCAGAACGGAGGACAGTACACACTCCTGTCATTATCAGTGACACTGGGGTCGAGAGGGTCAGAACGGAGGACAGTACACACTCCCGTCATTATCAGTGACACTGGGGTCGAGAGGGTCGAGAGGGTCAGAACGGAGGACAGTACACACTCCTGTCATTATCAGTGTCACTGGGGTCGAGAGGGTCGGAACGGAGCACATTACACACTCCCGTCATTATCCGTGACACTGGGGTCGAGAGGGTCAGAACGGAGGACAGTACACACTCCCGTCATTATCAGTGACACTGGCGTCGAGAGGGTCGGAACGGAGGACAGTACACACTCCTGTCATTATCAGTGACACTGGGGTCGAGAGGGTCAGAACGGAGCACATTACACACTCCTGTCATTATCAGTGACACTGGGGTCGAGAGGGTCGGAACGGAGGACAGTACACTTTCCCGTCATTATCAGTGACACTGGGGTCGAGAGGGTCGTGAGGGTCGGAACGGAGGACAGTACACACTCCTGTCATTATCAGTGACACTGGGGTCGAGAGGCTCGGAACGGAGGACAGTACACAGTCCCGTCATTATCAGTGACACTGGGGTCGAGAGGGTCGGAACAGAGCACATTACACACTCCTGTCATTATCAGTGACACTGGGGTCGAGAGGGTCGTGAGGGTCGGAACGGAGGACAGTACACACTCCTGTCATTATCAGTGACACTGGGGTCGAGAGGGTCGGAACGGAGGACAGTACACACTCCTGTCATTATCAGTGACACTGGGGTCGAGAGGGTCGGAACGGAGCACAGTACACACTCCTGTCATTATCAGTGACACTGGGGTCGAGAGGGTCGAGAGGGTCGGAACGGAGCACAGTACACACTCCTGTCATTATCAGTGACACTGGGGTCGAGAGGGTCGAGAGGGTCGGAACGGAGGACAGTACACACTCCCGTCATTATCAGTGACACTGGGGTCGAGAGGGTCGGAACGGAGCACAGTACACACTCCTGTCATTATCAGTGACACTGGGGTCGAGAGGGTCGGAACAGAGCACATTACACACTCCTGTCATTATCAGTGACACTGGGGTCGAGAGGGTCGGAACGGAGGACAGTACACACTCCTGTCATTATCAGTGACACTGGGGTCGCGAGGGTCAGAACGGAGGACAGTACACACTCCTGTCATTATCAGTGACACTGTGGTCGAGAGGGTCGGAACGGAGGACAGTACACACTCCTGTCATTATCAGTGACACTGGGGTCGAGAGGGTCGGAACGGAGGACAGTACACACTCCTGTCATTATCAGTGACACTGGGGTCGAGAGGGTCGGAACGGAGGACAGTACACACTCCTGTCATTATCAGTGACACTGGGGTCGAGAGGGTCGGAACGGAGGACAGTACACACTCCTGTCATTATCAGTGACACTGGGGTCGAGAGGGTCGAGAGGGTCAGAACGGAGGACAGTACACACTCCTGTCATTATCAGTGACACTGGGGTCGAGAGGGTCGGAACGGAGGACAGTACACACTCCTGTCATTATCAGTGACACTGGGGTCGAGAGGGTCGAGAGGGTCGGAACGGAGGACAGTACACACTCCCGTCATTATCAGCGACACTGGGGTCGAGAGTGTCCGAACGGAGGACAGTACACACTCCCGTCATTATCAGTGACACTGGGGTCGAGAGGGTCGAGAGGGTCGGAACGGAGGACAGTACACACTCCCGTCATTATCAGTGACACTGGGGTCGAGAGGGTCGGAACGGAGGACAGTACACACTCCTGTCATTATCAGTGACACTGGGGTCGAGAGGGTCGGAACGGAGGACAGTACACACTCCCGTCATTATCAGTGACACTGGGGTCGAGAGGGTCAGAACGGAGGACAGTACACACTCCTGTCATTATCACTGACACTGGGGTCGAGAGGGTCGGAACGGAGGACAGTACACACTCCTGTCATTATCAGCGACACTGGGGTCGAGAGGGTCCGAACGGAGGACAGTACACACTCCTGTCATTATCAGTGACACTGGGGTTGAGAGGGTCGGAACGGAGGACAGTACACACTCCAGTCATTATCAGTGACACTGGGGTTGAGAGGGTCGGAACGGAGGACAGTACACACTCCTGTCATTATCAGTGACACTGGGGTTGAGAGGGTCGGAACGGAGGACAGTACACACTCCAGTCATTATCAGTGACACTGGGGTGGAGAGGGTCGGAACGGAGGACAGTACACACTCCAGTCATTATCAGTGACACTGGGGTCGAGAGGGTCGGAACGGAGGACAGTACACACTCCAGTCATTATCAGTGACACTGGGGTCGAGAGGGTCGGAACGGAGGACAGTACACACTCCTGTCATTATCAGTGACACAGGGGTCAAGAGGGTCGGAACGGAGGACAGTACACACTCCCGTCATTATCAGTGACACTGGGGTCGAGACGGTCGAGAGTGTCGGAACGGAGGACAGTACACACTCCTGTCATTATCAGTGACACTGGGGTCGAGAGGGTCGGAACGGAGGACAGTACACACTCCTGTCATTATCAGTGACACTGGGGTCGAGAGGGTCGAGAGGGTCGGAACGGAGGACAGTACACACTCCCGTCATTATCAGTGACACTGGGGTCGAGAGGGTCGGAACGGAGGACAGTACACACTCCCGTCATTATCAGTGACACTGGGGTCGCGAGGGTCGGAACGAAGGACAGTACACACTCCTGTCATTATCAGTGACACTGGGGTCGAGAGGGTCGAGAGGGTTGGAACGGAGGACAGTACACACGCCCGTCATTATCAGTGACACTGGGGTCGAGAGGGTCGAGAGGGTCGGAACGGAGGACAGTACACACTCCTGTCATTATCAGTGACACTGGGGTCGAGAGGGTCGGAACGGAGGACAGTACACACTCCCGTCATTATCAGTGACACTGGGGTCGAGAGGGTCGGAACGGAGGACAGTACACACTCCTGTCATTATCAGTGACACTGGGGTCGAGAGGGTCGGATCGGAGGACAGTACACACTCCCGTCATTATCAGTGACACTGGGGTCGAGAGGGTCGGAACGGAGGACATTACACACTCCCGTCATTATCAGTGACACTGCGGTCGAGAGGGTCGGAACGGAGGACAGTACACACTCCGGTCATTATCAGTGACACTGGGGTCGAGAGGGTCGGAACGGAGGACAGTACACACTCCCGTCATTATCAGTGACACTGGGGTCGAGAGGGTCAGAACGGAGGACAGTACACACTCCCGTCATTATCAGTGACACTGGGGTCGAGAGGGTCGGAACGGAGGACAGTACACACTCCTGTCATTATCAGTGACACTGGGGTCGAGAGGGTCGAGAGGGTCAGAACGGAGGACAGTACACACTCCTGTCATTATCAGTGACACTGGGGTCGAGAGGGTCGGAACGGAGGACAGTACACACTCCTGTCATTATCAGTGACACTGGGGTCGAGAGGGTCGAGAGGGTCGGAACGGAGGACAGTACACACTCCCGTCATTATCAGCGACACTGGGGTCGAGAGGGTCCGAACGGAGGACAGTACACACTCCCGTCATTATCAGTGACACTGGGGTCGAGAGGGTCGAGAGGGTCGGAACGGAGGACAGTACACACTCCCGTCATTATCAGTGACACTGGGGTCGAGAGGGTCGGAACGGAGGACAGTACACACTCCTGTCATTATCAGTGACACTGGGGTCGAGAGGGTCGGAACGGAGGACAGTACACACTCCCGTCATTATCAGTGACACTGGGGTCGAGAGGGTCAGAACGGAGGACAGTACACACTCCCGTCATTATCAGTGACACTGGGGTCGAGAGGGTCGGAACGGAGGACAGTACACACTCCTGTCATTATCAGTGACACTGGGGTCGAGAGGGTCGAGAGGGTCAGAACGGAGGACAGTACACACTCCTGTCATTATCAGTGACACTGGGGTCGAGAGGGTCGGAACGGAGGACAGTACACACTCCTGTCATTATCAGTGACACTGGGGTCGAGAGGGTCGAGAGGGTCGGAACGGAGGACAGTACACACTCCCGTCATTATCAGCGACACTGGGGTCGAGAGGGTCCGAACGGAGGACAGTACACACTCCCGTCATTATCAGTGACACTGGGGTCGAGAGGGTCGAGAGGGTCGGAACGGAGGACAGTACACACTCCCGTCATTATCAGTGACACTGGGGTCGAGAGGGTCGGAACGGAGGACAGTACACACTCCTGTCATTATCAGTGACACTGGGGTCGAGAGGGTCGGAACGGAGGACAGTACACACTCCCGTCATTATCAGTGACACTGGGGTCGAGAGGGTCGAGAGGGTCGGAACGGAGGACAGTACACACTCCTGTCATTATCAGTGACACTGGGGTCGAGAGGGTCGGAACGGAGGACAGTAAACACTCCGGTCATTATCAGTGACACTGGGGTCGAGAGGATCGGAACGGAGGACAGTACACACTCCTGTCATTATCAGTGACACTGGGGTCGAGAGGGTCGGAACGGAGGACAGTACACACTCCCGTCATTATCAGTGACACTGGGGTCGAGTGGGTCGGAACGGAGGACAGTACACACTCCCGTCATTATCAGTGACACTGGGGTCGAGAGGGTCGGAACGGAGGACAGTACACACTCCTGTCATTATCAGTGACACTGGGGTCGAGAGGGTCGAGAGGGTCAGAACGGAGGACAGTACACACTCCTGTCATTATCAGTGACACTGGGGTCGAGAGGGTCGGAACGGAGGACAGTACACACTCCTGTCATTATCAGTGACACTGGGGTCGAGAGGGTCGAGAGGGTCGGAACGGAGGACAGTACACACTCCCGTCATTATCAGCGACACTGGGGTCGAGAGGGTCCGAACGGAGGACAGTACACACTCCCGTCATTATCAGTGACACTGGGGTCGAGAGGGTCGAGAGGGTCGGAACGGAGGACAGTACACACTCCCGTCATTATCAGTGACACTCGGGTCGAGAGGGTCGGAACGGAGGACAGTACACACTCCTGTCATTATCAGTGACACTGGGGTCGAGAGGGTCGGAACGGAGGACAGTACACACTCCGGTCATTATCAGTGACACTGGGGTCGAGAGGGTCGGTACGGAGGACAGTACACACTCCCGTCATTATCAGTGACACTGGGGTCGAGAGGATCGAGAGGGTTGGAACGGAGGACAGTACACACTCCTGTCATTATCAGTGACACTGGGGTCGAGAGGGTCGGAACGGAGGACAGTACACACTCCCGTCATTATCAATGACACTGGTGTCGAGAGGGTCGGAACGGAGGACAGTACACACTCCTGTCAATATCAGTGACACTGGGGTCGAGAGGGTCGGAACGGAGGACAGTACACACTCCTGTCATTATCAGTGACACTGGGGTCGAGAGGGTCGAGAGGGTCGGAACGGAGGACAGTACACACTCCCGTCATTATCAGTGACACTGGGGTCGAGAGGGTCGGAACGGAGGACAGTACACACTCCCGTCATTATCAATGACACTGGTGTCGAGAGGGTCGGAACGGAGGACAGTACACACTCCTGTCAATATCAGTGACACTGGGGTCGAGAGGGTCGGAACGGAGGACAGTACACACTCCTGTCATTATCAGTGACACTGGGGTCGAGAGGGTCGAGAGGGTCAGAACGGAGGACAGTACACACTCCTGTCATTATCAGTGACACTGGGGTCGAGAGGGTCGGAACGGAGGACAGTACACACTCCTGTCATTATCAGTGACACTGGGGTCGAGAGGGTCGAGAGGGTCGGAACGGAGGACAGTACACACTCCCGTCATTATCAGCGACACTGGGGTCGAGAGGGTCCGAACGGAGGACAGTACACACTCCCGTCATTATCAGTGACACTGGGGTCGAGAGGGTCGAGAGGGTCGGAACGGAGGACAGTACACACTCCCGTCATTATCAGTGACACTGGGGTCGAGAGGGTCGGAACGGAGGACATTACACACTCCCGTCATTATCAGTGACACTGCGGTCGAGAGGGTCGGAACGGAGGACAGTACACACTCCGGTCATTATCAGTGACACTGGGGTCGAGAGGGTCGGAACGGAGGACAGTACACACTCCCGTCATTATCAGTGACACTGGGGTCGAGAGGGTCAGAACGGAGGACAGTACACACTCCCGTCATTATCAGTGACACTGGGGTCGAGAGGGTCGGAACGGAGGACAGTACACACTCCTGTCATTATCAGTGACACTGGGGTCGAGAGGGTCGAGAGGGTCAGAACGGAGGACAGTACACACTCCTGTCATTATCAGTGACACTGGGGTCGAGAGGGTCGGAACGGAGGACAGTACACACTCCTGTCATTATCAGTGACACTGGGGTCGAGAGGGTCGAGAGGGTCGGAACGGAGGACAGTACACACTCCCGTCATTATCAGCGACACTGGGGTCGAGAGTGTCCGAACGGAGGACAGTACACACTCCCGTCATTATCAGTGACACTGGGGTCGAGAGGGTCGAGAGGGTCGGAACGGAGGACAGTACACACTCCCGTCATTATCAGTGACACTGGGGTCGAGAGGGTCGGAACGGAGGACAGTACACACTCCTGTCATTATCAGTGACACTGGGGTCGAGAGGGTCGGAACGGAGGACAGTACACACTCCCGTCATTATCAGTGACACTGGGGTCGAGAGGGTCAGAACGGAGGACAGTACACACTCCCGTCATTATCAGTGACACTGGGGTCGAGAGGGTCGGAACGGAGGACAGTACACACTCCTGTCATTATCAGTGACACTGGGGTCGAGAGGGTCGAGAGGGTCAGAACGGAGGACAGTACACACTCCTGTCATTATCACTGACACTGGGGTCGAGAGGGTCGGAACGGAGGACAGTACACACTCCTGTCATTATCAGTGACACTGGGGTCGAGAGGGTCGAGAGGGTCGGAACGGAGGACAGTACACACTCCCGTCATTATCAGCGACACTGGGGTCGAGAGGGTCCGAACGGAGGACAGTACACACTCCCGTCATTATCAGTGACACTGGGGTCGAGAGGGTCGAGAGGGTCGGAACGGAGGACAGTACACACTCCCGTCATTATCAGTGACACTGGGGTCGAGAGGGTCGGAACGGAGGACAGTACACACTCCTGTCATTATCAGTGACACTGGGGTCGAGAGGGTCGGAACGGAGGACAGTACACACTCCCGTCATTATCAGTGACACTGGGGTCGAGAGGGTCGAGAGGGTCGGAACGGAGGACAGTACACACTCCTGTCATTATCAGTGACACTGGGGTCGAGAGGGTCGGAACGGAGGACAGTAAACACTCCTGTCATTATCAGTGACACTGGGGTCGAGAGGGTCGGAACGGAGGACAGTACACACTCCCGTCATTATCAGTGACACTGGGGTCGAGAGGGTCGGAACGGAGGACAGTACACACTCCCGTCATTATCAGTGACACTGGGGTCGAGAGGGTCGGAACGGAGGACAGTACACACTCCTGTCATTATCAGTGACACTGGGGTCGAGAGGGTCGAGAGGGTCAGAACGGAGGACAGTACACACTCCTGTCATTATCAGTGACACTGGGGTCGAGAGGGTCGGAACGGAGGACAGTACACACTCCTGTCATTATCAGTGACACTGGGGTCGAGAGGGTCGAGAGGGTCGGAACGGAGGACAGTACACACTCCCGTCATTATCAGCGACACTGGGGTCGAGAGGGTCCGAACGGAGGACAGTACACACTCCCGTCATTATCAGTGACACTGGGGTCGAGAGGGTCGAGAGGGTCGGAACGGAGGACAGTACACACTCCCGTCATTATCAGTGACACTCGGGTCGAGAGGGTCGGAACGGAGGACAGTACACACTCCTGTCATTATCAGTGACACTGGGGTCGAGAGGGTCGGAACGGAGGACAGTACACACTCCGGTCATTATCAGTGACACTGGGGTCGAGAGGGTCGGTACGGAGGACAGTACACACTCCCGTCATTATCAGTGACACTGGGGTCGAGAGGATCGAGAGGGTTGGAACGGAGGACAGTACACACTCCTGTCATTATCAGTGACACTGGGGTCGAGAGGGTCGGAACGGAGGACAGTACACACTCCCGTCATTATCAGTGACACTGGGGTCGAGAGGGTCGGAACGGAGGACAGTACACACTCCCGTCAATATCAGTGACACTGAGGTCGAGAGGGTCGGATCGGAGGACAGTACACACTCCGGTCATTATCAGTGACACTGGGGTCGAGAGGGTCGGAACGGAGGACAGTACACACTCCCGTCATTATCAATGACACTGGTGTCGAGAGGGTCGGAACGGAGGACAGTACACACTCCTGTCAATATCAGTGACACTGGGGTCGAGAGGGTCGGAACGGAGGACAGTACACACTCCGGTCATTATCAGTGACACTGGGGTCGAGAGGGTCGGAACGGAGGACAGTACACACTCCCGTCATTATCAATGACACTGGTGTCGAGAGGGTCGGAACGGAGGACAGTACACACTCCTGTCAATATCAGTGACACTGGGGTCGAGAGGGTCGGAACGGAGGACAGTACACACTCCTGTCATTATCAGTGACACTGGGGTCGAGAGGGTCGAGAGGGTCGGAACGGAGGACAGTACACACTCCCGTCATTATCAGTGACACTGGTGTCGAGAGGGTCGAGAGGGTCGGAACGGAGGACAGTACACACTCCCGTCATTATCAATGACACTGGTGTCGAGAGGGTCGGAACGGAGGACAGTACACACTCCTGTCATTATCAGTGACACTGGGGTCGAGAGGGTCGGAACGGAGGACAGTACACACTCCTGTCATTATCAGTGACACTGTGGTCGAGAGGGTCGTGAGGGTCGGAACGGAGGACAGTACACACTCCGGTCATTATCAGTGACACTGGGGTCGAGAGGGTCAGAACGGAGGACAGTACACACTCCGGTCATTATCAGTGACACTGGGGTCGAGAGAGTCGGTACGGAGGACAGTACACACTCCTGTCATTATCAGTGACACTGGGGTCGAGAGGGTCGGAACGGAGGACAGTACACACTCCTGTCATTATCAGTGACACTGGGGTCGAGAGGGTCGAGAGGGTCGGAACGGAGGACAGTACACACTCCCGTCATTATCAGTGACACTGGTGTCGAGAGGGTCGTGAGGGTCGGAACGGAGGACCGTACACACTCCCGTCATTATCAGTGACACTGGTGTCGAGAGGGTCGGAACGGAGGACAGTACACACTCCTGTCATTATCAGTGACACTGGGGTCGAGAGGGTCGAGAGGGTCGGAACGGAGGACAGTACACACTCCGGTCATTATCAGTGACACTGGGGTCGAGAGGGTCAGAACGGAGGACAGTACACACTCCGGTCATTATCAGTGACACTGGGGTCGAGAGGGTCGGAACGGAGGACAGTACACACTCCTGTCATCATCAGTGACACTTGGGTCGAGAGGGTCGGAACGGAGGACAGTACACACTCCGGTCATTATCAGTGACACTGGGGTCGAGAGGGTCAGAACGGAGGACAGTACACACTCCTGTCATTATCAGTGACACTGGGGTCGAGAGGGTCGGAACGGAGCACATTACACACTCATGTCATTATCAGTGACACTGGGGTCGAGAGGGTCGTGAGGGTCGGAACGGAGGACAGTACACACTCCCGTCATTATCAGTGACACTGGGGTCGAGAGGGTCAGAACGGAGGACAGTACACACTCCCGTCATTATCAGTGACACTGGGGTCGAGAGGGTCGAGTGGGTCGGAACGGAGGACAGTATACACTCCTGTCATTATCAGTGACACTGGGGACGAGAGGGTCGGAACGGAGCACATTACACACTCCGGTCATTATCAGTGACACTGGGGTCGAGAGGGTCGGAACGGAGGACAGTACACACTCCCGTCATTATCAATGACACTGGTGTCGAGAGGGTCGGAACGGAGGACAGTACACACTCCTGTCAATATCAGTGACACTGGGGTCGAGAGGGTCGGAACGGAGGACAGTACACACTCCTGTCATTATCAGTGACACTGGGGTCGAGAGGGTCGAGAGGGTCGGAACGGAGGACAGTACACACTCCCGTCATTATCAGTGACACTGGTGTCGAGAGGGTCGAGAGGGTCAGAACGGAGGACAGTACACACTCCCGTCATTATCAATGACACTGGTGTCGAGAGGGTCGGAACGGAGGACAGTACACACTCCTGTCATTATCAGTGACACTGGGGTCGAGAGGGTCGGAACGGAGGACAGTACACACTCCTGTCATTATCAGTGACACTGTGGTCGAGAGGGTCGTGAGGGTCGGAACGGAGGACAGTACACACTCCGGTCATTATCAGTGACACTGGGGTCGAGAGGGTCAGAACGGAGGACAGTACACACTCCGGTCATTATCAGTGACACTGGGGTCGAGAGAGTCGGTACGGAGGACAGTACACACTCCTGTCATTATCAGTGACACTGGGGTCGAGAGGGTCGGAACGGAGGACAGTACACACTCCTGTCATTATCAGTGACACTGGGGTCGAGAGGGTCGAGAGGGTCGGAACGGAGGACAGTACACACTCCCGTCATTATCAGTGACACTGGTGTCGAGAGGGTCGTGAGGGTCGGAACGGAGGACCGTACACACTCCCGTCATTATCAGTGACACTGGTGTCGAGAGGGTCGGAACGGAGGACAGTACACACTCCTGTCATTATCAGTGACACTGGGGTCGAGAGGGTCGAGAGGGTCGGAACGGAGGACAGTACACACTCCGGTCATTATCAGTGACACTGGGGTCGAGAGGGTCAGAACGGAGGACAGTACACACTCCGGTCATTATCAGTGACACTGGGGTCGAGAGGGTCGGAACGGAGGACAGTACACACTCCTGTCATCATCAGTGACACTTGGGTCGAGAGGGTCGGAACGGAGGACAGTACACACTCCGGTCATTATCAGTGACACTGGGGTCGAGAGGGTCAGAACGGAGGACAGTACACACTCCTGTCATTATCAGTGACACTGGGGTCGAGAGGGTCGGAACGGAGCACATTACACACTCATGTCATTATCAGTGACACTGGGGTCGAGAGGGTCGTGAGGGTCGGAACGGAGGACAGTACACACTCCCGTCATTATCAGTGACACTGGGGTCGAGAGGGTCAGAACGGAGGACAGTACACACTCCCGTCATTATCAGTGACACTGGGGTCGAGAGGGTCGAGAGGGTCGGAACGGAGGACAGTATACACTCCTGTCATTATCAGTGACACTGGGGACGAGAGGGTCGGAACGGAGCACATTACACACTCCGGTCATTATCAGTGACACTGGGGTCGAGAGGGTCGTGAGGGTCGGAACGGAGGACAGTACACACTCCCGTCATTATCAGTGACACTGGGGTCGAGAGGGTCGGAACGGAGAACAGTACACACTCCCGTCATTATCAGTGACACTGGGGTCGAGAGGGTCGGAACAGAGCACATTACACACTCCTGTCATTATCAGTGACACTGGGGTCGAGAGGGTCAGAACGGAGGACAGTACACACTCCCGTCATTATCAGTGACACTGGGGTTGAGAGGGTCGGAACGGAGCACAGTACACACGCCTGTCATTATCAGTGACACTGGGGTCGCGAGGGTCAGAACGGAGGACAGTACACACTCCTGTCATTATCAGTGACACTGGGGTCGAGAGGGTCGGAACGGAGGACAGTACACACTCCTGTCATTATCAGTGACACTGGGGTCGAGAGGGTCGGAACGGAGGACAGTACACACTCCCGTCATTATCAGTGACACTGGGGTCGAGAGGGTCGAGAGGGTCGGAACGGAGGACAGTACACACTCCCGTCATTATCAGTGACACTGGGGTCGAGAGGGTCGGAACGGAGGACAGTACACACTCCCGTCATTATCAGTGACACTGGGGTCGAGAGGGTCAGAACGGAGGACAGTACACACTCCCGTCATTATCAGTGACACTGGGGTCGAGAGGGTCGGAACGGAGGACAGTACACACTCCTGTCATTATCAGTGACACTGGGGTCGAGAGGGTCGAGAGGGTCAGAACGGAGGACAGTACACACTCCTGTCATTATCACTGACACTGGGGTCGAGAGGGTCGGAACGGAGGACAGTACACACTCCTGTCATTATCAGTGACACTGGGGTCGAGAGGGTCGAGAGGGTCGGAACGGAGGACAGTACACACTCCCGTCATTATCAGCGACACTGGGGTCGAGAGGGTCCGAACGGAGGACAGTACACACTCCCGTCATTATCAGTGACACTGGGGTCGAGAGGGTCGAGAGGGTCGGAACGGAGGACAGTACACACTCCCGTCATTATCAGTGACACTGGGGTCGAGAGGGTCGGAACGGAGGACAGTACACACTCCTGTCATTATCAGTGACACTGGGGTCGAGAGGGTCGGAACGGAGGACAGTACACACTCCCGTCATTATCAGTGACACTGGGGTCGAGAGGGTCGAGAGGGTCGGAACGGAGGACAGTACACACTCCTGTCATTATCAGTGACACTGGGGTCGAGAGGGTCGGAACGGAGGACAGTAAACACTCCGGTCATTATCAGTGACACTGGGGTCGAGAGGGTCAGAACGGAGGACAGTACACACTCCTGTCATTATCAGTGACACTGGGGTCGAGAGGGTCGGAACGGAGCACATTACACACTCATGTCATTATCAGTGACACTGGGGTCGAGAGGGTCGTGAGGGTCGGAACGGAGGACAGTACACACTCCCGTCATTATCAGTGACACTGGGGTCGAGAGGGTCAGAACGGAGGACAGTACACACTCCCGTCATTATCAGTGACACTGGGGTCGAGAGGGTCGAGTGGGTCGGAACGGAGGACAGTATACACTCCTGTCATTATCAGTGACACTGGGGACGAGAGGGTCGGAACGGAGCACATTACACACTCCGGTCATTATCAGTGACACTGGGGTCGAGAGGGTCGGAACGGAGGACAGTACACACTCCCGTCATTATCAATGACACTGGTGTCGAGAGGGTCGGAACGGAGGACAGTACACACTCCTGTCAATATCAGTGACACTGGGGTCGAGAGGGTCGGAACGGAGGACAGTACACACTCCTGTCATTATCAGTGACACTGGGGTCGAGAGGGTCGAGAGGGTCGGAACGGAGGACAGTACACACTCCCGTCATTATCAGTGACACTGGTGTCGAGAGGGTCGAGAGGGTCGGAACGGAGGACAGTACACACTCCCGTCATTATCAATGACACTGGTGTCGAGAGGGTCGGAACGGAGGACAGTACACACTCCTGTCATTATCAGTGACACTGGGGTCGAGAGGGTCGGAACGGAGGACAGTACACACTCCTGTCATTATCAGTGACACTGTGGTCGAGAGGGTCGTGAGGGTCGGAACGGAGGACAGTACACACTCCGGTCATTATCAGTGACACTGGGGTCGAGAGGGTCAGAACGGAGGACAGTACACACTCCGGTCATTATCAGTGACACTGGGGTCGAGAGAGTCGGTACGGAGGACAGTACACACTCCTGTCATTATCAGTGACACTGGGGTCGAGAGGGTCGGAACGGAGGACAGTACACACTCCTGTCATTATCAGTGACACTGGGGTCGAGAGGGTCGAGAGGGTCGGAACGGAGGACAGTACACACTCCCGTCATTATCAGTGACACTGGTGTCGAGAGGGTCGTGAGGGTCGGAACGGAGGACCGTACACACTCCCGTCATTATCAGTGACACTGGTGTCGAGAGGGTCGGAACGGAGGACAGTACACACTCCTGTCATTATCAGTGACACTGGGGTCGAGAGGGTCGAGAGGGTCGGAACGGAGGACAGTACACACTCCGGTCATTATCAGTGACACTGGGGTCGAGAGGGTCAGAACGGAGGACAGTACACACTCCGGTCATTATCAGTGACACTGGGGTCGAGAGGGTCGGAACGGAGGACAGTACACACTCCTGTCATCATCAGTGACACTTGGGTCGAGAGGGTCGGAACGGAGGACAGTACACACTCCGGTCATTATCAGTGACACTGGGGTCGAGAGGGTCAGAACGGAGGACAGTACACACTCCTGTCATTATCAGTGACACTGGGGTCGAGAGGGTCGGAACGGAGCACATTACACACTCATGTCATTATCAGTGACACTGGGGTCGAGAGGGTCGTGAGGGTCGGAACGGAGGACAGTACACACTCCCGTCATTATCAGTGACACTGGGGTCGAGAGGGTCAGAACGGAGGACAGTACACACTCCCGTCATTATCAGTGACACTGGGGTCGAGAGGGTCGAGAGGGTCGGAACGGAGGACAGTATACACTCCTGTCATTATCAGTGACACTGGGGACGAGAGGGTCGGAACGGAGCACATTACACACTCCGGTCATTATCAGTGACACTGGGGTCGAGAGGGTCGTGAGGGTCGGAACGGAGGACAGTACACACTCCCGTCATTATCAGTGACACTGGGGTCGAGAGGGTCGGAACGGAGAACAGTACACACTCCCGTCATTATCAGTGACACTGGGGTCGAGAGGGTCGGAACAGAGCACATTACACACTCCTGTCATTATCAGTGACACTGGGGTCGAGAGGGTCAGAACGGAGGACAGTACACACTCCCGTCATTATCAGTGACACTGGGGTTGAGAGGGTCGGAACGGAGCACAGTACACACGCCTGTCATTATCAGTGACACTGGGGTCGCGAGGGTCAGAACGGAGGACAGTACACACTCCTGTCATTATCAGTGACACTGGGGTCGAGAGGGTCGGAACGGAGGACAGTACACACTCCTGTCATTATCAGTGACACTGGGGTCGAGAGGGTCGGAACGGAGGACAGTACACACTCCCGTCATTATCAGTGACACTGGGGTCGAGAGGGTCGAGAGGGTCGGAACGGAGGACAGTACACACTCCCGTCATTATCAGTGACACTGGGGTCGAGAGGGTCGGAACGGAGGACAGTACACACTCCTGTCATTATCAGTGACACTGGGGTCGAGAGGGTCGGAACGGAGGACAGTACACACTCCCGTCATTATCAGTGACACTGGGGTCGAGAGGGTCAGAACGGAGGACAGTACACACTCCCGTCATTATCAGTGACACTGGGGTCGAGAGGGTCGGAACGGAGGACAGTACACACTCCTGTCATTATCAGTGACACTGGGGTCGAGAGGGTCGAGAGGGTCAGAACGGAGGACAGTACACACTCCTGTCATTATCACTGACACTGGGGTCGAGAGGGTCGGAACGGAGGACAGTACACACTCCTGTCATTATCAGTGACACTGGGGTCGAGAGGGTCGAGAGGGTCGGAACGGAGGACAGTACACACTCCCGTCATTATCAGCGACACTGGGGTCGAGAGGGTCCGAACGGAGGACAGTACACACTCCCGTCATTATCAGTGACACTGGGGTCGAGAGGGTCGAGAGGGTCGGAACGGAGGACAGTACACACTCCCGTCATTATCAGTGACACTGGGGTCGAGAGGGTCGGAACGGAGGACAGTACACACTCCTGTCATTATCAGTGACACTGGGGTCGAGAGGGTCGGAACGGAGGACAGTACACACTCCCGTCATTATCAGTGACACTGGGGTCGAGAGGGTCGAGAGGGTCGGAACGGAGGACAGTACACACTCCTGTCATTATCAGTGACACTGGGGTCGAGAGGGTCGGAACGGAGGACAGTAAACACTCCGGTCATTATCAGTGACACTGGGGTCGAGAGGATCGGAACGGAGGACAGTACACACTCCTGTCATTATCAGTGACACTGGGGTCGAGAGGGTCGGAACGGAGGACAGTACACACTCCCGTCATTATCAGTGACACTGGGGTCGAGAGGGTCGGAACGGAGGACAGTACACACTCCCGTCATTATCAGTGACACTGGGGTCGAGAGGGTCGGAACGGAGGACAGTACACACTCCTGTCATTATCAGTGACACTGGGGTCGAGAGGGTCGAGAGGGTCAGAACGGAGGACAGTACACACTCCTGTCATTATCAGTGACACTGGGGTCGAGAGGGTCGGAACGGAGGACAGTACACACTCCTGTCATTATCAGTGACACTGGGGTCGAGAGGGTCGAGAGGGTCGGAACGGAGGACAGTACACACTCCCGTCATTATCAGCGACACTGGGGTCGAGAGGGTCCGAACGGAGGACAGTACACACTCCCGTCATTATCAGTGACACTGGGGTCGAGAGGGTCGAGAGGGTCGGAACGGAGGACAGTACACACTCCCGTCATTATCAGTGACACTCGGGTCGAGAGGGTCGGAACGGAGGACAGTACACACTCCTGTCATTATCAGTGACACTGGGGTCGAGAGGGTCGGAACGGAGGACAGTACACACTCCGGTCATTATCAGTGACACTGGGGTCGAGAGGGTCGGTACGGAGGACAGTACACACTCCCGTCATTATCAGTGACACTGGGGTCGAGAGGATCGAGAGGGTTGGAACGGAGGACAGTACACACTCCTGTCATTATCAGTGACACTGGGGTCGAGAGGGTCGGAACGGAGGACAGTACCCACTCCCGTCATTATCAGTGACACTGGGGTCGAGAGGGTCGGAACGGAGGACAGTACACACTCCCGTCAATATCAGTGACACTGAGGTCGAGAGGGTCGGATCGGAGGACAGTACACACTCCGGTCATTATCAGTGACACTGGGGTCGAGAGGGTCGGAACGGAGGACAGTACACACTCCCGTCATTATCAATGACACTGGTGTCGAGAGGGTCGGAACGGAGGACAGTACACACTCCTGTCAATATCAGTGACACTGGGGTCGAGAGGGTCGGAACGGAGGACAGTACACACTCCGGTCATTATCAGTGACACTGGGGTCGAGAGGGTCGGAACGGAGGACAGTACACACTCCCGTCATTATCAATGACACTGGTGTCGAGAGGGTCGGAACGGAGGACAGTACACACTCCTGTCAATATCAGTGACACTGGGGTCGAGAGGGTCGGAACGGAGGACAGTACACACTCCTGTCATTATCAGTGACACTGGGGTCGAGAGGGTCGAGAGGGTCGGAACGGAGGACAGTACACACTCCCGTCATTATCAGTGACACTGGTGTCGAGAGGGTCGAGAGGGTCGGAACGGAGGACAGTACACACTCCCGTCATTATCAATGACACTGGTGTCGAGAGGGTCGGAACGGAGGACAGTACACACTCCTGTCATTATCAGTGACACTGGGGTCGAGAGGGTCGGAACGGAGGACAGTACACACTCCTGTCATTATCAGTGACACTGTGGTCGAGAGGGTCGTGAGGGTCGGAACGGAGGACAGTACACACTCCGGTCATTATCAGTGACACTGGGGTCGAGAGGGTCAGAACGGAGGACAGTACACACTCCGGTCATTATCAGTGACACTGGGGTCGAGAGAGTCGGTACGGAGGACAGTACACACTCCTGTCATTATCAGTGACACTGGGGTCGAGAGGGTCGGAACGGAGGACAGTACACACTCCTGTCATTATCAGTGACACTGGGGTCGAGAGGGTCGAGAGGGTCGGAACGGAGGACAGTACACACTCCCGTCATTATCAGTGACACTGGTGTCGAGAGGGTCGTGAGGGTCGGAACGGAGGACCGTACACACTCCCGTCATTATCAGTGACACTGGTGTCGAGAGGGTCGGAACGGAGGACAGTACACACTCCTGTCATTATCAGTGACACTGGGGTCGAGAGGGTCGAGAGGGTCGGAACGGAGGACAGTACACACTCCGGTCATTATCAGTGACACTGGGGTCGAGAGGGTCAGAACGGAGGACAGTACACACTCCGGTCATTATCAGTGACACTGGGGTCGAGAGGGTCTGAACGGAGGACAGTACACACTCCTGTCATCATCAGTGACACTTGGGTCGAGAGGGTCGGAACGGAGGACAGTACACACTCCGGTCATTATCAGTGACACTGGGGTCGAGAGGGTCAGAACGGAGGACAGTACACACTCCTGTCATTATCAGTGACACTGGGGTCGAGAGGGTCGGAACGGAGCACATTACACACTCATGTCATTATCAGTGACACTGGGGTCGAGAGGGTCGTGAGGGTCGGAACGGAGGACAGTACACACTCCCGTCATTATCAGTGACACTGGGGTCGAGAGGGTCAGAACGGAGGACAGTACACACTCCCGTCATTATCAGTGACACTGGGGTCGAGAGGGTCGAGTGGGTCGGAACGGAGGACAGTATACACTCCTGTCATTATCAGTGACACTGGGGACGAGAGGGTCGGAACGGAGCACATTACACACTCCGGTCATTATCAGTGACACTGGGGTCGAGAGGGTCGGAACGGAGGACAGTACACACTCCCGTCATTATCAATGACACTGGTGTCGAGAGGGTCGGAACGGAGGACAGTACACACTCCTGTCAATATCAGTGACACTGGGGTCGAGAGGGTCGGAACGGAGGACAGTACACACTCCTGTCATTATCAGTGACACTGGGGTCGAGAGGGTCGAGAGGGTCGGAACGGAGGACAGTACACACTCCCGTCATTATCAGTGACACTGGTGTCGAGAGGGTCGAGAGGGTCGGAACGGAGGACAGTACACACTCCCGTCATTATCAATGACACTGGTGTCGAGAGGGTCGGAACGGAGGACAGTACACACTCCTGTCATTATCAGTGACACTGGGGTCGAGAGGGTCGGAACGGAGGACAGTACACACTCCTGTCATTATCAGTGACACTGTGGTCGAGAGGGTCGTGAGGGTCGGAACGGAGGACAGTACACACTCCGGTCATTATCAGTGACACTGGGGTCGAGAGGGTCAGAACGGAGGACAGTACACACTCCGGTCATTATCAGTGACACTGGGGTCGAGAGAGTCGGTACGGAGGACAGTACACACTCCTGTCATTATCAGTGACACTGGGGTCGAGAGGGTCGGAACGGAGGACAGTACACACTCCTGTCATTATCAGTGACACTGGGGTCGAGAGGGTCGAGAGGGTCGGAACGGAGGACAGTACACACTCCCGTCATTATCAGTGACACTGGTGTCGAGAGGGTCGTGAGGGTCGGAACGGAGGACCGTACACACTCCCGTCATTATCAGTGACACTGGTGTCGAGAGGGTCGGAACGGAGGACAGTACACACTCCTGTCATTATCAGTGACACTGGGGTCGAGAGGGTCGAGAGGGTCGGAACGGAGGACAGTACACACTCCGGTCATTATCAGTGACACTGGGGTCGAGAGGGTCAGAACGGAGGACAGTACACACTCCGGTCATTATCAGTGACACTGGGGTCGAGAGGGTCGGAACGGAGGACAGTACACACTCCTGTCATCATCAGTGACACTTGGGTCGAGAGGGTCGGAACGGAGGACAGTACACACTCCGGTCATTATCAGTGACACTGGGGTCGAGAGGGTCAGAACGGAGGACAGTACACACTCCTGTCATTATCAGTGACACTGGGGTCGAGAGGGTCGGAACGGAGCACATTACACACTCATGTCATTATCAGTGACACTGGGGTCGAGAGGGTCGTGAGGGTCGGAACGGAGGACAGTACACACTCCCGTCATTATCAGTGACACTGGGGTCGAGAGGGTCAGAACGGAGGACAGTACACACTCCCGTCATTATCAGTGACACTGGGGTCGAGAGGGTCGAGAGGGTCGGAACGGAGGACAGTATACACTCCTGTCATTATCAGTGACACTGGGGACGAGAGGGTCGGAACGGAGCACATTACACACTCCGGTCATTATCAGTGACACTGGGGTCGAGAGGGTCGTGAGGGTCGGAACGGAGGACAGTACACACTCCCGTCATTATCAGTGACACTGGGGTCGAGAGGGTCGGAACGGAGAACAGTACACACTCCCGTCATTATCAGTGACACTGGGGTCGAGAGGGTCGGAACAGAGCACATTACACACTCCTGTCATTATCAGTGACACTGGGGTCGAGAGGGTCAGAACGGAGGACAGTACACACTCCCGTCATTATCAGTGACACTGGGGTTGAGAGGGTCGGAACGGAGCACAGTACACACGCCTGTCATTATCAGTGACACTGGGGTCGCGAGGGTCAGAACGGAGGACAGTACACACTCCTGTCATTATCAGTGACACTGGGGTCGAGAGGGTCGGAACGGAGGACAGTACACACTCCTGTCATTATCAGTGACACTGGGGTCGAGAGGGTCGGAACGGAGGACAGTACACACTCCCGTCATTATCAGTGACACTGGGGTCGAGAGGGTCAGAACGGAGGACAGTACACACTCCCGTCATTATCAGTGACACTGGGGTCGAGAGTGTCGGAACGGAGGACAGTACACACTCCCGTCATTATCAGTGACACTGGGGTCGAGAGGGTCGGAACGGAGGACAGTACACACTCCTGTCATTATCAGTGACACTGGGGTCGAGAGGGTCAGAACGGAGGACAGTACACACTCCCGTCATTATCAGTGACACTGGGGTCGAGAGGGTCGGAACGGAGGACAGTACACACTCCTGTCATTATCAGTGACACTGGGGTCGAGAGGGTCAGAACGGAGGACAGTACACACTCCCGTCATTATCAGTGACACTGGGGTCGAGAGGGTCGAGAGGGTCAGAACGGAGGACAGTACACACTCCTGTCATTATCAGTGACACTGGGGTCGAGAGGGTCGGAACGGAGCACATTACACACTCCCGTCATTATCCGTGACACTGGGGTCGAGAGGGTCAGAACGGAGGACAGTACACACTCCCGTCATTATCAGTGACACTGGGGTCGAGAGGGTCGGAACGGAGGACAGTACACACTCCTGTCATTATCAGTGACACTGGGGTCGAGAGGGTCAGAACGGAGCACATTACACACTCCTGTCATTATCAGTGACACTGGGGTCGAGAGGGTCGGAACGGAGGACAGTACACTTTCCCGTCATTATCAGTGACACTGGGGTCGAGAGGGTCGTGAGGGTCGGAACGGAGGACAGTACACACTCCTGTCATTATCAGTGACACTGGGGTCGAGAGGCTCGGAACGGAGGACAGTACACACTCCCGTCATTATCAGTGACACTGGGGTCGAGAGGGTCGGAACAGAGCACATTACACACTCCTGTCATTATCAGTGACACTGGGGTCGAGAGGGTCGTGAGGGTCGGAACGGAGGACAGTACACACTCCTGTCATTATCAGTGACACTGGGGTCGAGAGGGTCGGAACGGAGGACAGTACACACTCCTGTCATTATCAGTGACACTGGGGTCGAGAGGGTCGGAACGGAGCACAGTACACACTCCTGTCATTATCAGTGACACTGGGGTCGAGAGGGTCGAGAGGGTCGGAACGGAGCACAGTACACACTCCTGTCATTATCAGTGACACTGGGGTCGAGAGGGTCGAGAGGGTCGGAACGGAGGACAGTACACACTC
Source organism: Hemitrygon akajei (assembly GCF_048418815.1). Classification (NCBI taxonomy): domain Eukaryota; kingdom Metazoa; phylum Chordata; class Chondrichthyes; order Myliobatiformes; family Dasyatidae; genus Hemitrygon; species Hemitrygon akajei. The sequence goes on from NC_133134.1 coordinate 79,219,052, forward strand.
CCGTCATTATCAGTGACACTGGGGTCGAGAGGGTCGGAACGGAGCACAGTACACACTCCTGTCATTATCAGTGACACTGGGGTCGAGAGGGTCGGAACAGAGCACATTACACACTCCTGTCATTATCAGTGACACTGGGGTCGAGAGGGTCGGAACGGAGGACAGTACACACTCCTGTCATTATCAGTGACACTGGGGTCGAGAGGGTCGGAACGGAGGACAGTACACACTCCTGTCATTATCAGTGACACTGGGGTCGAGAGGGTCGAGAGGGTCGGAACGGAGGACAGTACACACTCCCGTCATTATCAGTGACACTGGTGTCGAGAGGGTCGAGAGGGTCGGAACGGAGGACAGTACACACTCCCGTCATTATCAATGACACTGGTGTCGAGAGGGTCGGAACGGAGGACAGTACACACTCCTGTCATTATCAGTGACACTGGGGTCGAGAGGGTCGGAACGGAGGACAGTACACACTCCTGTCATTATCAGTGACACTGTGGTCGAGAGGGTCGTGAGGGTCGGAACGGAGGACAGTACACACTCCGGTCATTATCAGTGACACTGGGGTCGAGAGGGTCAGAACGGAGGACAGTACACACTCCGGTCATTATCAGTGACACTGGGGTCGAGAGAGTCGGTACGGAGGACAGTACACACTCCTGTCATTATCAGTGACACTGGGGTCGAGAGGGTCGGAACGGAGGACAGTACACACTCCTGTCATTATCAGTGACACTGGGGTCGAGAGGGTCGAGAGGGTCGGAACGGAGGACAGTACACACTCCCGTCATTATCAGTGACACTGGTGTCGAGAGGGTCGTGAGGGTCGGAACGGAGGACCGTACACACTCCCGTCATTATCAGTGACACTGGTGTCGAGAGGGTCGGAACGGAGGACAGTACACACTCCTGTCATTATCAGTGACACTGGGGTCGAGAGGGTCGAGAGGGTCGGAACGGAGGACAGTACACACTCCGGTCATTATCAGTGACACTGGGGTCGAGAGGGTCAGAACGGAGGACAGTACACACTCCGGTCATTATCAGTGACACTGGGGTCGAGAGGGTCGGAACGGAGGACAGTACACACTCCTGTCATCATCAGTGACACTTGGGTCGAGAGGGTCGGAACGGAGGACAGTACACACTCCGGTCATTATCAGTGACACTGGGGTCGAGAGGGTCAGAACGGAGGACAGTACACACTCCTGTCATTATCAGTGACACTGGGGTCGAGAGGGTCGGAACGGAGCACATTACACACTCATGTCATTATCAGTGACACTGGGGTCGAGAGGGTCGTGAGGGGTCGGAACGGAGGACAGTACACACTCCCGTCATTATCAGTGACACTGGGGTCGAGAGGGTCAGAACGGAGGACAGTACACACTCCCGTCATTATCAGTGACACTGGGGTCGAGAGGGTCGAGAGGGTCGGAACGGAGGACAGTATACACTCCTGTCATTATCAGTGACACTGGGGACGAGAGGGTCGGAACGGAGCACATTACACACTCCGGTCATTATCAGTGACACTGGGGTCGAGAGGGTCGTGAGGGTCGGAACGGAGGACAGTACACACTCCCGTCATTATCAGTGACACTGGGGTCGAGAGGGTCGGAACGGAGAACAGTACACACTCCCGTCATTATCAGTGACACTGGGGTCGAGAGGGTCGGAACAGAGCACATTACACACTCCTGTCATTATCAGTGACACTGGGGTCGAGAGGGTCAGAACGGAGGACAGTACACACTCCCGTCATTATCAGTGACACTGGGGTTGAGAGGGTCGGAACGGAGCACAGTACACACGCCTGTCATTATCAGTGACACTGGGGTCGCGAGGGTCAGAACGGAGGACAGTACACACTCCTGTCATTATCAGTGACACTGGGGTCGAGAGGGTCGGAACGGAGGACAGTACACACTCCCGTCATTATCAGTGACACTGGGGTCGAGAGGGTCGGAACGGAGGACAGTACACACTCCCGTCATTATCAGTGACACTGGGGTCGAGAGGGTCAGAACGGAGGACAGTACACACTCCCGTCATTATCAGTGACACTGGGGTCGAGAGTGTCGGAACGGAGGACAGTACACACTCCCGTCATTATCAGTGACACTGGGGTCGAGAGGGTCGGAACGGAGGACAGTACACACTCCTGTCATTATCAGTGACACTGGGGTCGAGAGGGTCGGAACGGAGGACAGTACACTTTCCCGTCATTATCAGTGACACTGGGGTCGAGAGGGTCGTGAGGGTCGGAACGGAGGACAGTACACACTCCTGTCATTATCAGTGACACTGGGGTCGAGAGGCTCGGAACGGAGGACAGTACACACTCCCGTCATTATCAGTGACACTGGGGTCGAGAGGGTCGGAACAGAGCACATTACACACTCCTGTCATTATCAGTGACACTGGGGTCGAGAGGGTCGTGAGGGTCGGAACGGAGGACAGTACACACTCCTGTCATTATCAGTGACACTGGGGTCGAGAGGGTCGGAACGGAGGACAGTACACACTCCTGTCATTATCAGTGACACTGGGGTCGAGAGGGTCGGAACGGAGCACAGTACACACTCCTGTCATTATCAGTGACACTGGGGTCGAGAGGGTCGAGAGGGTCGGAACGGAGCACAGTACACACTCCTGTCATTATCAGTGACACTGGGGTCGAGAGGGTCGAGAGGGTCGGAACGGAGGACAGTACACACTCCCGTCATTATCAGTGACACTGGGGTCGAGAGGGTCGGAACGGAGCACAGTACACACTCCTGTCATTATCAGTGACACTGGGGTCGAGAGGGTCGGAACAGAGCACATTACACACTCCTGTCATTATCAGTGACACTGGGGTCGAGAGGGTCGGAACGGAGGACAGTACACACTCCTGTCATTATCAGTGACACTGGGGTCGAGAGGGTCGGAACGGAGGACAGTACACACTCCTGTCATTATCAGTGACACTGGGGTCGAGAGGGTCGAGAGGGTCGGAACGGAGGACAGTACACACTCCCGTCATTATCAGTGACACTGGTGTCGAGAGGGTCGAGAGGGTCGGAACGGAGGACAGTACACACTCCCGTCATTATCAATGACACTGGTGTCGAGAGGGTCGGAACGGAGGACAGTACACACTCCTGTCATTATCAGTGACACTGGGGTCGAGAGGGGTCGGAACGGAGGACAGTACACACTCCTGTCATTATCAGTGACACTGTGGTCGAGAGGGTCGTGAGGGTCGGAACGGAGGACAGTACACACTCCGGTCATTATCAGTGACACTGGGGTCGAGAGGGTCAGAACGGAGGACAGTACACACTCCGGTCATTATCAGTGACACTGGGGTCGAGAGAGTCGGTACGGAGGACAGTACACACTCCTGTCATTATCAGTGACACTGGGGTCGAGAGGGTCGGAACGGAGGACAGTACACACTCCTGTCATTATCAGTGACACTGGGGTCGAGAGGGTCGAGAGGGTCGGAACGGAGGACAGTACACACTCCCGTCATTATCAGTGACACTGGTGTCGAGAGGGTCGTGAGGGTCGGAACGGAGGACCGTACACACTCCCGTCATTATCAGTGACACTGGTGTCGAGAGGGTCGGAACGGAGGACAGTACACACTCCTGTCATTATCAGTGACACTGGGGTCGAGAGGGTCGAGAGGGTCGGAACGGAGGACAGTACACACTCCGGTCATTATCAGTGACACTGGGGTCGAGAGGGTCAGAACGGAGGACAGAACACACTCCGGTCATTATCAGTGACACTGGGGTCGAGAGGGTCGGAACGGAGGACAGTACACACTCCTGTCATCATCAGTGACACTTGGGTCGAGAGGGTCGGAACGGAGGACAGTACACACTCCGGTCATTATCAGTGACACTGGGGTCGAGAGGGTCAGAACGGAGGACAGTACACACTCCTGTCATTATCAGTGACACTGGGGTCGAGAGGGTCGGAACGGAGCACATTACACACTCATGTCATTATCAGTGACACTGGGGTCGAGAGGGTCGTGAGGGTCGGAACGGAGGACAGTACACACTCCCGTCATTATCAGTGACACTGGGGTCGAGAGGGTCAGAACGGAGGACAGTACACACTCCCGTCATTATCAGTGACACTGGGGTCGAGAGGGTCGAGAGGGTCGGAACGGAGGACAGTATACACTCCTGTCATTATCAGTGACACTGGGGACGAGAGGGTCGGAACGGAGCACATTACACACTCCGGTCATTATCAGTGACACTGGGGTCGAGAGGGTCGTGAGGGTCGGAACGGAGGACAGTACACACTCCCGTCATTATCAGTGACACTGGGGTCGAGAGGGTCGGAACGGAGAACAGTACACACTCCCGTCATTATCAGTGACACTGGGGTCGAGAGGGTCGGAACAGAGCACATTACACACTCCTGTCATTATCAGTGACACTGGGGTCGAGAGGGTCAGAACGGAGGACAGTACACACTCCCGTCATTATCAGTGACACTGGGGTTGAGAGGGTCGGAACGGAGCACAGTACACACGCCTGTCATTATCAGTGACACTGGGGTCGCGAGGGTCAGAACGGAGGACAGTACACACTCCTGTCATTATCAGTGACACTGGGGTCGAGAGGGTCGGAACGGAGGACAGTACACACTCCCGTCATTATCAGTGACACTGGGGTCGAGAGGGTCGGAACGGAGGACAGTACACACTCCCGTCATTATCAGTGACACTGGGGTCGAGAGGGTCAGAACGGAGGACAGTACACACTCCCGTCATTATCAGTGACACTGGGGTCGAGAGTGTCGGAACGGAGGACAGTACACACTCCCGTCATTATCAGTGACACTGGGGTCGAGAGGGTCGGAACGGAGGACAGTACACACTCCTGTCATTATCAGTGACACTGGGGTCGAGAGGGTCAGAACGGAGGACAGTACACACTCCCGTCATTATCAGTGACACTGGGGTCGAGAGGGTCGGAACGGAGGACAGTACACACTCCTGTCATTATCAGTGACACTGGGGTCGAGAGGGTCAGAACGGAGGACAGTACACACTCCCGTCATTATCAGTGACACTGGGGTCGAGAGGGTCGAGAGGGTCAGAACGGAGGACAGTACACACTCCTGTCATTATCAGTGACACTGGGGTCGAGAGGGTCGGAACGGAGCACATTACACACTCCCGTCATTATCCGTGACACTGGGGTCGAGAGGGTCAGAACGGAGGACAGTACACACTCCCGTCATTATCAGTGACACTGGGGTCGAGAGGGTCGGAACGGAGGACAGTACACACTCCTGTCATTATCAGTGACACTGGGGTCGAGAGGGTCAGAACGGAGCACATTACACACTCCTGTCATTATCAGTGACACTGGGGTCGAGAGGGTCGGAACGGAGGACAGTACACTTTCCCGTCATTATCAGTGACACTGGGGTCGAGAGGGTCGTGAGGGTCGGAACGGAGGACAGTACACACTCCTGTCATTATCAGTGACACTGGGGTCGAGAGGCTCGGAACGGAGGACAGTACACACTCCCGTCATTATCAGTGACACTGGGGTCGAGAGGGTCGGAACAGAGCACATTACACACTCCTGTCATTATCAGTGACACTGGGGTCGAGAGGGTCGTGAGGGTCGGAACGGAGGACAGTACACACTCCTGTCATTATCAGTGACACTGGGGTCGAGAGGGTCGGAACGGAGGACAGTACACACTCCTGTCATTATCAGTGACACTGGGGTCGAGAGGGTCGGAACGGAGCACAGTACACACTCCTGTCATTATCAGTGACACTGGGGTCGAGAGGGTCGAGAGGGTCGGAACGGAGCACAGTACACACTCCTGTCATTATCAGTGACACTGGGGTCGAGAGGGTCGAGAGGGTCGGAACGGAGGACAGTACACACTCCCGTCATTATCAGTGACACTGGGGTCGAGAGGGTCGGAACGGAGCACAGTACACACTCCTGTCATTATCAGTGACACTGGGGTCGAGAGGGTCGGAACAGAGCACATTACACACTCCTGTCATTATCAGTGACACTGGGGTCGAGAGGGTCGGAACGGAGGACAGTACACACTCCTGTCATTATCAGTGACACTGGGGTCGCGAGGGTCAGAACGGAGGACAGTACACACTCCTGTCATTATCAGTGACACTGTGGTCGAGAGGGTCGGAACGGAGGACAGTACACACTCCTGTCATTATCAGTGACACTGGGGTCGAGAGGGTCGGAACGGAGGACAGTACACACTCCTGTCATTATCAGTGACACTGGGGTCGAGAGGGTTCGAACGGAGGACAGTACACACTCCTGTCATTATCAGTGACACTGGGGTCGAGAGGGTCGGAACGGAGGACAGTACACACTCCCGTCATTATCAGTGACACTGGTGTCGACAGGGTCGGAACGGAGGACAGTACACACTCCTGTCATTATCAGTGACACTGGGGTTGAGAGGGTCGGAACGGAGGACAGTACACACTCCAGTCATTATCAGTGACACTGGGGTTGAGAGGGTCGGAACGGAGGACAGTACACACTCCTGTCATTATCAGTGACACTGGGGTTGAGAGGGTCGGAACGGAGGACAGTACACACTCCAGTCATTATCAGTGACACTGGGGTTGAGAGGGTCGGAACGGAGGACAGTACACACTCCAGTCATTATCAGTGACACTGGGGTCGAGAGGGTCGGAACGGAGGACAGTACACACTCCAGTCATTATCAGTGACACTGGGGTCGAGAGGGTCGGAACGGAGGACAGTACACACTCCGGTCATTATCAGTGACACTGGGGTCGAGAGGGTCGGAACGGAGGACAGTACACACTCCTGTCATCATCAGTGACACTTGGGTCGAGAGGGTCGGAACGGAGGACAGTACACACTCCGGTCATTATCAGTGACACTGGGGTCGAGAGGGTCAGAACGGAGGACAGTACACACTCCTGTCATTATCAGTGACACTGGGGTCGAGAGGGTCGGAACGGAGCACATTACACACTCATGTCATTATCAGTGACACTGGGGTCGAGAGGGTCGTGAGGGTCGGAACGGAGGACAGTACACACTCCCGTCATTATCGGTGACACTGGGGTCGAGAGGGTCAGAACGGAGGACAGTACACACTCCCGTCATTATCAGTGACACTGGGGTCGAGAGGGTCGAGAGGGTCGGAACGGAGGACAGTATACACTCCTGTCATTATCAGTGACACTGGGGACGAGAGGGTCGGAACGGAGCACATTACACACTCCGGTCATTATCAGTGACACTGGGGTCGAGAGGGTCGTGAGGGTCGGAACGGAGGACAGTACACACTCCCGTCATTATCAGTGACACTGGGGTCGAGAGGGTCGGAACGGAGGACAGTACACACTCCCGTCATTATCAGTGACACTGGGGTCGAGAGGGTCGGAACAGAGCACATTACACACTCCTGTCATTATCAGTGACACTGGGGTCGAGAGGGTCAGAACGGAGGACAGTACACACTCCCGTCATTATCAGTGACACTGGGGTTGAGAGGGTCGGAACTGAGCACAGTACACACGCCTGTCATTATCAGTGACACTGGGGTCGCGAGGGTCAGAACGGAGGACAGTACACACTCCTGTCATTATCAGTGACACTGGGGTCGAGAGGGTCGGAACGGAGGACAGTACACACTCCTGTCATTATCAGTGACACTGGGGTCGAGAGGGTCGGAACGGAGGACAGTACACACTCCCGTCATTATCAGTGACACTGGGGTCGAGAGGGTCAGAACGGAGGACAGTACACACTCCCGTCATTATCAGTGACACTGGGGTCGAGAGTGTCGGAACGGAGGACAGTACACACTCCCGTCATTATCAGTGACACTGGGGTCGAGAGGGTCGGAACGGAGGACAGTACACACTCCTGTCATTATCAGTGACACTGGGGTCGAGAGGGTCAGAACGGAGGACAGTACACACTCCCGTCATTATCAGTGACACTGGGGTCGAGAGGGTCGGAACGGAGGACAGTACACACTCCTGTCATTATCAGTGACACTGGGGTCGAGAGGGTCAGAACGGAGGACAGTACACACTCCCGTCATTATCAGTGACACTGGGGTCGAGAGGGTCGAGAGGGTCAGAACGGAGGACAGTACACACTCCTGTCATTATCAGTGACACTGGGGTCGAGAGGGTCGGAACGGAGCACATTACACACTCCCGTCATTATCCGTGACACTGGGGTCGAGAGGGTCAGAACGGAGGACAGTACACACTCCCGTCATTATCAGTGACACTGGGGTCGTGAGGGTCGGAACGGAGGACAGTACACACTCCTGTCATTATCAGTGACACTGGGGTCGAGAGGGTCAGAACGGAGCACATTACACACTCCTGTCATTATCAGTGACACTGGGGTCGAGAGGGTCGGAACGGAGGACAGTACACTTTCCCGTCATTATCAGTGACACTGGGGTCGAGAGGGTCGTGAGGGTCGGAACGGAGGACAGTACACACTCCTGTCATTATCAGTGACACTGGGGTCGAGAGGCTCGGAACGGAGGACAGTACACACTCCCGTCATTATCAGTGACACTGGGGTCGAGAGGGTCGGAACGGAGCACAGTACACACTCCTGTCATTATCAGTGACACTGGGGTCGAGAGGGTCGAGAGGTTCGGAACGGAGCACAGTACACACTCCTGTCATTATCAGTGACACTGGGGTCGAGAGGGTCGAGAGGGTCGGAACGGAGGACAGTACACACTCCCGTCATTATCAGTGACACTGGGGTCGAGAGGGTCGGAACGGAGCACAGTACACACTCCTGTCATTATCAGTGACACTGGGGTCGAGAGGGTCGGAACAGAGCACATTACACACTCCTGTCATTATCAGTGACACTGGGGTCGAGAGGGTCGGAACGGAGGACAGTACACACTCCTGTCATTATCAGTGACACTGGGGTCGCGAGGGTCAGAACGGAGGACAGTACACACTCCTGTCATTATCAGTGACACTGTGGTCGAAAGGGTCGGAACGGAGGACAGTACACACTCCTGTCATTATCAGTGACACTGGGGTCGAGAGGGTCGGAACGGAGGACAGTACACACTCCTGTCATTATCAGTGACACTGGGGTCGAGAGGGTCGGAACGGAGGACAGTACACACTCCTGTCATTATCAGTGACACTGGGGTCGAGAGGGTCGGAACGGAGGACAGTACACACTCCCGTCATTATCAGTGACACTGGTGTCGACAGGGTCGGAACGGAGGACAGTACACACTCCTGTCATTATCAGTGACACTGGGGTTGAGAGGGTCGGAACGGAGGACAGTACACACTCCAGTCATTATCAGTGACACTGGGGTTGAGAGGGTCGGAACGGAGGACAGTACACACTCCTGTCATTATCAGTGACACTGGGGTTGAGAGGGTCGGAACGGAGGACAGTACACACTCCAGTCATTATCAGTGACACTGGGGTTGAGAGGGTCGGAACGGAGGACAGTACACACTCCAGTCATTATCAGTGACACTGGGGTCGAGAGGGTCGGAACGGAGGACAGTACACACTCCAGTCATTATCAGTGACACTGGGGGTCGAGAGGGTCGGAACGGAGGACAGTACACACTCCTGTCATTATCAGTGACACAGGGGTCAAGAGGGTCGGAACGGAGGACAGTACACACTCCCGTCATTATCAGTGACACTGGGGTCGAGAGGGTCGAGAGGGTTGGAACGGAGGACAGTACACACTCCTGTCATTATCAGTGACACTGGGGTCGAGAGGGTCAGAACGGAGGACAGTACACACTCCCGTCATTATCAGTGACACAGGGGTCGAGAGGGTCGAGAGGGTCGGAACAGAGGACAGTACACACTCCTGTCATTATCAGTGACACTGTGGTCGAGAGGGTCGGAACGGAGGACGGTACACACTCCTTTCATTATCAGTGACACTGGGGTCGAGAGGGTCGAGAGGGTTGGAACGGAGGACAGTACACACTCCCGTCATTATCAGTGACACTGGGGTCGAGAGGGTCGAGAGGGTCGGAACGGAGGACAGTACACACTCCTGTCATTATCAGTGACACTGGGGTCGAGAGGGTCAGAACGGAGGACAGTACACACTCCCGTCATTATCAGTGACACTGGGGTCGAGAGGGTCGGAACGGAGGACAGTACACACTCCTGTCATTATCAGTGACACTGGGGTCGAGAGGGTCAGAACGGAGCACATTACACACTCCTGTCATTATCAGTGACACTGGGGTCGAGAGGGTCGGAACGGAGGACAGTACACTTTCCCGTCATTATCAGTGACACTGGGGTCGAGAGGGTCGTGAGGGTCGGAACGGAGGACAGTACACACTCCTGTCATTATCAGTGACACTGGGGTCGAGAGGCTCGGAACGGAGGACAGTACACACTCCCGTCATTATCAGTGACACTGGGGTCGAGAGGGTCAGAACGGAGCACAGTACACACTCCTGTCATTATCAGTGACACTGGGGTCGAGAGGGTCGAGAGGTTCGGAACGGAGCACAGTACACACTCCTGTCATTATCAGTGACACTGGGGTCGAGAGGGTCGAGAGGGTCGGAACGGAGGACAGTACACACTCCCGTCATTATCAGTGACACTGGGGTCGAGAGGGTCGGAACGGAGCACAGTACACACTCCTGTCATTATCAGTGACACTGGGGTCGAGAGGGTCGGAACAGAGCACATTACACACTCCTGTCATTATCAGTGACACTGGGGTCGAGAGGGTCGGAACGGAGGACAGTACACACTCCTGTCATTATCAGTGACACTGGGGTCGCGAGGGTCAGAACGGAGGACAGTACACACTCCTGTCATTATCAGTGACACTGTGGTCGAAAGGGTCGGAACGGAGGACAGTACACACTCCTGTCATTATCAGTGACACTGGGGTCGAGAGGGTCGGAACGGAGGACAGTACACACTCCTGTCATTATCAGTGACACTGGGGTCGAGAGGGTCGGAACGGAGGACAGTACACACTCCTGTCATTATCAGTGACACTGGGGTCGAGAGGGTCGGAACGGAGGACAGTACACACTCCCGTCATTATCAGTGACACTGGTGTCGACAGGGTCGGAACGGAGGACAGTACACACTCCTGTCATTATCAGTGACACTGGGGTTGAGAGGGTCGGAACGGAGGACAGTACACACTCCAGTCATTATCAGTGACACTGGGGTTGAGAGGGTCGGAACGGAGGACAGTACACACTCCTGTCATTATCAGTGACACTGGGGTTGAGAGGGTCGGAACGGAGGACAGTACACACTCCAGTCATTATCAGTGACACTGGGGTTGAGAGGGTCGGAACGGAGGACAGTACACACTCCAGTCATTATCAGTGACACTGGGGTCGAGAGGGTCGGAACGGAGGACAGTACACACTCCAGTCATTATCAGTGACACTGGGGTCGAGAGGGTCGGAACGGAGGACAGTACACACTCCTGTCATTATCAGTGACACAGGGGTCAAGAGGGTCGGAACGGAGGACAGTACACACTCCCGTCATTATCAGTGACACTGGGGTCGAGAGGGTCGAGAGGGTTGGAACGGAGGACAGTACACACTCCCGTCATTATCAGTGACACTGGGGTCGAGAGGGTCAGAACGGAGGACAGTACACACTCCCGTCATTATCAGTGACACTGGGGTCGAGAGGGTCAGAACGGAGGACAGTACACACTCCCGTCATTATCAGTGACACTGGGGTCGAGAGGGTCAGAACGGAGCACAGTACACACTCCCGTCATTATCAGTGACACTGGGGTCGAGAGGGTCGGAACGGAGCACATTACACACTCCTGTCATTATCAGTGACACTGGGGTCGAGAGGGTTGGAACGGAGGACAGTACACACTCCCGTCATTATCAGTGACACTGGGGTCGAGAGGGTCAGAACGGAGGACAGTACACACTCCCGTCATTATCAGTGACACTGGGGTCGAGAGGGTCAGAACGGAGGACAGTACACACTCCCGTCATTATCAGTGACACTGGGGTCGAGAGGGTCAGAACGGAGCACAGTACACACTCCCGTCATTATCAGTGACACAGGGGTCGAGAGGGTCAGAACGGAGGACAGTACACACTCCCGTCATTATCAGTGACACTGGGGTCGAGAGGGTCGGAACGGAGGACAGTACACACTCCCGTCATTATCAGTGACACTGGGGTCGAGAGGGTCGGAACGGAGCACATTACACACTCCAGTCATTATCAGTGACACTGGGGTCGAGAGGGTCGGAACGGAGCACATTACACACTCCTGTCATTATCAGTGACACTGGGGTCGAGAGGGTCGTGAGAGTCGGAACGGAGGACAGTACACACTCCCGTCATTATCAGTGACACTGGGGTCGAGAGGGTCGGAACGGAGGACAGTATACACTCCTGTCATTATCAGTGACACTGGGGTCGAGAGGGTCGGAACGGAGCACATTACACACTCCTGTCATTATCAGTGACACTGGGGTCGAGAGGGTCGTGAGAGTCGGAACGGAGGACAGTACACACTCCCGTCATTATCAGTGACACTGGGGTCGAGAGGGTCGGAACGGAGGACAGTACACACTACTGTCATTATCAGTGACACTGGGGTCGAGAGGGTCGGAACGGAGGACAGTACACACTCCTGTCATTATCAGTGACACTGGGGTCGAGAGGGTCGGAACGGAGGACAGTACACACTCCTGTCATTATCAGTGACACTGGGGTCGAGAGGGTCGGAACGGAGGACAGTACACACTCCTGTCATTATCAGTGACACTGGGGTCGAGAGGGTCGGAACGGAGGACAGTACACACTCCCGTCATTATCAGTGACACAGGGGTCGAGAGGGTCGAGAGGGTCGGAACAGAGGACAGTACACACTCCTGTCATTATCAGTGACACTGTGGTCGAGAGGGTCGGAACGGAGGACGGTACACACTCCTGTCATTATCAGTGACACTGGGGTCGAGAGGGTCGAGAGGGTTGGAACGGAGGACAGTACACACTCCCGTCATTATCAGTGACACTGGGGTCGAGAGGGTCGAGAGGGTCGGAACGGAGGACAGTACACACTCCTGTCATTATCAGTGACACTGGGGTCGAGAGGGTCGGAACGGAGGACAGTACACACTCCTGTAATTATCAGTGACACTGGGGTCGAGAGGGTCGAGAGGGTTGGAACGGAGGACAGTACACACTCCCGTCATTATCAGTGACACTGGGGTCGAGAGGGTCGGAACGGAGGACAGTACACACTCCTGTCATTATCAGTGACACTGGGGTCGAGAGGGTCAGAACGGAGGACAGTACACACTCCCGTCATTATCAGTGACACAGGGGTCGAGAGGGTCGAGAGGGTCGGAACGGAGGACAGTACACACTCCTGTCATTATCAGTGACACTGGGGTCGAGAGGGTCGAGAGGGTCGGAACAGAGGACAGTACACACTCCTGTCATTATCAGTGACACTGTGGTCGAGAGGGTCGGAACGGAGGACAGTACACACTCCTGTCATTATCAGTGACACTGGGGTCGAGAGGGTCGAGAGGGTTGGAACGGAGGACAGTACACACTCCCGTCATTATCAGTGACACTGGGGTCGAGAGGGTCGAGAGGGTCGGAACGGAGGACAGTACACACTCCTGTCATTATCAGTGACACTGGGGTCGAGAGGGTCGGAACGGAGGACAGTACACACTCCTGTCATTATCAGTGACACTGGGGTCGAGAGGGTCGAGAGGGTTGGAACGGAGGACAGAACACACTCCCGTCATTATCAGTGACACTGGGGTCGAGAGGGTCGAGAGGGTCGGAACGGAGGACAGTATACACTCCTGTCATTATCAGTGACACTGGGGTCGAGAGGGTCGGAACAGAGGACAGTACAGACTCCCGTCATTATCAGTGACACTGGGGTTGAGAGGGTCGGAACGGAGGACAGTACACACTCCAGTCATTATCAGTGACACTGGGGTCGAGAGGGTCGGAACGGAGGACAGTACACACTCCTGTCATTATCAGTGACACTGGGGTCGAGAGGGTCGGAACGGAGGACAGTACACACTCCTGTCATTATCAGTGACACTGGGGTCGAGAGGGTCGGAACGGAGGACAGTACACACTCCTGTCATTATCAGTGACACTGGGGTCGAGAGGGTCGGAACGGAGGACAGTACACACTCCTGTCATTATCAGTGACACTGGGGTCGAGAGGGTCGAGAGGGTCGGAACGAAGGACAGTACACACTCCTGTCATTATCAGTGACACAGGGGTCAAGACGGTCGGAACGGAGGACAGTACACACTCCTGTCATTATCAGTGACACTGTGGTCGAGACGGTCGAGAGGGTCGGAACGGAGGACAGTACACACTCCTGTCATTATCAGTGACACTGGGGTCGAGAGGGTCAGAACGGAGGACAGTACACACTCCTGTCATTATCAGTGACACTGGGGTCAAGAGGGTCGGAACGGAGGACAGTACACACTCCCGTCATTATCAGTGACACTGGGGTCGAGACGGTCGAGAGGGTCGGAACGGAGGACAGTACACACTCCTGTCATTATCAGTGACACTGGGGTCGAGAGGGTCGAGAGGGTTGGAACGGAGGACAGTACACACGCCCGTCATTATCAGTGACACTGGGGTCGAGAGGGTCGAGAGGGTCGGAACGGAGGACAGTACACACTCCTGTCATTATCAGTGACACTGGGGTCGAGAGGGTCGGAACGGAGGACAGTACACACTCCCGTCATTATCAGTGACACTGGGGTCGAGAGGGTCGGAACGGAGGACAGTACACACTCCCGTCATTATCAGTGACACTGGGGTCGAGAGGGTCAGAACGGAGGACAGTACACACTCCCGTCATTATCAGTGACACTGGGGTCGAGAGGGTCGGAACGGAGGACAGTACACACTCCTGTCATTATCAGTGACACTGGGGTCGAGAGGGTCGAGAGGGTCAGAACGGAGGACAGTACACACTCCTGTCATTATCAGTGACACTGGGGTCGAGAGGGTCGGAACGGAGGACAGTACACACTCCTGTCATTATCAGTGACACTGGGGTCGAGAGGGTCGAGAGGGTCGGAACGGAGGACAGTACACACTCCCGTCATTATCAGCGACACTGGGGTCGAGAGGGTCCGAACGGAGGACAGTACACACTCCCGTCATTATCAGTGACACTGGGGTCGAGAGGGTCGAGAGGGTCGGAACGGAGGACAGTACACACTCCCGTCATTATCAGTGACACTGGGGTCGAGAGGGTCGGAACGGAGGACAGTACACACTCCTGTCATTATCAGTGACACTGGGGTCGAGAGGGTCGGAACGGAGGACAGTACACACTCCCGTCATTATCAGTGACACTGGGGTCGAGAGGGTCGAGAGGGTCGGAAAGGAGGACAGTACACACTCCCGTCATTATCAGTGACACTGGGGTCGAGAGGGTCGAGAGGGTCAGAACGGAGGACAGTACACACTCCTGTCATTATCAGTGACACTGGGGTCGAGAGGGTCGAGAGGGTCGGAACGGAGGACAGTAAACACTCCGGTCATTATCAGTGACACTGGGGTCGAGAGGGTCGGAACGGAGGACAGTACACACTCCTGTCATTATCAGTGACACTGGGGTCGAGAGGGTCGGAACGGAGGACAGTACACACTCCCGTCATTATCAGTGACACTGGGGTCGAGAGGGTCGGAACGGAGGACAGTACACACTCCCGTCATTATCAGTGACACTGGGATCGAGAGGGTCGGAACGGAGGACAGTACACACTCCTGTCATTATCAGTGACACTGGGGTCGAGAGGGTCGAGAGGGTCAGAACGGAGGACAGTACACACTCCTGTCATTATCAGTGACACTGGGGTCGAGAGGGTCGGAACGGAGGACAGTACACACTCCTGTCATTATCAGTGACACTGGGGTCGAGAGTGTCGAGAGGGTTGGAACGGAGGACAGTACACACTCCCGTCATTATCAGCGACACTGGGGTCGAGAGGGTCCGAACGGAGGACAGTACACACTCCCGTCATTATCAGTGACACTGGGGTCGTGAGGGTCGAGAGGGTCGGAACGGAGGACAGTACACACTCCCGTCATTATCAGTGACACTGCGGTCGAGAGGGTCGGAACGGAGGACAGTACACACTCCTGTCATTATCAGTGACACTGGGGTCGAGAGGGTCGTAATGGAGGACAGTACACACTCCGGTCATTATCAGTTCCACTGGGGTCGAGAGGGTCGGTACGGAGGACAGTACACACTCCCGTCATTATCAGTGACACTGGGGTCGAGAGGATCGAGAGGGTCGGAACGGAGGACAGTACACACTCCTGTCATTATCAGTGACACTGGGGTCGAGAGGGTCAGAACGGAGGACAGTACACACTCCCGTCATTATCAGTGACACTGGGGTCGAGAGGGTCGGAACGGAGGACAGTACACACTCCTGTCATTATCAGTGACACTGGGGTCGAGAGGGTCGGAACGGAGGACAGTACACACTCCGGTCATTATCAGTGACACTGGGGTCGAGAGGGTCGGAACGGAGGACAGTACACACTCCCGTCATTATCAATGACACTGGTGTCGAGAGGGTCGGAACGGAGGACAGTACACACTCCTGTCATTATCAGTGACACTGGGGTCGAGAGGGTCGGAACGGAGGACAGTACACACTCCTGTCATTATCAGTGAAACTGGGGTCGAGAGGGTCGTGAGGGTCGGAACGGAGGACAGTACACACTCCCGTCATTATCAGTGACACTGGGGTCGAGAGGGTCAGAACGGAGGACAGTACACACTCCTGTCATTATCAGTGACACTGGGGTCGAGAGGGTCGGAACGGAGGACAGTACACACTCCTGTCATTATCAGTGACACTGGGGTCGAGAGGGTCGAGAGGGTCGGAACGGAGGACAGTACACACTCCTGTCATTATCAGTGACACTTGGGTCGAGAGGGTCGGAATGGAGGACAGTACACACTCCGGTCATTATCAGTGACACTGGGGTCGAGAGGGTCAGAACGGAGGACAGTACACACTCCTGTCATTATCAGTGACACTGGGGTCGAGAGGGTCGGAACGGAGCACATTACACACTCATGTCATTATCAGTGACACTGGGGTCGAGAGGGTCGTGAGGGTCGGAACGGAGGACAGTACACACTCCTGTCATTATCAGTGACACTGGGGTCGAGAGGGTCGGAACGGAGCACAGTTCACACTCCTGTCATTATCAGTGACACTGGGGTCGAGAGGGTCGGAACGGAGGACAGTACACACTCCTGTCATTATCAGTGACACTGGGGTCGAGAGGGTCGGAACGGAGCACATTACACACTCCTGTCATTATCAGTGACACTGGGGTCGAGAGGGTCGGAACGGAGGATAGTACACGCTCCCGTCATTATCAGTGACACTGGGGTCGAGAGGGTCGGAACGGAGGACA
This sequence comes from Hemitrygon akajei, assembly GCF_048418815.1. Lineage (NCBI taxonomy): Eukaryota > Metazoa > Chordata > Chondrichthyes > Myliobatiformes > Dasyatidae > Hemitrygon > Hemitrygon akajei. Next base: position 79,236,571 of record NC_133134.1, read on the forward strand.
GTACACACTCCCGTCATTATCAGTGACACTGGGGTCGAGAGGGTCGGAACGGAGGACAGTACACACTCCTGTCATTATCAGTGACACTGGGGTCGAGAGGGTCGGAACGGAGGACATTACACACTCCCGTCATTATCAGTGACACTGGGGTCGAGAGGGTCGAGAGGGTCGAAACGGAGGACAGTACACACTACTGTCATTATCAGTGACACTGGGGTCGAGAGGGTCGAGAGGGTCGGAACAGAGGACAGTACACACTCCTGTCATTATCAGTGACACTGGGGTCGAGAGGGTCGAGAGGGTCGGAACGGAGGACAGTACACACTCCTGTCATTATCAGTGACACTGGGGTCGAGAGGGTCGGAACGGAGCACATTACACACTCCTGTCATTATCAGTGACACTCGGGTCGAGAGGGTCGTGAGGGTCGGAACGGAGGACAGTACACCCTCCCGTCATTATCAGTGACACTGGGGTCGAGAGGGTCGAGAGGGTCGGAACGGAGGACAGTACACACTCCTGTCATTATCATTGACACTGGGGTCGAGAGGGTCGGAACGGAGCACATTACACACTCCCGTCATTATCAGTGACACTGGGGTCGAGAGGGTCGGAACGGAGCACATTACACACTCCTGTCATTATCAGTGACACTGGGGTCGAGAGGGTCGGAACGGAGCACATTACACACTCCCGTCATTATCAGTGACACTGGGGTCGAGAGGGTCGGAACGGAGGACAGTACACACTCCTGTCATTATCAGTGACACTGGGGTCGAGAGGGTCGGAACGGAGGACAGTACACACTCCTGTCATTATCAGTGACACTGGGGTCGAGAGGGTCGAGAGGGTCGGAACGGAGGACAGTACACACTCCCGTCATTATCAGCGACACTGGGGTCGAGAGGGTCCGAACGGAGGACAGTACACACTCCCGTCATTATCAGTGACACTGGGGTCGAGAGGGTCGAGAGGGTCGGAACGGAGGACAGTACACACTCCCGTCATTATCAGTGACACTGGGGTCGAGAGGGTCGGAACGGAGGACAGTACACACTCCTGTCATTATCAGTGACACTGGGGTCGAGAGGGTCGGAACGGAGGACAGTACACACTCCCGTCATTATCAGTGACACTGGGGTCGAGAGGGTCGAGAGGGTCGGAAAGGAGGACAGTACACACTCCCGTCATTATCAGTGACACTGGGGTCGAGAGGGTCGAGAGGGTCAGAACGGAGGACAGTACACACTCCTGTCATTATCAGTGACACTGGGGTCGAGAGGGTCGAGAGGGTCGGAACGGAGGACAGTAAACACTCCGGTCATTATCAGTGACACTGGGGTCGAGAGGGTCGGAACGGAGGACAGTACACACTCCTGTCATTATCAGTGACACTGGGGTCGAGAGGGTCGGAACGGAGGACAGTACACACTCCCGTCATTATCAGTGACACTGGGGTCGAGAGGGTCGGAACGGAGGACAGTACACACTCCCGTCATTATCAGTGACACTGGGATCGAGAGGGTCGGAACGGAGGACAGTACACACTCCTGTCATTATCAGTGACACTGGGGTCGAGAGGGTCGAGAGGGTCAGAACGGAGGACAGTACACACTCCTGTCATTATCAGTGACACTGGGGTCGAGAGGGTCGGAACGGAGGACAGTACACACTCCTGTCATTATCAGTGACACTGGGGTCGAGAGTGTCGAGAGGGTTGGAACGGAGGACAGTACACACTCCCGTCATTATCAGCGACACTGGGGTCGAGAGGGTCCGAACGGAGGACAGTACACACTCCCGTCATTATCAGTGACACTGGGGTCGTGAGGGTCGAGAGGGTCGGAACGGAGGACAGTACACACTCCCGTCATTATCAGTGACACTGGGGTCGAGAGGGTCGGAACGGAGGACAGTACACACTCCTGTCATTATCAGTGACACTGGGGTCGAGAGGGTCGTAATGGAGGACAGTACACACTCCGGTCATTATCAGTGACACTGGGGTCGAGAGGGTCGGTACGGAGGACAGTACACACTCCCGTCATTATCAGTGACACTGGGGTCGAGAGGATCGAGAGGGTCGGAACGGAGGACAGTACACACTCCTGTCATTATCAGTGACACTGGGGTCGAGAGGGTCAGAACGGAGGACAGTACACACTCCCGTCATTATCAGTGACACTGGGGTCGAGAGGGTCGGAACGGAGGACAGTACACACTCCTGTCATTATCAGTGACACTGGGGTCGAGAGGGTCGGAACGGAGGACAGTACACACTCCTGTCATTATCAGTGACACTGGGGTCGAGAGGGTCGAGAGGGTCGGAACGGAGGACAGTACACACTCCTGTCATTATCAGTGACACTTGGGTCGAGAGGGTCGGAATGGAGGACAGTACACACTCCGGTCATTATCAGTGACACTGGGGTCGAGAGGGTCAGAACGGAGGACAGTACACACTCCTGTCATTATCAGTGACACTGGGGTCGAGAGGGTCGGAACGGAGCACATTACACACTCATGTCATTATCAGTGACACTGGGGTCGAGAGGGTCGTGAGGGTCGGAACGGAGGACAGTACACACTCCTGTCATTATCAGTGACACTGGGGTCGAGAGGGTCGGAACGGAGCACAGTTCACACTCCTGTCATTATCAGTGACACTGGGGTCGAGAGGGTCGGAACGGAGGACAGTACACACTCCTGTCATTATCAGTGACACTGGGGTCGAGAGGGTCGGAACGGAGCACATTACACACTCCTGTCATTATCAGTGACACTGGGGTCGAGAGGGTCGGAACGGAGGATAGTACACACTCCCGTCATTATCAGTGACACTGGGGTCGAGAGGGTCGGAACGGAGGACAGTACACACTCCCGTCATTATCAGTGACACTGGGGTCGAGAGGGTCGGAACGGAGGACAGTACACACTCCTGTCATTATCAGTGACACTGGGGTCGAGAGGGTCGGAACGGAGGACATTACACACTCCCGTCATTATCAGTGACACTGGGGTCGAGAGGGTCGAGAGGGTCGAAACGGAGGACAGTACACACTACTGTCATTATCAGTGACACTGGGGTCGAGAGGGTCGAGAGGGTCGGAACAGAGGACAGTACACACTCCTGTCATTATCAGTGACACTGGGGTCGAGAGGGTCGAGAGGGTCGGAACGGAGGACAGTACACACTCCTGTCATTATCAGTGACACTGGGGTCGAGAGGGTCGGAACGGAGCACATTACACACTCCTGTCATTATCAGTGACACTCGGGTCGAGAGGGTCGTGAGGGTCGGAACGGAGGACAGTACACCCTCCCGTCATTATCAGTGACACTGGGGTCGAGAGGGTCGAGAGGGTCGGAACGGAGGACAGTACACACTCCTGTCATTATCATTGACACTGGGGTCGAGAGGGTCGGAACGGAGCACATTACACACTCCCGTCATTATCAGTGACACTGGGGTCGAGAGGGTCGGAACGGAGCACATTACACACTCCTGTCATTATCAGTGACACTGGGGTCGAGAGGGTCGGAACGGAGCACATTACACACTCCCGTCATTATCAGTGACACTGGGGTCGAGAGGGTCGGAACGGAGGACAGTACACACTCCTGTCATTATCAGTGACACTGGGGTCGAGAGGGTCGGAACGGAGGACAGTACACACTCCTGTCATTATCAGTGACACTGGGGTCGAGAGGGTCGGAACGGAGGACATTACACACTCCCGTCATTATCAGTGACACTGGGGTCGAGAGGGTCGAGAGGGTCGAAACGGAGGACAGTACACACTACTGTCATTATCAGTGACACTGGGGTCGAGAGGGTCGAGAGGGTCGGAACAGAGGACAGTACACACTCCTGTCATTATCAGTGACACTGGGGTCGAGAGGGTCGAGAGGGTTGGAACGGAGGACAGTACACACTCCCGTCATTATCAGTGACACTGGGGTCGAGAGGGTCGAGAGGGTCGGAACGGAGGACAGTACACACTCCTGTCATTATCAGTGACACTGGGGTCGAGAGGGTCGGAACGGAGGACAGTACAGACTCGCGTCATTATCAGTGACACTGGGGTTGAGAGAGTCGGAACGGAGGACAGTACACACTCCCGTCATTATCAGTGACACTGGGGTCGAGAGGGTCGGAACGGAGGACAGTACACACTCCTGTCATTATCAGTGACACTGGGGTCGAGAGGGTCGGAACGGAGGACAGTACACACTCCTGTCATTATCAGTGACACTGGGGTCGAGAGTGTCGAGAGGGTTGGAACGGAGGACAGTACACACTCCCGTCATTATCAGCGACACTGGGGTCGAGAGGGTCCGAACGGAGGACAGTACACACTCCCGTCATTATCAGTGACACTGGGGTCGTGAGGGTCGAGAGGGTCGGAACGGAGGACAGTACACACTCCCGTCATTATCAGTGACACTGGGGTCGAGAGGGTCGGAACGGAGGACAGTACACACTCCTGTCATTATCAGTGACACTGGGGTCGAGAGGGTCGTAATGGAGGACAGTACACACTCCGGTCATTATCAGTGACACTGGGGTCGAGAGGGTCGGTACGGAGGACAGTACACACTCCCGTCATTATCAGTGACACTGGGGTCGAGAGGATCGAGAGGGTCGGAACGGAGGACAGTACACACTCCTGTCATTATCAGTGACACTGGGGTCGAGAGGGTCAGAACGGAGGACAGTACACACTCCCGTCATTATCAGTGACACTGGGGTCGAGAGGGTCGGAACGGAGGACAGTACACACTCCTGTCATTATCAGTGACACTGGGGTCGAGAGGGTCGGAACGGAGGACAGTACACACTCCGGTCATTATCAGTGACACTGGGGTCGAGAGGGTCGGAACGGAGGACAGTACACACTCCCGTCATTATCAATGACACTGGTGTCGAGAGGGTCGGAACGGAGGACAGTACACACTCCTGTCATTATCAGTGACACTGGGGTCGAGAGGGTCGGAACGGAGGACAGTACACACTCCTGTCATTATCAGTGACACTGGGGTCGAGAGGGTCGTGAGGGTCGGAACGGAGGACAGTACACACTCCCGTCATTATCAGTGACACTGGGGTCGAGAGGGTCAGAACGGAGGACAGTACACACTCCTGTCATTATCAGTGACACTGGGGTCGAGAGGGTCGGAACGGAGGACAGTACACACTCCTGTCATTATCAGTGACACTGGGGTCGAGAGGGTCGAGAGGGTCGGAACGGAGGACAGTACACACTCCTGTCATTATCAGTGACACTTGGGTCGAGAGGGTCGGAATGGAGGACAGTACACACTCCGGTCATTATCAGTGACACTGGGGTCGAGAGGGTCAGAACGGAGGACAGTACACACTCCTGTCATTATCAGTGACACTGGGGTCGAGAGGGTCGGAACGGAGCACATTACACACTCATGTCATTATCAGTGACACTGGGGTCGAGAGGGTCGTGAGGGTCGGAACGGAGGACAGTACACACTCCTGTCATTATCAGTGACACTGGGGTCGAGAGGGTCGGAACGGAGCACAGTTCACACTCCTGTCATTATCAGTGACACTGGGGTCGAGAGGGTCGGAACGGAGGACAGTACACACTCCTGTCATTATCAGTGACACTGGGGTCGAGAGGGTCGGAACGGAGCACATTACACACTCCTGTCATTATCAGTGACACTGGGGTCGAGAGGGTCGGAACGGAGGATAGTACACACTCCCGTCATTATCAGTGACACTGGGGTCGAGAGGGTCGGAACGGAGGACAGTACACACTCCCGTCATTATCAGTGACACTGGGGTCGAGAGGGTCGGAACGGAGGACAGTACACACTCCTGTCATTATCAGTGACACTGGGGTCGAGAGGGTCGGAACGGAGGACATTACACACTCCCGTCATTATCAGTGACACTGGGGTCGAGAGGGTCGAGAGGGTCGAAACGGAGGACAGTACACACTACTGTCATTATCAGTGACACTGGGGTCGAGAGGGTCGAGTGGGTCGGAACAGAGGACAGTACACACTCCTGTCATTATCAGTGACACTGGGGTCGAGAGGGTCGAGAGGGTCGGAACGGAGGACAGTACACACTCCTGTCATTATCAGTGACACTGGGGTCGAGAGGGTCGGAACGGAGCACATTACACACTCCTGTCATTATCAGTGACACTCGGGTCGAGAGGGTCGTGAGGGTCGGAACGGAGGACAGTACACCCTCCCGTCATTATCAGTGACACTGGGGTCGAGAGGGTCGAGAGGGTCGGAACGGAGGACAGTACACACTCCTGTCATTATCATTGACACTGGGGTCGAGAGGGTCGGAACGGAGCACATTACACACTCCCGTCATTATCAGTGACACTGGGGTCGAGAGGGTCGGAACGGAGCACATTACACACTCCTGTCATTATCAGTGACACTGGGGTCGAGAGGGTCGGAACGGAGCACATTACACACTCCCGTCATTATCAGTGACACTGGGGTCGAGAGGGTCGGAACGGAGGACAGTACACACTCCTGTCATTATCAGTGACACTGGGGTCGAGAGGGTCGGAACGGAGGACAGTACACACTCCTGTCATTATCAGTGACACTGGGGTCGAGAGGGTCGGAACGGAGGACATTACACACTCCCGTCATTATCAGTGACACTGGGGTCGAGAGGGTCGAGAGGGTCGAAACGGAGGACAGTACACACTACTGTCATTATCAGTGACACTGGGGTCGAGAGGGTCGAGAGGGTCGGAACAGAGGACAGTACACACTCCTGTCATTATCAGTGACACTGGGGTCGAGAGGGTCGAGAGGGTTGGAACGGAGGACAGTACACACTCCCGTCATTATCAGTGACACTGGGGTCGAGAGGGTCGAGAGGGTCGGAACGGAGGACAGTACACACTCCTGTCATTATCAGTGACACTGGGGTCGAGAGGGTCGGAACGGAGGACAGTACAGACTCGCGTCATTATCAGTGACACTGGGGTTGAGAGAGTCGGAACGGAGGACAGTACACACTCCCGTCATTATCAGTGACACTGGGGTCGAGAGGGTCGGAACGGAGGACAGTACACACTCCTGTCATTATCAGTGACACTGGGGTCGAGAGGGTCGGAACGGAGGACAGTACACACTCCTGTCATTATCAGTGACACTGGGGTCGAGAGTGTCGAGAGGGTTGGAACGGAGGACAGTACACACTCCCGTCATTATCAGCGACACTGGGGTCGAGAGGGTCCGAACGGAGGACAGTACACACTCCCGTCATTATCAGTGACACTGGGGTCGTGAGGGTCGAGAGGGTCGGAACGGAGGACAGTACACACTCCCGTCATTATCAGTGACACTGGGGTCGAGAGGGTCGGAACGGAGGACAGTACACACTCCTGTCATTATCAGTGACACTGGGGTCGAGAGGGTCGTAATGGAGGACAGTACACACTCCGGTCATTATCAGTGACACTGGGGTCGAGAGGGTCGGTACGGAGGACAGTACACACTCCCGTCATTATCAGTGACACTGGGGTCGAGAGGATCGAGAGGGTCGGAACGGAGGACAGTACACACTCCTGTCATTATCAGTGACACTGGGGTCGAGAGGGTCAGAACGGAGGACAGTACACACTCCCGTCATTATCAGTGACACTGGGGTCGAGAGGGTCGGAACGGAGGACAGTACACACTCCTGTCATTATCAGTGACACTGGGGTCGAGAGGGTCGGAACGGAGGACAGTACACACTCCGGTCATTATCAGTGACACTGGGGTCGAGAGGGTCGGAACGGAGGACAGTACACACTCCCGTCATTATCAATGACACTGGTGTCGAGAGGGTCGGAACGGAGGACAGTACACACTCCTGTCATTATCAGTGACACTGGGGTCGAGAGGGTCGGAACGGAGGACAGTACACACTCCTGTCATTATCAGTGACACTGGGGTCGAGAGGGTCGTGAGGGTCGGAACGGAGGACAGTACACACTCCCGTCATTATCAGTGACACTGGGGTCGAGAGGGTCAGAACGGAGGACAGTACACACTCCTGTCATTATCAGTGACACTGGGGTCGAGAGGGTCGGAACGGAGGACAGTACACACTCCTGTCATTATCAGTGACACTGGGGTCGAGAGGGTCGAGAGGGTCGGAACGGAGGACAGTACACACTCCTGTCATTATCAGTGACACTTGGGTCGAGAGGGTCGGAATGGAGGACAGTACACACTCCGGTCATTATCAGTGACACTGGGGTCGAGAGGGTCAGAACGGAGGACAGTACACACTCCTGTCATTATCAGTGACACTGGGGTCGAGAGGGTCGGAACGGAGCACATTACACACTCATGTCATTATCAGTGACACTGGGGTTGAGAGGGTCGTGAGGGTCGGAACGGAGGACAGTACACACTCCTGTCATTATCAGTGACACTGGGGTCGAGAGGGTCGGAACGGAGCACAGTTCACACTCCTGTCATTATCAGTGACACTGGGGTCGAGAGGGTCGGAACGGAGGACAGTACACACTCCTGTCATTATCAGTGACACTGGGGTCGAGAGGGTCGGAACGGAGCACATTACACACTCCTGTCATTATCAGTGACACTGGGGTCGAGAGGGTCGGAACGGAGGATAGTACACACTCCCGTCATTATCAGTGACACTGGGGTCGAGAGGGTCGGAACGGAGGACAGTACACACTCCCGTCATTATCAGTGACACTGGGGTCGAGAGGGTCGGAACGGAGGACAGTACACACTCCTGTCATTATCAGTGACACTGGGGTCGAGAGGGTCGGAACGGAGGACATTACACACTCCCGTCATTATCAGTGACACTGGGGTCGAGAGGGTCGAGAGGGTCGAAACGGAGGACAGTACACACTACTGTCATTATCAGTGACACTGGGGTCGAGAGGGTCGAGAGGGTCGGAACAGAGGACAGTACACACTCCTGTCATTATCAGTGACACTGGGGTCGAGAGGGTCGAGAGGGTCGGAACGGAGGACAGTACACACTCCTGTCATTATCAGTGACACTGGGGTCGAGAGGGTCGGAACGGAGCACATTACACACTCCTGTCATTATCAGTGACACTCGGGTCGAGAGGGTCGTGAGGGTCGGAACGGAGGACAGTACACCCTCCCGTCATTATCAGTGACACTGGGGTCGAGAGGGTCGAGAGGGTCGGAACGGAGGACAGTACACACTCCTGTCATTATCATTGACACTGGGGTCGAGAGGGTCGGAACGGAGCACATTACACACTCCCGTCATTATCAGTGACACTGGGGTCGAGAGGGTCGGAACGGAGCACATTACACACTCCAGTCATTATCAGTGACACTGGGGTCGAGAGGGTCGGAACGGAGCACATTACACACTCCCGTCATTATCAGTGACACTGGGGTCGAGAGGGTCGGAACGGAGGACAGTACACACTCCTGTCATTATCAGTGACACTGGGGTCGAGAGGGTCGGAACGGAGGACAGTACACACTCCTGTCATTATCAGTGACACTGGGGTCGAGAGGGTCGGAACGGAGGACATTACACACTCCCGTCATTATCAGTGACACTGGGGTCGAGAGGGTCGAGAGGGTCGAAACGGAGGACAGTACACACTACTGTCATTATCAGTGACACTGGGGTCGAGAGGGTCGAGAGGGTCGGAACAGAGGACAGTACACACTCCTGTCATTATCAGTGACACTGGGGTCGAGAGGGTCGAGAGGGTTGGAACGGAGGACAGTACACAATCCCGTCATTATCAGTGACACTGGGGTCGAGAGGGTCGAGAGGGTCGGAACGGAGGACAGTACACACTCCTGTCATTATCAGTGACACTGGGGTCGAGAGGGTCGGAACGGAGGACAGTACAGACTCCCGTCATTATCAGTGACACTGGGGTTGAGAGAGTCGGAACGGAGGACAGTACACACTCCCGTCATTATCAGTGACACTGGGGTCGAGAGGGTCGGAACGGAGGACAGTACACACTCCTGTCATTATCAGTGACACTGGGGTCGAGAGGGTCGGAACGGAGCACATTACACACTCATGTCATTATCAGTGACACTGGGGTCGAGAGGTTCGTGAGGGTCGGAACGGAGGACAGTACACACTCCTGTCATTATCAGTGACACTGGGGTCGAGAGGCTCGGATCGGAGGACAGTACACACTCCCGTCATTATCAGTGACACTGGGGTCGAGAGGGTCGGAACGGAGCACATTACACACTCCTGTCATTATCAGTGACACTGGGGTCGAGAGGGTCAGAACGGAGGACAGTACACACTCCTGTCATTATCAGTGACACTGGGGTCGAGAGGGTCGGAACGGAGGACAGTACACACTCCTGTCATTATCAGTGACACTGGGGTCGTGAGGGTCGAGAGGGTCGGAACGGAGGACAGTACACACTCCCGTCATTATCAGTGACACTGGGGTCGAGAGGGTCGGAACGGAGGACAGTACACACTCCTGTCATTATCAGTGACACTGGGGTCGAGAGGGTCGTAATGGAGGACAGTACACACTCCGGTCATTATCAGTGACACTGGGGTCGAGAGGGTCGGTACGGAGGACAGTACACACTCCCGTCATTATCAGTGACACTGGGGTCGAGAGGATCGAGAGGGTCGGAACGGAGGACAGTACACACTCCTGTCATTATCAGTGACACTGGGGTCGAGAGGGTCAGAACGGAGGACAGTACACACTCCCGTCATTATCAGTGACACTGGGGTCGAGAGGGTCGGAACGGAGGACAGTACACACTCCTGTCATTATCAGTGACACTGGGGTCGAGAGGGTCGGAACGGAGGACAGTACACACTCCGGTCATTATCAGTGACACTGGGGTCGAGAGGGTCGGAACGGAGGACAGTACACACTCCCGTCATTATCAATGACACTGGTGTCGAGAGGGTCGGAACGGAGGACAGTACACACTCCTGTCATTATCAGTGACACTGGGGTCGAGAGGGTCGGAACGGAGGACAGTACACACTCCTGTCATTATCAGTGACACTGGGGTCGAGAGGGTCGTGAGGGTCGGAACGGAGGACAGTACACACTCCCGTCATTATCAGTGACACTGGGGTCGAGAGGGTCAGAACGGAGGACAGTACACACTCCTGTCATTATCAGTGACACTGGGGTCGAGAGGGTCGGAACGGAGGACAGTACACACTCCTGTCATTATCAGTGACACTGGGGTCGAGAGGGTCGAGAGGGTCGGAACGGAGGACAGTACACACTCCTGTCATTATCAGTGACACTTGGGTCGAGAGGGTCGGAATGGAGGACAGTACACACTCCGGTCATTATCAGTGACACTGGGGTCGAGAGGGTCAGAACGGAGGACAGTACACACTCCTGTCATTATCAGTGACACTGGGGTCGAGAGGGTCGGAACGGAGCACATTACACACTCATGTCATTATCAGTGACACTGGGGTCGAGAGGGTCGTGAGGGTCGGAACGGAGGACAGTACACACTCCTGTCATTATCAGTGACACTGGGGTCGAGAGGGTCGGAACGGAGCACAGTTCACACTCCTGTCATTATCAGTGACACTGGGGTCGAGAGGGTCGGAACGGAGGACAGTACACACTCCTGTCATTATCAGTGACACTGGGGTCGAGAGGGTCGGAACGGAGCACATTACACACTCCTGTCATTATCAGTGACACTGGGGTCGAGAGGGTCGGAACGGAGGATAGTACACACTCCCGTCATTATCAGTGACACTGGGGTCGAGAGGGTCGGAACGGAGGACAGTACACACTCCCGTCATTATCAGTGACACTGGGGTCGAGAGGGTCGGAACGGAGGACAGTACACACTCCTGTCATTATCAGTGACACTGGGGTCGAGAGGGTCGGAACGGAGGACATTACACACTCCCGTCATTATCAGTGACACTGGGGTCGAGAGGGTCGAGAGGGTCGAAACGGAGGACAGTACACACTACTGTCATTATCAGTGACACTGGGGTCGAGAGGGTCGAGAGGGTCGGAACAGAGGACAGTACACACTCCTGTCATTATCAGTGACACTGGGGTCGAGAGGGTTGAGAGGGTCGGAACGGAGGACAGTACACACTCCTGTCATTATCAGTGACACTGGGGTCGAGAGGGTCGGAACGGAGCACATTACACACTCCTGTCATTATCAGTGACACTCGGGTCGAGAGGGTCGTGAGGGTCGGAACGGAGGACAGTACACCCTCCCGTCATTATCAGTGACACTGGGGTTGAGAGGGTCGAGAGGGTCGGAACGGAGGACAGTACACACTCCTGTCATTATCATTGACACTGGGGTCGAGAGGGTCGGAACGGAGCACATTACACACTCCCGTCATTATCAGTGACACTGGGGTCGAGAGGGTCGGAACGGAGCACATTACACACTCCTGTCATTATCAGTGACACTGGGGTCGAGAGGGTCGGAACGGAGCACATTACACACTCCCGTCATTATCAGTGACACTGGGGTCGAGAGGGTCGGAACGGAGGACAGTACACACTCCTGTCATTATCAGTGACACTGGGGTCGAGAGGGTCGGAACGGAGGACAGTACACACTCCTGTCATTATCAGTGACACTGGGGTCGAGAGGGTCGGAACGGAGGACATTACACACTCCCGTCATTATCAGTGACACTGGGGTCGAGAGGGTCGAGAGGGTCGAAACGGAGGACAGTACACACTACTGTCATTATCAGTGACACTGGGGTCGAGAGGGTCGAGAGGGTCGGAACAGAGGACAGTACACACTCCTGTCATTATCAGTGACACTGGGGTCGAGAGGGTCGAGAGGGTTGGAACGGAGGACAGTACACACTCCCGTCATTATCAGTGACACTGGGGTCGAGAGGGTCGAGAGGGTCGGAACGGAGGACAGTACACACTCCTGTCATTATCAGTGACACTGGGGTCGAGAGGGTCGGAACGGAGGACAGTACAGACTCCCGTCATTATCAGTGACACTGGGGTTGAGAGGGTCGAGAGGGTTGGAACGGAGGACAGTACACACTCCCGTCATTATCAGTGACACTGGGGTCGAGAGGGTCGAGAGGGTCGGAACGGAGGACAGTACACACTCCTGTCATTATCAGTGACACTGGGGTCGAGAGGGTCGGAACGGAGGACAGTACAGACTCCCGTCATTATCAGTGACACTGGGGTCGAGAGGGTCGGAACGGAGGACAGTACACACTCCTGTCATTATCAGTGACACTGGGGTCGAGAGGGTCGGAACGGAGCACATTACACACTCATGTCATTATCAGTGACACTGGGGTCGAGAGGTTCGTGAGGGTCGGAACGGAGGACAGTACACACTCCTGTCATTATCAGTGACACTGGGGTCGAGAGGCTCGGATCGGAGGACAGTACACACTCCCGTCATTATCAGTGACACTGGGGTCGAGAGGGTCGGAACGGAGCACATTACACACTCCTGTCATTATCAGTGACACTGGGGTCGAGAGGGTCAGAACGGAGGACAGTACACACTCCTGTCATTATCAGTGACACTGGGGTCGAGAGGGTCGGAACGGAGGACAGTACACACTCCTGTCATTATCAGTGACACTGGGGTCGAGAGGGTCGGTACGGAGCACAGTACACACTCCCGTCATTATCAGTGACACTGGGGTCGAGAGGGTCAGAACGGAGGACAGTACTCACTCCTGTCATTATCAGTGACACTGGGGTCGAGAGGGTCGGAACGGAGCACATTACACACTCATGTCATTATCAGTGACACTGTGGTCGAGAGGGTCGTGAGTGTCGGAACGGAGGACAGTACACACTCCCGTCATTATCAGTGACACTGGGGTCGAGAGGTTCGAGAGGGTCAGAACGGAGGACAGTACACACTCCCGTCATTATAAGTGACACTGGGGTCGAGAGGGTCGGAACGGAGGACAGTACACACTCCTGTCATTATCAGTGACACTGGGGTCGAGAGGGTCGAGAGGGTCGGAACGAAGGACAGTACACACTCCTGTCATTATCAGTGACACTGGGGTCGAGAGGGTCGAGAGGGTCAGAACGGAGGACAGTACACACTCCCGTCATTATCAGTGACACTGGGGTCGAGAGGGTCGGAACGGAGGACAGTACACACTCCTGTCATTATCAGTGACACTGGGGTCGAGAGGGTCGAGAGGGTCGGAACGGAGGACAGTACACACTCCCGTCATTATCAGTGACACTGGGGTCGAGAGGGTCGGAACGGAGGACAGTACACACTCCTGTCATTATCAGTGACACTGGGGTCGAGAGGGTCGGAACGGAGCACATTACACACTCCTGTCATTATCAGTGACACTGGGGTCGAGAGGGTCGGAACGGAGGACATTACACACTCCTGTCATTATCAGTGACACTGGGGTCGAGAGGGTCGGAACGGAGCACATTACACACTCCTGTCATTATCAGTGACACTGGGGTCGAGAGGGTCGGAACGGAGCACATTACACACTCCTGTCATTATCAGTGACACTGGGGTCGAGTGGGTCGGAACGGAGGACAGTACACAGTCCTGTCATTATCAGTGACACTGGGGTCGAGAGGGTCGAGAGGGTCGGAACGGAGGACAGTACACACTCCTGTCATTATCAGTGACACTGGGGTCGAGAGGGTCGTGAGAGTCGGAACGGAGAACAGTACACACTCCGGTCATTATCAGTGACACTGGGGTCGAGAGGGTCGGAACGGAGGACAGTACACACTCCCGTCATTATCAGTGACACTGGGGTCGAGAGGGTCAGAACGGAGCACAGTACACACTCCGGTCATTATCAGTGACACTGGGGTCGAGAGGGTCGGAACGGAGGACAATACACACTCCTGTCATTATCAGTGACACTGGGGTCGAGAGGGTCGTGAGGGTCGGAACGGAGGACAGTACACACTCCCGTCATTATCAGTGACACTGGGGTCGAGAGGGTCAGAACGGAGGACAGTACACACTCCTGTCATTATCAGTGACACTGGGGTCGAGAGGGTCAGAACGGAGGACAGTACACACTCCTGTCATTATCAGTGACACTGGGGTCGTGAGGGTCGGAACGGAGGACAGTACACACTCCCGTCATTATCAGTGACACTGGGGTCGAGAGGGTCGGAACGGAGGACAGTACACACTCCGGTCATTATCAGTGACACTGGGGTCGAGAGGGTCGGAACGGAGGACAGTACACACTCCGGTCATTATCAGTGACACTGGGGTCGAGAGGGTCGGAACGGAGGACAGTACACACCCCTGTCATTATCAGTGACACTGGGGTCGAGAGGGTCGAGAGGGTCGAGAGGGTCGGAACGGAGGACAGTACACACTCCTGTCATTATCAGTGACACTGGGGTCGAGAGGGTCGTGAGGGTCGGAACGGAGGACAGTACACACTCCCGTCATTATCAGTGACACTGGGGTCGAGAGGGTCAGAACGGAGGACAGTACACACTCCTGTCATTATCAGTGACACTGGGGTCGAGAGGGTCGTGAGGGTCGGAACGGAGGACAGTACACACTCCTGTCATTATCAATGACACTGGGGTCGAGAGGGTCGGAACGGAGGACAGTACACACTCCTGTCATTATCAGTGACACTGGGGTCGTGAGGGTCGGAACGGAGGACAGTACACACTCCTGTCATTATCAGTGACACTGGGGTCGAGAGGGTCAGAACGGAGGACAGTACACACTCCTGTCATTATCAGTGACACTGGGGTCGAGAGGGTCAGAACGGAGGACAGTACACACTCCTGTCATTATCAGTGACACTGGGGTCGAGAGGGTCGGAACGGAGGACAGTACACACTCCTGTCATTATCAGTGACACTGGGGTCGAGAGGGTCGAGAGTGTCGGAACGGAGGACAGTACACACTCCTGTCATTATCAGTGACTCTGGGGTCGAGAGGGTCGGAACGGAGGACAGTACACACTCCGGTCATTATCAGTGACACTGGGGTCGAGAGGGTCAGAACGGAGGACAGTACACACTCCTGTCATTATCAGTGACTCTGGGGTCGAGAGGGTCGGAACGGAGGACAGTACACACTCCGGTCATTATCAGTGACACTGTGGTCGTGAGGGTCGGAACGGAGGACAGTACACACTCCTGTCATTATCAGTGACACTGGGGTCGAGAGGGTCGAGAGTGTCGGAACGGAGGACAGTACACACTCCTGTCATTATCAGTGACTCTGGGGTCGAGAGGGTCGGAACGGAGGACAGTACACACTCCGGTCATTATCAGTGAAACTGGGGTCGAGAGGGTCAGAACGGAGGACAGTACACACTCCGGTCATTATCAGTGACACTGGGGTCGAGAGGGTCGGAACGGAGGACAGTACACACTCCGGTCATTATCAGTGACACTGGGGTCGAGAGGGTCGGAACGGAGGACAGTACACACTCCGGTCATTATCAGTGACACTGGGGTCGAGAGGGTCGAGAGGGTCGAGAGGGTCGGAACGGAGGACAGTACACACTCCTGTCATTATCAGTGACACTGGGGTCGAGAGGGTCGGAACGGAGGACAGTACACACTCCTGTCATTATCAGTGACACTGGGGTCGAGAGGGTCGGAACGGAGCACATTACACACTCCTGTCATTATCAGTGACACTGGGGTCGAGAGGGTCGTGAGGGTCGGAACGGAGGACAGTACACACTCCCGTCATTATCAGTGACACTGGGGTCGAGAGGGTCGGAACGGAGGACAGTACACACTCCTGTCATTATCAGTGACACTGGGGTCGAGAGGGTCGGAACGGAGAACAGTACACACTCCGGTCATTATCAGTGACACTGGGGTCGAGAGGGTCGGAACGGAGGACAGTACACACTCCGGTCATTATCAGTGACACTGGGGTCGAGAGGGTCGGAACGGAGGACAGTACACACTCCTGTCATTATCAGTGACACTGGGGTCGAGAGGGTCGTGAGGGTCGGAACGGAGGACAGTACACACTCCCGTCATTATCAGTGACACTGGGGTCGAGAGGGTCAGAACGGAGGACAGTACACACTCCTGTCATTATCAGTGACACTGGGGTCGAGAGGGTCGGAACGGAGGACAGTACACACTCCTGTCATTATCAGTGACACTGGGGTCGAGAGGGTCGAGAGGGTCGGAACGGAGGACAGTACACACTCCTGTCATTATCAGTGACTCTGGGGTCGAGAGGGTCGGATCGGAGGACAGTACACACTCCGGTCATTATCAGTGACACTGGGGTCGAGAGGGTCAGAACGGAGGACAGTTACACACTCCCGTCATTAGATAGATAGATAGATAGATACTTTATTCATCCCCATGGGGAAATTCAACTTTTTTCCAATGTGCCATACACTTGTTGTAGCAAAACTAATTACATACAGTACTTAACTCAGTAAAAAATATGATATGCATCTAAATCACTATCTCAAAAAGCATTAATAATAGCTTTTAAAAAGTTCTTAAGTCCTGGCGGTAGAATTGTAAAGCCTAATGGCATTGGGGAGTATTGACCTCTTCATCCTGTCTGAGGAGCATTGCATCGATAGTAACCTGTCGCTGAAACTGCTTCTCTGTCTCTGGATGGTGCTATGTAGAGGATGTTCAGGGTTTTCCATAATTGACCGTAGCCTACTCAGCGCCCTTCGCTCAGCTACCGATGTTAAACTCTCCAGTACTTTGCCCACGACAGAGCCCGCCTTCCTTACCAGCTTATTAAGACGTGAGGCGTCCCTCTTCTTAATGCTTCCTCCCCAACACGCCACCACAAAGAAGAGGGCGCTCTCCACAACTGACCTATTGAACATCTTCAGCATCTCACTACAGATATTGAATGACGCCAACCTTCTAAGGAAGTACAGTCGACTCTGTGCCTTCCTGCACAAGACATCTGTGTTGGCAGTCCAGTCTAGCTTCTCGTCCAACTGTACTCCCAGATACTTGTAGGTCTTAACCTGCTCCACACATTCTCCATTAATGATCACTGGCTCCCTATGAGGCCTAGATCTCCTAAAGTCCACCACCATCTCCTTGGTCTTGGTGATATTGAGACGCAGGTAGTTTGAGTTGCACCATATCACAAAGTCCTGTATCAGTTTCCTATACTCCTCCTCCTGTCCATTCCTGACACACCCCACTATGGCCGTGTCATCAGCGAACTTCTGCACATGGCAGGACTCCGAGTTATATTGGAAGTCTGATGTGTACAGGGTGAACAGGACCGGAGAGAGTACGGTTCCCTGCAGCGCACCTGTGCTGCTGACCACCGTGTCAGACCTACAGTCTCCCAACCGCACATACTGAGGTATATCTGTCAAGTAGTCCACTATCCAATCCACCATGTGAGAGTGAGAGTGCGAGAGGATCGGAACGGAGGACAGTACACACTCCTGTCATTATCAGTGACACTGGGGTCGAGAGGGTCAGAACGGAGGACAGTACACACTCCCGTCATTATCAGTGACACTGGGGTCGAGAGGGTCGGAACGGAGGAC
Organism: Hemitrygon akajei; assembly: GCF_048418815.1. NCBI lineage: Eukaryota > Metazoa > Chordata > Chondrichthyes > Myliobatiformes > Dasyatidae > Hemitrygon > Hemitrygon akajei. Next base: position 79,255,100 of record NC_133134.1, read on the forward strand.
AGTACACACTCCCGTCATTATCAGTGACACTGGGGTCGAGAGGGTCGGAACGGAGGACAGTACACACTCCCGTAATTATCAGTGACACTGGGGTCGAGAGGGTCGGAACGGAGGACAGTACACACTCCTGTCATTATCAGTGACACTGGGGTCGAGAGGGTCGGAACGGAGCACATTAAACACTCCTGTCTTTATCAGTGACACTGGGGTCGAGAGGGTCGGAACGGAGGACAGTACACACTCCCGTCATTATCAGTGACACTGGGGTCGAGAGGGTCAGAACGGAGGACAGTACACACTCCTGTCATTATCAGTGACATTGGGGTCGAGAGGGTCGGAACGGAGGACAGTACACACTCCTGTCATTATCAGTGACACTGGGGTCGAGAGGGTCGGAACGGAGGACAGTACACACTCCTGTCATTATCAGTGACTCTGGGGTCGAGAGGGTCGGAACGGAGCACATTACACACTCCTGTCATTATCAGTGACACTGGGGTCGAGAGGGTCAGAACGGAGGACAGTACACACTCCCGTCATTATCAGTGACACTGGGGTCGAGAGGGTCAGAACGGAGGACAGTACACTCTCCCGTCATTATCAGTGACACTGGGGTCGAGAGGGTCAGAACGGAGGACAGTACACACTCCCGTCATTATCAGTGACACTGGGGTCGAGAGGGTCGGAACGGAGGACTGTACACACTCCCGTCATTATCAGTGACACTGGGGTCGAGAGGGTCAGAACGGAGGACAGTACACACTCCCGTCATTATCAGTGACACTGGGTTCGAGAGGGTCGGAACGGAGCACAGTACACACTCCTCTCATTATCAGTGACACTGGGGTCGAGAGGGTCGGAACGGAGGACAGTACACACTCCTGTCATTATCAGTGACACTGGGGTCGAGAGGGTCGGAACGGAGCACATTACACACTCCTGTCATTATCAGTGACACTGGGGTCGAGAGGGTCGTGAGGGTCGGAACGGAGGACAGTACACACTCCCGTCATTATCAGTGACACTGGGGTCGAGAGAGTCGGAACGGAGGACAGTACACACTCCTGTCATTATCAGTGACACTGGGGTCGAGAGGGTCGGAACGGAGGACAGTACACACTCCGGTCATTATCAGTGACACTGGGGTCGAGAGGGTCGGAACGGAGGACAGTACACACTCCGGTCATTATCAGTGACACTGGGGTCGAGAGGGTCGGAACGGAGGACAGTACACACTCCTGTCATTATCAGTGACACTGGGGTCGAGAGGGTCGTGAGGGTCGGAACGGAGGACAGTACACACTCCCGTCATTATCAGTGACACTGGGGTCGAGAGGGTCAGAACGGAGGACAGTACACACTCCTGTCATTATCAGTGACACTGGGGTCGAGAGGGTCGGAACGGAGGACAGTACACACTCCTGTCATTATCAGTGACACTGGGGTCGAGAGGGTCGAGAGGGTCGGAACGGAGGACAGTACACACTCCTGTCATTATCAGTGACTCTGGGGTCGAGAGGGTCGGAACGGAGGACAGTACACACTCCGGTCATTATCAGTGACACTGGGGTCGAGAGGGTCAGAACGGAGGACAGTACACACTCCCGTCATTAGATAGATAGATAGATAGATACTTTATTCATCCCCATGGGGAAATTCAACTTTTTTCCAATGTGCCATACACTTGTTGTAGCAAAACTAATTACATACAGTACTTAACTCAGTAAAAAATATGATATGCATCTAAATCACTATCTCAAAAAGCATTAATAATAGCTTTTAAAAAGTTCTTAAGTCCTGGCGGTAGAATTGTAAAGCCTAATGGCATTGGGGAGTATTGACCTCTTCATCCTGTCTGAGGAGCATTGCATCGATAGTAACCTGTCGCTGAAACTGCTTCTCTGTCTCTGGATGGTGCTATGTAGAGGATGTTCAGGGTTTTCCATAATTGACCGTAGCCTACTCAGCGCCCTTCGCTCAGCTACCGATGTTAAACTCTCCAGTACTTTGCCCACGACAGAGCCCGCCTTCCTTACCAGCTTATTAAGACGTGAGGCGTCCCTCTTCTTAATGCTTCCTCCCCAACACGCCACCACAAAGAAGCGGGCGCTCTCCACAACTGACCTATTGAACATCTTCAGCATCTCACTACAGACATTGAATGACGCCAACCTTCTAAGGAAGTACAGTCGACTCTGTGCCTTCCTGCACAAGACATCTGTGTTGGCAGTCCAGTCTAGCTTCTCGTCCAACTGTACTCCCAGATACTTGTAGGTCTTAACCTGCTCCACACATTCTCCATTAATGATCACTGGCTCCCTATGAGGCCTAGATCTCCTAAAGTCCACCACCATCTCCTTGGTCTTGGTGATATTGAGACGCAGGTAGTTTGAGTTGCACCATATCACAAAGTCCTGTATCAGTTTCCTATACTCCTCCTCCTGTCCATTCCTGACACACCCCACTATGGCCGTGTCATCAGCGAACTTCTGCACATGGCAGGACTCCGAGTTATATTGGAAGTCTGATGTGTACAGGGTGAACAGGACCGGAGAGAGTACGGTTCCCTGCAGCGCACCTGTGCTGCTGACCACCGTGTCAGACCTACAGTCTCCCAACCGCACATACTGAGGTCTATCTGTCAAGTAGTCCACTATCCAATCCACCATGTGAGAGTGAGAGTGCGAGAGGGTCGGAACGGAGGACAGTACACACTCCTGTCATTATCAGTGACACTGGGGTCGAGAGGGTCAGAACGGAGGACAGTACACACTCCCGTCATTATCAGTGACACTGGGGTCGAGAGGGTCGGAACGGAGGACAGTACACACACCCGTCATTATCAGTGACACTGGGGTCGAGAGGGTCAGAACGGAGGACAGTACACACTCCCGTAATTATCAGTGACACTGGGGTCGAGAGGGTCGGAACGGAGGACAGTACACACTCCCGTCATTATCAGTGACACTGGGGTCGAGAGGGTCGGAACGGAGGACAGTACACACTCCCGTCATTATCAGTGACACTGGGGTCGAGAGGGTCGGAACGGAGGACAGTACACACTCCCGTAATTATCAGTGACACTGGGGTCGAGAGGGTCGGAACGGAGGACAGTACACACTCCTGTCATTATCAGTGACACTGGGGTCGAGAGGGTCGGAACGGAGCACATTAAACACTCCTGTCTTTATCAGTGACACTGGGGTCGAGAGGGTCGGAACGGAGGACAGTACACACTCCCGTCATTATCAGTGACACTGGGGTCGAGAGGGTCAGAACGGAGGACAGTACACACTCCTGTCATTATCAGTGACATTGGGGTCGAGAGGGTCGGAACGGAGGACAGTACACACTCCTGTCATTATCAGTGACACTGGGGTCGAGAGGGTCGGAACGGAGGACAGTACACACTCCTGTCATTATCAGTGACTCTGGGGTCGAGAGGGTCGGAACGGAGCACATTACACACTCCTGTCATTATCAGTGACACTGGGGTCGAGAGGGTCAGAACGGAGGACAGTACACACTCCCGTCATTATCAGTGACACTGGGGTCGAGAGGGTCAGAACGGAGGACAGTACACTCTCCCGTCATTATCAGTGACACTGGGGTCGAGAGGGTCAGAACGGAGGACAGTACACACTCCCGTCATTATCAGTGACACTGGGGTCGAGAGGGTCGGAACGGAGGACTGTACACACTCCCGTCATTATCAGTGACACTGGGGTCGAGAGGGTCAGAACGGAGGACAGTACACACTCCCGTCATTATCAGTGACACTGGGTTCGAGAGGGTCGGAACGGAGCACAGTACACACTCCTCTCATTATCAGTGACACTGGGGTCGAGAGGGTCGGAACGGAGGACAGTACACACTCCTGTCATTATCAGTGACACTGGGGTCGAGAGGGTCGGAACGGAGCACATTACACACTCCTGTCATTATCAGTGACACTGGGGTCGAGAGGGTCGTGAGGGTCGGAACGGAGGACAGTACACACTCCCGTCATTATCAGTGACACTGGGGTCGAGAGAGTCGGAACGGAGGACAGTACACACTCCTGTCATTATCAGTGACACTGGGGTCGAGAGGGTCGGAACGGAGGACAGTACACACTCCGGTCATTATCAGTGACACTGGGGTCGAGAGGGTCGGAACGGAGGACAGTACACACTCCGGTCATTATCAGTGACACTGGGGTCGAGAGGGTCGGAACGGAGGACAGTACACACTCCTGTCATTATCAGTGACACTGGGGTCGAGAGGGTCGTGAGGGTCGGAACGGAGGACAGTACACACTCCCGTCATTATCAGTGACACTGGGGTCGAGAGGGTCAGAACGGAGGACAGTACACACTCCTGTCATTATCAGTGACACTGGGGTCGAGAGGGTCGGAACGGAGGACAGTACACACTCCTGTCATTATCAGTGACACTGGGGTCGAGAGGGTCGAGAGGGTCGGAACGGAGGACAGTACACACTCCTGTCATTATCAGTGACTCTGGGGTCGAGAGGGTCGGAACGGAGGACAGTACACACTCCGGTCATTATCAGTGACACTGGGGTCGAGAGGGTCAGAACGGAGGACAGTACACACTCCCGTCATTAGATAGATAGATAGATAGATACTTTATTCATCCCCATGGGGAAATTCAACTTTTTTCCAATGTGCCATACACTTGTTGTAGCAAAACTAATTACATACAGTACTTAACTCAGTAAAAAATATGATATGCATCTAAATCACTATCTCAAAAAGCATTAATAATAGCTTTTAAAAAGTTCTTAAGTCCTGGCGGTAGAATTGTAAAGCCTAATGGCATTGGGGAGTATTGACCTCTTCATCCTGTCTGAGGAGCATTGCATCGATAGTAACCTGTCGCTGAAACTGCTTCTCTGTCTCTGGATGGTGCTATGTAGAGGATGTTCAGGGTTTTCCATAATTGACCGTAGCCTACTCAGCGCCCTTCGCTCAGCTACCGATGTTAAACTCTCCAGTACTTTGCCCACGACAGAGCCCGCCTTCCTTACCAGCTTATTAAGACGTGAGGCGTCCCTCTTCTTAATGCTTCCTCCCCAACACGCCACCACAAAGAAGCGGGCGCTCTCCACAACTGACCTATTGAACATCTTCAGCATCTCACTACAGACATTGAATGACGCCAACCTTCTAAGGAAGTACAGTCGACTCTGTGCCTTCCTGCACAAGACATCTGTGTTGGCAGTCCAGTCTAGCTTCTCGTCCAACTGTACTCCCAGATACTTGTAGGTCTTAACCTGCTCCACACATTCTCCATTAATGATCACTGGCTCCCTATGAGGCCTAGATCTCCTAAAGTCCACCACCATCTCCTTGGTCTTGGTGATATTGAGACGCAGGTAGTTTGAGTTGCACCATATCACAAAGTCCTGTATCAGTTTCCTATACTCCTCCTCCTGTCCATTCCTGACACACCCCACTATGGCCGTGTCATCAGCGAACTTCTGCACATGGCAGGACTCCGAGTTATATTGGAAGTCTGATGTGTACAGGGTGAACAGGACCGGAGAGAGTACGGTTCCCTGCAGCGCACCTGTGCTGCTGACCACCGTGTCAGACCTACAGTCTCCCAACCGCACATACTGAGGTCTATCTGTCAAGTAGTCCACTATCCAATCCACCATGTGAGAGTGAGAGTGCGAGAGGGTCGGAACGGAGGACAGTACACACTCCTGTCATTATCAGTGACACTGGGGTCGAGAGGGTCAGAACGGAGGACAGTACACACTCCCGTCATTATCAGTGACACTGGGGTCGAGAGGGTCGGAACGGAGGACAGTACACACTCCCGTCATTATCAGTGACACTGGGGTCGAGAGGGTCGGAACGGAGGACAGTACACACTCCCGTCATTATCAGTGACACTGGGGTCGAGAGGGTCGGAACGGAGGACAGTACACACTCCCGTCATTATCAGTGACACTGGGGTCGAGAGGGTCGGAACGGAGCACAGTACACACTCATGTCATTATCAGTGACACTGGGGTCGAGAGGGTCGGAACGGAGCACATTACACACTCCTGTCATTATCAGTGACACTGGGGTCGAGAGGGTCGTGAGGGTCGGAACGGAGGACAGTACACACTCCCGTCATTATCAGTGACACTGGGGTCGAGAGGGTCGAGAGGGTCGGAACGGAGGACAGTACACACTCCTGTCATTATCAGTGACACTGGGGTCGAGAGGGTCGAGAGGGTCGGAACGGAGGACAGTACACACTCCTGTCATTATCAGTGACACTGGGGTCGAGAGGGTCGGTACGGAGGACAGTACACACTCCCGTCATTATCAGTGACACTGGGGTCGAGAGGGTCGAGAGGGTCGGAACGGAGGACAGTACACACTCCGGTCATTATCAGTGACACTGGGGTCGAGAGGGTCGGAACGGAGGACAGTACACACTCCCGTCATTATCAATGACACTGGTGTCGAGAGGGTCGGAACGGAGAACAGTACACACTCCTGTCATTATCAGTGACACTGGGGTCGAGAGGGTCGAGAGGGTCGAGAGGGTCGGAACGGAGGACAGTACACACTCCTGTCATTATCAGTGACACAGGGGTCGAGAGGGTCGTGAGGGTCGGAACGGAGGACAGTACACACTCCCGTCATTATCAGTGACACTGGGGTCGAGAGGGTCAGAACGGAGGACAGTACACACTCCTGTCATTATCAGTGACACTGCATTCGAGAGGGTCGGAACGGAGGACAGTACACACTCCTGTCATTATCAGTGACACTGGGGTCGAGAGGGTCGGAACGGAGGACAGTACACACTCCTGTCATTATCAGTGACACTGGGGTCGAGAGGGTCGAGAGAGTCGGAACGGAGGACAGTACACACTCCTGTCACTATCAGTGACACTGGGGTCGAGAGGGTCGAGAGGGTCGGAACGGAGGACAGTACACACTCCCGTCATTATCAGTGACACTGGGGTCGAGAGGGTCGGAACGGAGGACAGTACACACTCCGGTCATTATCAGTGACACTGGGGTCGAGAGGGTCGGAACGGAGGACAGTACACACTCCTGTCATTATCAGTGAAACTGGGGTCGAGAGGGTCGGAACGGTGCACATTACACACTCATGTCATTATCAGTGACACTGGGGTCGAGAGGGTCGTGAGGGTCGGAACGGAGGACAGTACACACTCCTGTCATTATCAGTGACACTGGGGTCGAGAGGGTCGGAACGGAGGACAGTACACACTCCCGTCATTATCAGTGACACTGGGGTTGAGAGGGTCGGAACGGAGCACAGTACACACTCCTGTCATTATCAGTGACACTGGGGTCGAGAGGGTCGGAACGGAGGACAGTACACACTCCCGTCATTATCAGTGACACTGGGGTCGAGAGGGTCAGAACGGAGGACAGTACACACTCCTGTCATTATCAGTGACACTGGGGTCGAGAGGGTCAGAACGGAGGACAGTACACACTCCTGTCATTATCAGTGACACTGGGGTCGAGAGGGTCGTGAGGGTCGGAACGGAGGACAGTACACACTCCCGTCACTATCAGTGACACTGGGGTCGAGAGGGTCGGAACGGAGGACAGTACACACTCCTGTCATTATCAGTGACACTGGGGTCGAGAGGGTCGGAACGGAGCACATTACACACTCCTGTCATTATCAGTGACACTGGTGTCGAGAGGGTCGGAACGGAGGACAGTACACACTCCTGTCATTATCAGTGACACTGGGGTCGAGAGGCACGAGAGGGTCGGAACAGAGGACAGTACACACTCCTGTCATTATCAGTGACACTGGGGTCGAGAGGGTCGGAACGGAGGACAGTACACACTCCTGTCATTATCAGTGACACTGGGGTCGAGAGGGTCGGAACGGAGGACAGTACACACTCCTGTCATTATCAGTGACACTGGGGTCGAGAGGGTCGAGAGGGTTGGAACGGAGGACAGTACACACTCCCGTCATTATCAGTGACACTGGGGTCGAGAGGGTCGAGAGGGTCGGAACGGAGGACAGTACACACTCCTGTCATTATCAGTGACACTGGGGTCGAGAGAGTCGGAACGGAGGACAGTACAGACTCCCGTCATTATCAGTGACACTGGGGTTGAGAGGGTCGGAACGGAGGACAGTACACACTCCCGTCATTATCAGTGACACTGGGGTCGAGAGGGTCAGAACGGAGGACAGTACACACTCCCGTCATTATCAGTGACACTGGGGTCGAGAGGGTCAGAACGGAGGACAGTACACACTCCCGTCATTATCAGTGTCACTGGGGTCGAGAGGGTCAGAACGGAGCACAGTACACACTCCCGTCATTATCAGTGACACTGGGTTCGAGAGGGTCGGAACGGAGGACAGTACACACTCCTGTCATTATCAGTGACACTGGGGTCGAGAGGGTCGGAACGGAGCACATTACACACTCCTGTCATTATCAGTGACACTGGGGTCGAGAGGGTCGTGAGAGTCGGAACGGAGGACAGTACCCACTCCCGTCATTATCAGTGACACTGGGGTCGAGAGGGTCGGAACGGAGGACAGTACACACTCCTGTCATTATCAGTGACACTGGGGTCGAGAGGGTCGGAACGGAACACATTACACACTCCGGTCATTATCAGTGACACTGGGGTCGAGAGGGTCAGAACGGAGGACAGTACACACTCCCGTCATTATCAGTGACACTGGGGTCGAGAGGGTCGAGAGGGTCGGAACGGAGGACAGTACACACACCTGCCATTATCAGTGACACTGGGGTCGAGAGGGTCGAGAGGGTCGGAACAGAGGACAGTACACACTCCTGTCATTATCAGTGACACTGTGGTCGAGAGGGTCGAAACGGAGGACAGTACACACTCCTGTCATTATCAGTGACACTGGGGTCGAGAGGGTCGAGAGGGTTGGAACGGAGGACAGTACACACTCCCGTCATTATCAGTGACACTGGGGTCGAGAGGGTCGAGAGGGTCGGAACGGAGGACAGTACACACTCCTGTCATTATCAGTGACACTGGGGTCGAGAGGGTCGGAACGGAGGACAGTACAGACTCCCGTCATTATCAGTGACACTGGGGTCGAGAGGGTCGGAACGGAGGACAGTACACACTCCTGTCATTATCAGTGACACTGGGGTCGAGAGGGTCGGAACGGAGGACAGTACACACTCCTGTCATTATCAGTGACACTGGGGTCGAGAGGGTCGGAACGGAGGACAGTACACACTCCCGTCATTATCAGTGACACTGGGGTCGAGACGGTCGAGAGGGTCGGAACGGAGGACAGTACACACTCCCGTCATTATCAGTGACACTGGGGTCGAGAGGGTCGGAACGGAGGACAGTACACACTCCCGTCATTATCAGTGACACTGGGGTCGAGAGGGTCGGAACGGAGGACAGTACACACTACTGTCATTATCAGTGACACTGGGGTCGAGAGGGTCGGAACGGAGGACAGTACACACTCCCGTCATTATCAGTGACCCTGGGGTCGAGAGGGTCGTGAGGGTCGGAACGGAGGACAGTACACACTCCCGTCATTATCAGTGACACTGGGGTCGAGAGGGTCAGAACGGAGGACAGTACACACTCCTGTCATTATCAGTAACACTGGGGTCGAGAGGGTCGGAACGGAGGACAGTACACACTCCTGTCATTATCAGTGACACTGGGGTCGAGAGGGTCGGAACGGAGGACAGTACACACTCCTGTCATTATCAGTGACTCTGGGGTCGAGAGGGTCGGAACGGAGGACAGTACACACTCCTGTCATTATCAGTGACACTGGGGTCGAGAGGGTCGGAACGGAGCACATTACACACTCCTGTCATTATCAGTGACACTGGGGTCGAGAGGGTCGTGAGGGTCGGAACGGAGGACAGTACACACTCCCGTCATTATCAGTGACACTGGGGTCGAGAGTGTCGGAACGGAGGACAGTACACACTCCTGTCATTTTCAGTGACACTGGGGTCGAGAGGGTCGGAACGGAGGACAGTACACACTCCGGTCATTATCAGTGACACTGGGGTCGAGAGGGTCGGAACGGAGGACAGTACACACTCCCGTCATTATCAGTGACACTGGGGTCGAGAGGGTCGGAACGGAGGACAGTACACACTCCGGTCATTATCAGTGACACTGGGGTCGAGAGGGTCGGAACGGAGGACAGTACACACTCCTGTCATTATCAGTGACACTGGGGTCGAGAGGGTCGAGAGGGTCGAGAAGGTCGGAACGGAGGACAGTACACACTCCTGTCATTATCAGTGACACTGGGGTCGAGAGGGTCGTGAGGGTCGGAACGGAGGACAGTACACACTCCCGTCATTATCAGTGACACTGGGGTCGAGAGGGTCGTGACGGTCGGAACGGAGGACAGTACACACTCCCGTCATTATCAGTGACACTGGGGTCGAGAGGGTCAGAACGGAGGACAGTACACACTCCTGTCATTATCAGTGACACTGGGGTCGAGAGGGTCGTGAGGGTCGGAACGGAGGACAGTACACACTCCCGTCACTATCAGTGACACTGGGGTCGAGAGGGTCGGAACGGAGGACAGTACACACTCCTGTCATTAACAGTGACACTGGGGTCGAGAGGGTCGGAACGGAGCACATTACACACTCCTGTCATTATCAGTGACACTGGTGTCGAGAGGGTCGGAACGGAGGACAGTACACACTCCTGTCATTATCAGTGACACTGGGGTCGAGAGGCACGAGAGGGTCGGAACAGAGGACAGTACACACTCCTGTCATTATCAGTGACACTGGGGTCGAGAGGGTCGGAACGGAGGACAGTACACACTCCTGTCATTATCAGTGACACTGGGGTCGAGAGGGTCGGAACGGAGGACAGTACACACTCCTGTCATTATCAGTGACACTGGGGTCGAGAGGGTCGAGAGGGTTGGAACGGAGGACAGTACACACTCCCGTCATTATCAGTGACACTGGGGTCGAGAGGGTCGAGAGGGTCGGAACGGAGGACAGTACACACTCCTGTCATTATCAGTGACACTGGGGTCGAGAGAGTCGGAACGGAGGACAGTACAGACTCCCGTCATTATCAGTGACACTGGGGTTGAGAGGGTCGGAACGGAGGACAGTACACACTCCCGTCATTATCAGTGACACTGGGGTCGAGAGGGTCAGAACGGAGGACAGTACACACTCCCGTCATTATCAGTGACACTGGGGTCGAGAGGGTCAGAACGGAGGACAGTACACACTCCCGTCATTATCAGTGTCACTGGGGTCGAGAGGGTCAGAACGGAGCACAGTACACACTCCCGTCATTATCAGTGACACTGGGTTCGAGAGGGTCGGAACGGAGGACAGTACACACTCCTGTCATTATCAGTGACACTGGGGTCGAGAGGGTCGGAACGGAGCACATTACACACTCCTGTCATTATCAGTGACACTGGGGTCGAGAGGGTCGTGAGAGTCGGAACGGAGGACAGTACCCACTCCCGTCATTATCAGTGACACTGGGGTCGAGAGGGTCGGAACGGAGGACAGTACACACTCCTGTCATTATCAGTGACACTGGGGTCGAGAGGGTCGGAACGGAACACATTACACACTCCGGTCATTATCAGTGACACTGGGGTCGAGAGGGTCAGAACGGAGGACAGTACACACTCCCGTCATTATCAGTGACACTGGGGTCGAGAGGGTCGAGAGGGTCGGAACGGAGGACAGTACACACACCTGCCATTATCAGTGACACTGGGGTCGAGAGGGTCGAGAGGGTCGGAACAGAGGACAGTACACACTCCTGTCATTATCAGTGACACTGTGGTCGAGAGGGTCGAGAGGGTCGGAACAGAGGACAGTACACACTCCTGTCATTATCAGTGACACTGTGGTCGAGAGGGTCGAAACGGAGGACAGTACACACTCCTGTCATTATCAGTGACACTGGGGTCGAGAGGGTCGAGAGGGTTGGAACGGAGGACAGTACACACTCCCGTCATTATCAGTGACACTGGGGTCGAGAGGGTCGAGAGGGTCGGAACGGAGGACAGTACACACTCCTGTCATTATCAGTGACACTGGGGTCGAGAGGGTCGGAACGGAGGACAGTACAGACTCCCGTCATTATCAGTGACACTGGGGTCGAGAGGGTCGGAACGGAGGACAGTACACACTCCTGTCATTATCAGTGACACTGGGGTCGAGAGGGTCGGAACGGAGGACAGTACACACTCCTGTCATTATCAGTGACACTGGGGTCGAGAGGGTCGGAACGGAGGACAGTACACACTCCCGTCATTATCAGTGACACTGGGGTCGAGACGGTCGAGAGGGTCGGAACGGAGGACAGTACACACTCCCGTCATTATCAGTGACACTGGGGTCGAGAGGGTCGGAACGGAGGACAGTACACACTCCCGTCATTATCAGTGACACTGGGGTCGAGAGGGTCGGAACGGAGGACAGTACACACTACTGTCATTATCAGTGACACTGGGGTCGAGAGGGTCGGAACGGAGGACAGTACACACTCCCGTCATTATCAGTGACCCTGGGGTCGAGAGGGTCGTGAGGGTCGGAACGGAGGACAGTACACACTCCCGTCATTATCAGTGACACTGGGGTCGAGAGGGTCAGAACGGAGGACAGTACACACTCCTGTCATTATCAGTAACACTGGGGTCGAGAGGGTCGGAACGGAGGACAGTACACACTCCTGTCATTATCAGTGACACTGGGGTCGAGAGGGTCGGAACGGAGGACAGTACACACTCCTGTCATTATCAGTGACTCTGGGGTCGAGAGGGTCGGAACGGAGGACAGTACACACTCCTGTCATTATCAGTGACACTGGGGTCAAGAGGGTCGGAACGGAGCACATTACACACTCCTGTCATTATCAGTGACACTGGGGTCGAGAGGGTCGTGAGGGTCGGAACGGAGGACAGTACACACTCCCGTCATTATCAGTGACACTGGGGTCGAGAGTGTCGGAACGGAGGACAGTACACACTCCTGTCATTTTCAGTGACACTGGGGTCGAGAGGGTCGGAACGGAGGACAGTACACACTCCGGTCATTATCAGTGACACTGGGGTCGAGAGGGTCGGAACGGAGGACAGTACACACTCCCGTCATTATCAGTGACACTGGGGTCGAGAGGGTCGGAACGGAGGACAGTACACACTCCGGTCATTATCAGTGACACTGGGGTCGAGAGGGTCGGAACGGAGGACAGTACACACTCCTGTCATTATCAGTGACACTGGGGTCGAGAGGGTCGAGAGGGTCGAGAAGGTCGGAACGGAGGACAGTACACACTCCTGTCATTATCAGTGACACAGGGGTCGAGAGGGTCGTGAGGGTCGGAACGGAGGACAGTACACACTCCCGTCATTATCAGTGACACTGGGGTCGAGAGGGTCGTGACGGTCGGAACGGAGGACAGTACACACTCCCGTCATTATCAGTGACACTGGGGTCGAGAGGGTCAGAACGGAGGACAGTACACACTCCTGTCATTATCAGTGACACTGGGGTCGAGAGGGTCGAGAGGGTCGAGAGGGTCGGAACGGAGGACAGTACACACTCCTGTCATTATCAGTGACACTGGGGTCGAGAGGGTCAGAACGGAGGACAGTACACACTCCCGTCATTATCAGTGACACTGGGGTCGAGAGGGTCGGAACGGAGGACAGTACACACTCCTGTCATTATCAGTGACACTGGGGTCGAGAGGGTCAGAACGGAGGACAGTACACACTCCCGTCATTAGATAGATAGATAGATAGATACTTTATTCATCCCCATGGGGAAATTCAACTTTTTTCCAATGTGCCATACACTTGTTGTAGCAAAACTAATTACATACAGTACTTAACTCAGTAAAAAATATGATATGCATCTAAATCACTATCTCAAAAAGCATTAATAATAGCTTTTAAAAAGTTCTTAAGTCCTGGCGGTAGAATTGTAAAGCCTAATGGCATTGGGGAGTATTGACCTCTTCATCCTGTCTGAGGAGCATTGCATCGATAGTAACCTGTCGCTGAAACTGCTTCTCTGTCTCTGGATGGTGCTATGTAGAGGATGTTCAGGGTTTTCCATAATTGACCGTAGCCTACTCAGCGCCCTTCGCTCAGCTACCGATGTTAAACTCTCCAGTACTTTGCCCACGACAGAGCCCGCCTTCCTTACCAGCTTATTAAGACGTGAGGCGTCCCTCTTCTTAATGCTTCCTCCCCAACACGCCACCACAAAGAAGAGGGCGCTCTCCACAACTGACCTATTGAACATCTTCAGCATCTCACTACAGACATTGAATGACGCCAACCTTCTAAGGAAGTACAGTCGACTCTGTGCCTTCCTGCACAAGACATCTGTGTTGGCAGTCCAGTCTAGCTTCTCGTCCAACTGTACTCCCAGATACTTGTAGGTCTTAACCTGCTCCACACATTCTCCATTAATGATCACTGGCTCCCTATGAGGCCTAGATCTCCTAAAGTCCACCACCATCTCCTTGGTCTTGGTGATATTGAGACGCAGGTAGTTTGAGTTGCACCATATCACAAAGTCCTGTATCAGTTTCCTATACTCCTCCTCCTGTCCATTCCTGACACACCCCACTATGGCCGTGTCATCAGCGAACTTCTGCACATGGCAGGACTCCGAGTTATATTGGAAGTCTGATGTGTACAGGGTGAACAGGACCGGAGAGAGTACGGTTCCCTGCAGCGCACCTGTGCTGCTGACCACCGTGTCAGACCTACAGTCTCCCAACCGCACATACTGAGGTCTATCTGTCAAGTAGTCCACTATCCAATCCACCATGTGAGAGTGAGAGTGCGAGAGGGTCGGAACGGAGGACAGTACACACTCCTGTCATTATCAGTGACACTGGGGTCGAGAGGGTCAGAACGGAGGACAGTACACACTCCCGTCATTATCAGTGACACTGGGGTCGAGAGGGTCGGAACGGAGGACAGTACACACTCCCGTCATTATCAGTGACACTGGGGTCGAGAGGGTCAGAACGGAGGACAGTACACACTCCCGTAATTATCAGTGACACTGGGGTCGAGAGGGTCGGAACGGAGGACAGTACACACTCCCGTCATTATCAGTGACACTGGGGTCGAGAGGGTCGGAACGGAGCACAGTACACACTCATGTCATTATCAGTGACACTGGGGTCGAGAGGGTCAGAACGGAGGACAGTACACACTCCTGTCATTATCAGTGACACTGGGGTCGAGAGGGTCGGAACGGAGGACAGTACACACTCCTGTCATTATCAGTGAAACTGGGGTCGAGAGGGTCGAGAGGGTCGGAACGGAGGACAGTACACACTCCTGTCATTATCAGTGACTCTGGGGTCGAGAGGGTCAGAACGGAGGACAGTACACACTCCGGTCATTATCAGTGACACTGGGGTCGAGAGGGTCAGAAAGGAGGACAGTACACACTCCCGTCATTATCAGTGACACTGGGGTCGAGAGGGTCAGAACGGAGGACAGTACACACTCCCGTCATTAGATAGATAGATAGATAGATACTTTATTCATCCCCATGGGGAAATTCAACTTTTTTCCAATGTGCCATACACTTGTTGTAGCAAAACTAATTACATACAGTACTTAACTCAGTAAAAAATATGATATGCATCTAAATCACTATCTCAAAAAGCATTAATAATAGCTTTTAAAAAGTTCTAAGTCCTGGCGGTAGAATTGTAAAGCCTAATGGCATTGGGGAGTATTGACCTCTTCATCCTGTCTGAGGAGCATTGCATCGATAGTAACCTGTCGCTGAAACTGCTTCTCTGTCTCTGGATGGTGCTATGTAGAGGATGTTCAGGGTTTTCCATAATTGACCGTAGCCTACTCAGCGCCCTTCGCTCAGCTACCGATGTTAAACTCTCCAGTACTTTGCCCACGACAGAGCCCGCCTTCCTTACCAGCTTATTAAGACGTGAGGCGTCCCTCTTCTTAATGCTTCCTCCCCAACACGCCACCACAAAGAAGAGGGCGCTCTCCACAACTGACCTATTGAACATCTTCAGCATCTCACTACAGACATTGAATGACGCCAACCTTCTAAGGAAGTACAGTCGACTCTGTGCCTTCCTGCACAAGACATCTGTGTTGGCAGTCCAGTCTAGCTTCTCGTCCAACTGTACTCCCAGATACTTGTAGGTCTTAACCTGCTCCACACATTCTCCATTAATGATCACTGGCTCCCTATGAGGCCTAGATCTCCTAAAGTCCACCACCATCTCCTTGGTCTTGGTGATATTGAGACGCAGGTAGTTTGAGTTGCACCATATCACAAAGTCCTGTATCAGTTTCCTATACTCCTCCTCCTGTCCATTCCTGACACACCCCACTATGGCCGTGTCATCAGCGAACTTCTGCACATGGCAGGACTCCGAGTTATATTGGAAGTCTGATGTGTACAGGGTGAACAGGACCGGAGAGAGTACGGTTCCCTGCAGCGCACCTGTGCTGCTGACCACCGTGTCAGACCTACAGTCTCCCAACCGCACATACTGAGGTCTATCTGTCAAGTAGTCCACTATCCAATCCACCATGTGAGAGTGAGAGTGCGAGAGGGTCGGAACGGAGGACAGTACACACTCCTGTCATTATCAGTGACACTGGGGTCGAGAGGGTCAGAACGGAGGACAGTACACACTCCCGTCATTATCAGTGACACTGGGGTCGAGAGGGTCGGAACGGAGGACAGTACACACTCCCGTCATTATCAGTGACACTGGGGTCGAGAGGGTCAGAACGGAGGACAGTACACACTCCCGTAATTATCAGTGACACTGGGGTCGAGAGGGTCGGAACGGAGGACAGTACACACTCCCGTCATTATCAGTGACACTGGGGTCGAGAGGGTCGGAACGGAGCACAGTACACACTCATGTCATTATCAGTGACACTGGGGTCGAGAGGGTCGGAACGGAGCACATTACACACTCCTGTCATTATCAGTGACACTGGGGTCGAGAGGGTCGGTACGGAGGACAGTACACACTCCCGTCATTATCAGTGACACTGGGGTCGAGAGGGTCGAGAGGGTCGGAACGGAGGACAGTACACACTCCGGTCATTATCAGTGACACTGGGGTCGAGAGGGTCGGAACGGAGGACAGTACACACTCCCGTCATTATCAATGACACTGGTGTCGAGAGGGTCGGAACGGAGAACAGTACACACTCCTGTCATTATCAGTGACACTGGGGTCGAGAGGGTCGAGAGGGTCGAGAGGGTCGGAACGGAGGACAGTACACACTCCTGTCATTATCAGTGACACAGGGGTCGAGAGGGTCGTGAGGGTCGGAACGGAGGACAGTACACACTCCCGTCATTATCAGTGACACTGGGGTCGAGAGGGTCAGAACGGAGGACAGTACACACTCCTGTCATTATCAGTGACACTGCATTCGAGAGGGTCGGAACGGAGGACAGTACACACTCCTGTCATTATCAGTGACACTGGGGTCGAGAGGGTCGGAACGGAGGACAGTACACACTCCTGTCATTATCAGTGACACTGGGGTCGAGAGGGTCGAGAGGGTCGGAACGGAGGACAGTACACACTCCTGTCACTATCAGTGACACTGGGGTCGAGAGGGTCGAGAGGGTCGGAACGGAGGACAGTACACACTCCCGTCATTATCAGTGACACTGGGGTCGAGAGTGTCGGAACGGAGGACAGTACACACTCCGGTCATTCTCAGTGACACTGGGGTCGAGAGGGTCTGATCGGAGGACAGTACACACTCCTGTCATTATCAGTGAAACTGGGGTCGAGAGGGTCGGAACGGTGCACATTACACACTCATGTCATTATCAGTGACACTGGGGTCGAGAGGGTCGTGAGGGTCGGAACGGAGGACAGTACACACTCCTGTCATTATCAGTGACACTGGGGTCGAGAGGGTCGGAACGGAGGACAGTACACACTCCCGTCATTATCAGTGACACTGGGGTTGAGAGGGTCGGAACGGAGCACAGTACACACTCCTGTCATTATCAGTGACACTGGGGTCGAGAGGGTCGGAACGGAGGACAGTACACACTCCCGTCATTATCAGTGACACTGGGGTCGAGAGGGTCAGAACGGAGGACAGTACACACTCCTGTCATTATCAGTGACACTGGGGTCGAGAGGGTCAGAACGGAGGACAGTACACACTCCTGTCATTATCAGTGACACTGGGGTCGAGAGGGTCGTGAGGGTCGGAACGGAGGACAGTACACACTCCCGTCACTATCAGTGACACTGGGGTCGAGAGGGTCGGAACGGAGGACAGTACACACTCCTGTCATTATCAGTGACACTGGGGTCGAGAGAGTCGGAACGGAGCACATTACACACTCCTGTCATTATCAGTGACACTGGTGTCGAGAGGGTCGGAACGGAGGACAGTACACACTCCTGTCATTATCAGTGACACTGGGGTCGAGAGGCACGAGAGGGTCGGAACAGAGGACAGTACACACTCCTGTCATTATCAGTGACACTGGGGTCGAGAGGGTCGGAACGGAGGACAGTACACACTCCTGTCATTATCAGTGACACTGGGGTCGAGAGGGTCGGAACGGAGGACAGTACACACTCCTGTCATTATCAGTGACACTGGGGTCGAGAGGGTCGAGAGGGTTGGAACGGAGGACAGTACACACTCCCGTCATTATCAGTGACACTGGGGTCGAGAGGGTCGAGAGGGTCGGAACGGAGGACAGTACACACTCCTGTCATTATCAGTGACACTGGGGTCGAGAGAGTCGGAACGGAGGACAGTACAGACTCCCGTCATTATCAGTGACACTGGGGTTGAGAGGGTCGGAACGGAGGACAGTACACACTCCCGTCATTATCAGTGACACTGGGGTCGAGAGGGTCAGAACGGAGGACAGTACACACTCCCGTCATTATCAGTGACACTGGGGTCGAGAGGGTCAGAACGGAGGACAGTACACACTCCCGTCATTATCAGTGTCACTGGGGTCGAGAGGGTCAGAACGGAGCACAGTACACACTCCCGTCATTATCAGTGACACTGGGTTCGAGAGGGTCGGAACGGAGGACAGTACACACTCCTGTCATTATCAGTGACACTGGGGTCGAGAGGGTCGGAACGGAGCACATTACACACTCCTGTCATTATCAGTGACACTGGGGTCGAGAGGGTCGTGAGAGTCGGAACGGAGGACAGTACCCACTCCCGTCATTATCAGTGACACTGGGGTCGAGAGGGTCGGAACGGAGGACAGTACACACTCCTGTCATTATCAGTGACACTGGGGTCGAGAGGGTCGGAACGGAACACATTACACACTCCGGTCATTATCAGTGACACTGGGGTCGAGAGGGTCAGAACGGAGGACAGTACACACTCCCGTCATTATCAGTGACACTGGGGTCGAGAGGGTCGAGAGGGTCGGAACGGAGGACAGTACACACACCTGCCATTATCAGTGACACTGGGGTCGAGAGGGTCGAGAGGGTCGGAACAGAGGACAGTACACACTCCTGTCATTATCAGTGACACTGTGGTCGAGAGGGTCGAAACGGAGGACAGTACACACTCCTGTCATTATCAGTGACACTGGGGTCGAGAGGGTCGAGAGGGTTGGAACGGAGGACAGTACACACTCCCGTCATTATCAGTGACACTGGGGTCGAGAGGGTCGAGAGGGTCGGAACGGAGGACAGTACACACTCCTGTCATTATCAGTGACACTGGGGTCGAGAGGGTCGGAACGGAGGACAGTACAGACTCCCGTCATTATCAGTGACACTGGGGTCGAGAGGGTCGGAACGGAGGACAGTACACACTCCTGTCATTATCAGTGACACTGGGGTCGAGAGGGTCGGAACGGAGGACAGTACACACTCCTGTCATTATCAGTGACACTGGGGTCGAGAGGGTCGGAACGGAGGACAGTACACACTCCCGTCATTATCAGTGACACTGGGGTCGAGACGGTCGAGAGGGTCGGAACGGAGGACAGTACACACTCCCGTCATTATCAGTGACACTGGGGTCGAGAGGGTCGGAACGGAGGACAGTACACACTCCCGTCATTATCAGTGACACTGGGGTCGAGAGGGTCGGAACGGAGGACAGTACACACTACTGTCATTATCAGTGACACTGGGGTCGAGAGGGTCGGAACGGAGGACAGTACACACTCCCGTCATTATCAGTGACCCTGGGGTCGAGAGGGTCGTGAGGGTCGGAACGGAGGACAGTACACACTCCCGTCATTATCAGTGACACTGGGGTCGAGAGGGTCAGAACGGAGGACAGTACACACTCCTGTCATTATCAGTAACACTGGGGTCGAGAGGGTCGGAACGGAGGACAGTACACACTCCTGTCATTATCAGTGACACTGGGGTCGAGAGGGTCGGAACGGAGGACAGTACACACTCCTGTCATTATCAGTGACTCTGGGGTCGAGAGGGTCGGAACGGAGGACAGTACACACTCCTGTCATTATCAGTGACACTGGGGTCGAGAGGGTCGGAACGGAGCACATTACACACTCCTGTCATTATCAGTGACACTGGGGTCGAGAGGGTCGTGAGGGTCGGAACGGAGGACAGTACACACTCCCGTCATTATCAGTGACACTGGGGTCGAGAGTGTCGGAACGGAGGACAGTACACACTCCTGTCATTTTCAGTGACACTGGGGTCGAGAGGGTCGGAACGGAGGACAGTACACACTCCGGTCATTATCAGTGACACTGGGGTCGAGAGGGTCGGAACGGAGGACAGTACACACTCCCGTCATTATCAGTGACACTGGGGTCGAGAGGGTCGGAACGGAGGACAGTACACACTCCGGTCATTATCAGTGACACTGGGGTCGAGAGGGTCGGAACGGAGGACAGTACACACTCCTGTCATTATCAGTGACACTGGGGTCGAGAGGGTCGAGAGGGTCGAGAAGGTCGGAACGGAGGACAGTACACACTCCTGTCATTATCAGTGACACTGGGGTCGAGAGGGTCGTGAGGGTCGGAACGGAGGACAGTACACACTCCCGTCATTATCAGTGACACTGGGGTCGAGAGGGTCGTGACGGTCGGAACGGAGGACAGTACACACTCCCGTCATTATCAGTGACACTGGGGTCGAGAGGGTCAGAACGGAGGACAGTACACACTCCTGTCATTATCAGTGACACTGGGGTCGAGAGGGTCGAGAGGGTCGAGAGGGTCGGAACGGAGGACAGTACACACTCCTGTCATTATCAGTGACACTGGGGTCGAGAGGGTCAGAACGGAGGACAGTACACACTCCCGTCATTATCAGTGACACTGGGGTCGAGAGGGTCGGAACGGAGGACAGTACACACTCCTGTCATTATCAGTGACACTGGGGTCGAGAGGGTCAGAACGGAGGACAGTACACACTCCCGTCATTAGATAGATAGATAGATAGATACTTTATTCATCCCCATGGGGAAATTCAACTTTTTTCCAATGTGCCATACACTTGTTGTAGCAAAACTAATTACATACAGTACTTAACTCAGTAAAAAATATGATATGCATCTAAATCACTATCTCAAAAAGCATTAATAATAGCTTTTAAAAAGTTCTTAAGTCCTGGCGGTAGAATTGTAAAGCCTAATGGCATTGGGGAGTATTGACCTCTTCATCCTGTCTGAGGAGCATTGCATCGATAGTAACCTGTCGCTGAAACTGCTTCTCTGTCTCTGGATGGTGCTATGTAGAGGATGTTCAGGGTTTTCCATAATTGACCGTAGCCTACTCAGCG
This sequence comes from Hemitrygon akajei, assembly GCF_048418815.1. Lineage (NCBI taxonomy): Eukaryota > Metazoa > Chordata > Chondrichthyes > Myliobatiformes > Dasyatidae > Hemitrygon > Hemitrygon akajei. The sequence goes on from NC_133134.1 coordinate 79,276,918, forward strand.
CCCTTCGCTCAGCTACCGATGTTAAACTCTCCAGTACTTTGCCCACGACAGAGCCCGCCTTCCTTACCAGCTTATTAAGACGTGAGGCGTCCCTCTTCTTAATGCTTCCTCCCCAACACGCCACCACAAAGAAGAGGGCGCTCTCCACAACTGACCTATTGAACATCTTCAGCATCTCACTACAGACATTGAATGACGCCAACCTTCTAAGGAAGTACAGTCGACTCTGTGCCTTCCTGCACAAGACATCTGTGTTGGCAGTCCAGTCTAGCTTCTCGTCCAACTGTACTCCCAGATACTTGTAGGTCTTAACCTGCTCCACACATTCTCCATTAATGATCACTGGCTCCCTATGAGGCCTAGATCTCCTAAAGTCCACCACCATCTCCTTGGTCTTGGTGATATTGAGACGCAGGTAGTTTGAGTTGCACCATATCACAAAGTCCTGTATCAGTTTCCTATACTCCTCCTCCTGTCCATTCCTGACACACCCCACTATGGCCGTGTCATCAGCGAACTTCTGCACATGGCAGGACTCCGAGTTATATTGGAAGTCTGATGTGTACAGGGTGAACAGGACCGGAGAGAGTACGGTTCCCTGCAGCGCACCTGTGCTGCTGACCACCGTGTCAGACCTACAGTCTCCCAACCGCACATACTGAGGTCTATCTGTCAAGTAGTCCACTATCCAATCCACCATGTGAGAGTGAGAGTGCGAGAGGGTCGGAACGGAGGACAGTACACACTCCTGTCATTATCAGTGACACTGGGGTCGAGAGGGTCAGAACGGAGGACAGTACACACTCCCGTCATTATCAGTGACACTGGGGTCGAGAGGGTCGGAACGGAGGACAGTACACACTCCCGTCATTATCAGTGACACTGGGGTCGAGAGGGTCAGAACGGAGGACAGTACACACTCCCGTAATTATCAGTGACACTGGGGTCGAGAGGGTCGGAACGGAGGACAGTACACACTCCCGTCATTATCAGTGACACTGGGGTCGAGAGGGTCGGAACGGAGCACAGTACACACTCATGTCATTATCAGTGACACTGGGGTCGAGAGGGTCGGAACGGAGCACATTACACACTCCTGTCATTATCAGTGACACTGGGGTCGAGAGGGTCGTGAGGGTCGGAACGGAGGACAGTACACACGCCCGTCATTATCAGTGACACTGGGGTCGAGAGGGTCGAGAGGGTCGGAACGGAGGACAGTACACACTCCTGTCATTATCAGTGACACTGGGGTCGAGAGGGTCGAGAGGGTCGGAACGGAGGACAGTACACACTCCTGTCATTATCAGTGACACTGGGGTCGAGAGGGTCGGTACGGAGGACAGTACACACTCCCGTCATTATCAGTGACACTGGGGTCGAGAGGGTCGAGAGGGTCGGAACGGAGGACAGTACACACTCCTGTCATTATCAGTGACACTGGGGTCGACAGGGTCGGAACGGAGGACAGTACACACTCCGGTCATTATCAGTGACACTGGGGTCGAGAGGGTCGGAACGGAGGACAGTACACACTCCCGTCATTATCAATGACACTGGTGTCGAGAGGGTCGGAACGGAGGACAGTACACACTCCTGTCATTATCAGTGACACTGGGGTCGAGAGGGTCGAGAGGGTCGAGAGGGTCGGAACGGAGGACAGTACACACTCCTGTCATTATCAGTGACACAGGGGTCGAGAGGGTCGTGAGGGTCGGAACGGAGGACAGTACACACTCCCGTCATTATCAGTGACACTGGGGTCGAGAGGGTCAGAACGGAGGACAGTACACACTCCTGTCATTATCAGTGACACTGCGGTCGAGAGGGTCGGAACGGATGACAGTACACACTCCTGTCATTATCAGTGACACTGGGGTCGAGAGGGTCGGAACGGAGGACAGTACACACTCCTGTCATTATCAGTGACACTGGGGTCGAGAGGGTCAGAACGGAGGACAGTACACACTCCTGTCATTATCAGTGACACTGGGGTCGAGAGGGTCAGAACGGAGGACAGTACACACTCCTGTCATTATCAGTGACACTGGGGTCGAGAGGGTCTAAACGGAGGACAGTACACACTCCTGTCATTATCAGTGACACTGGGGTCGAGAGGGTCGAGAGTGTCGGAACGGAGGACAGTACACACTCCTGTCATTATCAGTGACTCTGGGGTCGAGAGGGTCGGAACGGAGGACAGTACACACTCCGGTCATTATCAGTGACACTGGGGTCGAGAGGGTCAGAACGGAGGACAGTACACACATCCTGTCATTATCAGTGACTCTGGGGTCGAGAGGGTCGGAACGGAGGACAGTACACACTCCGGTCATTATCAGTGACACTGTGGTCGTGAGGGTCGGAACGGAGGACAGTACACACTCCTGTCATTATCAGTGACACTGGGGTCGAGAGGGTCGAGAGTGTCGGAACGGAGGACAGTACACACTCCTGTCATTATCAGTGACTCTGGGGTCGAGAGGGTCGGAACGGAGGACAGTACACACTCCGGTCATTATCAGTGACACTGGGGTCGAGAGGGTCAGAACGGAGGACAGTACACACTCCGGTCATTATCAGTGACACTGGGGTCGAGAGGGTCGGAACGGAGGACAGTACACACTCCGGTCATTATCAGTGACACTGGGGTCGAGAGGGTCGGAACGGAGGACAGTACACACTCCGGTCATTATCAGTGACACTGGGGTCGAGAGGGTCGAGAGGGTCGAGAGGGTCGGAACGGAGGACAGTACACACTCCTGTCATTATCAGTGACACTGGGGTCGAGAGGGTCGGAACGGAGGACAGTACACACTCCTGTCATTATCAGTGACACTGGGGTCGAGAGGGTCGGAACGGAGCACATTACACACTCCTGTCATTATCAGTGACACTGGGGTCGAGAGGGTCGTGAGGGTCGGAACGGAGGACAGTACACACTCCCGTCATTATCAGTGACACTGGGGTCGAGAGGGTCGGAACGGAGGACAGTACACACTCCTGTCATTATCAGTGACACTGGGGTCGAGAGGGTCGGAACGGAGGACAGTACACACTCCGGTCATTATCAGTGACACTGGGGTCGAGAGGGTCGGAACGGAGGACAGTACACACTCCTGTCATTATCAGTGACACTGGGGTCGAGAGGGTCGTGAGGGTCGGAACGGAGGACAGTACACACTCCCGTCATTATCAGTGACACTGGGGTCGAGAGGGTCAGAACGGAGGACAGTACACACTCCTGTCATTATCAGTGACACTGCGGTCGAGAGGGTCGGAACGGAGGACAGTACACACTCCTGTCATTATCAGTGACACTGGGGTCGAGAGGGTCGGAACGGAGGACAGTACACACTCCTGTCATTATCAGTGACACTGGGGTCGAGAGCGTCGAGAGGGTCGGAACGGAGGACAGTACACACTCCTGTCATTATCAGTGACACTGGGGTCGAGAGGGTCGAGAGGGTCGGAACGGAGGACAGTACACACTCCCGTCATTATCAGCGACACTGGGGTCGAGAGGGTCGGAACGGAGGACAGTACACACTCCTGTCATTATCAGTGACACTGGGGTCGAGAGGGTCAGAACGGAGGACAGTACACACTCCTGTCATTATCAGTGACACTGGGGTCGAGAGGGTCAGAACGGAGGACAGTACACACTCCTGTCATTATCAGTGACACTGGGGTCGAGAGGGTCGGAACGGAGGACAGTACACACTCCTGTCATTATCAGTGACACTGGGGTCGAGAGGGTCGAGAGTGTCGGAACGGAGGACAGTACACACTCCTGTCATTATCAGTGACTCTGGGGTCGAGAGGGTCGGAACGGAGGACAGTACACACTCCGGTCATTATCAGTGACACTGGGGTCGAGAGGGTCAGAACGGAGGACAGTACACACTCCTGTCATTATCAGTGACTCTGGGGTCGAGAGGGTCGGAACGGAGGACAGTACACACTCCGGTCATTATCAGTGACACTGTGGTCGTGAGGGTCGGAACGGAGGACAGTACACACTCCTGTCATTATCAGTGACACTGGGGTCGAGAGGGTCGAGAGTGTCGGAACGGAGGACAGTACACACTCCTGTCATTATCAGTGACTCTGGGGTTGAGAGGGTCGGAACGGAGGACAGTACACACTCCTGTCATTATCAGTGACACTGGGGTCGAGAGGGTCAGAACGGAGGACAGTACACACTCCGGTCATTATCAGTGACACTGGGGTCGAGAGGGTCGGAACGGAGGACAGTACACACTCCGGTCATTATCAGTGACACTGGGGTCGAGAGGGTCGGAACGGAGGACAGTACACACTCCGGTCATTATCAGTGACACTGGGGTCGAGAGGGTCGAGAGGGTCGAGAGGGTCGGAACGGAGGACAGTACACACTCCTGTCATTATCAGTGACACTGGGGTCGAGAGGGTCGGAACGGAGGACAGTACACACTCCTGTCATTATCAGTGACCCTGGGGTCGAGAGGGTCGGAACGGAGGACAGTACACACTCCGGTCATTATCAGTGACTCTGGGGTCGAGAGGGTCGGAACGGAGGACAGTACACACTCCGGTCATTATCAGTGACACTGGGGTCGAGAGGGTCGGAACGGAGGACAGTACACACTCCTGTCATTATCAGTGACACTGGGGTCGAGAGGGTCGTGAGGGTCGGAACGGAGGACAGTACACACTCCTGTCATTATCAGTGACACTGGGGTCGAGAGAGTCGGAACGGAGGACAGTACAGACTCCCGTCATTATCAGTGACACTGGGGTTGAGAGGGTCGGAACGGAGGACAGTACACACTCCCGTCATTATCAGTGACACTGGGGTCGAGAGGGTCAGAACGGAGGACAGTACACACTCCCGTCATTATCAGTGACACTGGGGTCGAGAGGGTCAGAACGGAGGACAGTACACACTCCCGTCATTATCAGTGTCACTGGGGTCGAGAGGGTCAGAACGGAGCACAGTACACACTCCCGTCATTATCAGTGACACTGGGTTCGAGAGGGTCGGAACGGAGGACAGTACACACTCCTGTCATTATCAGTGACACTGGGGTCGAGAGGGTCGGAACGGAGCACATTACACACTCCTGTCATTATCAGTGACACTGGGGTCGAGAGGGTCGTGAGAGTCGGAACGGAGGACAGTACCCACTCCCGTCATTATCAGTGACACTGGGGTCGAGAGGGTCGGAACGGAGGACAGTACACACTCCTGTCATTATCAGTGACACTGGGGTCGAGAGGGTCGGAACGGAACACATTACACACTCCGGTCATTATCAGTGACACTGGGGTCGAGAGGGTCAGAACGGAGGACAGTACACACTCCCGTCATTATCAGTGACACTGGGGTCGAGAGGGTCGAGAGGGTCGGAACGGAGGACAGTACACACACCTGCCATTATCAGTGACACTGGGGTCGAGAGGGTCGAGAGGGTCGGAACAGAGGACAGTACACACTCCTGTCATTATCAGTGACACTGTGGTCGAGAGGGTCGAAACGGAGGACAGTACACACTCCTGTCATTATCAGTGACACTGGGGTCGAGAGGGTCGAGAGGGTTGGAACGGAGGACAGTACACACTCCCGTCATTATCAGTGACACTGGGGTCGAGAGGGTCGAGAGGGTCGGAACGGAGGACAGTACACACTCCTGTCATTATCAGTGACACTGGGGTCGAGAGGGTCGGAACGGAGGACAGTACAGACTCCCGTCATTATCAGTGACACTGGGGTCGAGAGGGTCAGAACGGAGGACAGTACACACTCCTGTCATTATCAGTGACACTGGGGTCGAGAGGGTCGGAACGGAGGACAGTACACACTCCTGTCATTATCAGTGACACTGGGGTCGAGAGGGTCGGAACGGAGGACAGTACACACTCCCGTCATTATCAGTGACACTGGGGTCGAGACGGTCGAGAGGGTCGGAACGGAGGACAGTACACACTCCCGTCATTATCAGTGACACTGGGGTCGAGAGGGTCGGAACGGAGGACAGTACACACTCCTGTCATTATCAGTGACACTGGGGTCGAGAGGGTCGGAACGGAGGACAGTACACACTACTGTCATTATCAGTGACACTGGGGTCGAGAGGGTCGGAACGGAGGACAGTACACACTCCCGTCATTATCAGTGACCCTGGGGTCAAGAGGGTCGTGAGGGTCGGAACGGAGGACAGTACACACTCCCGTCATTATCAGTGACACTGGGGTCGAGAGGGTCAGAACGGAGGACAGTACACACTCCTGTCATTATCAGTAACACTGGGGTCGAGAGGGTCGGAACGGAGGACAGTACACACTCCCGTCATTATCAGTGACACTGGGGTCGAGAGGGTCAGAACGGAGGACAGTACACACTCCTGTCATTATCAGTGACACTGGGGTCGAGAGCGTCGAGAGGGTCGGAACGGAGGACAGTACACACTCCTGTCATTATCAGTGACACTGGGGTCGAGAGGGTCGAGAGGGTCGGAACGGAGGACAGTACACACTCCCGTCATTATCAGCGACACTGGGGTCGAGAGGGTCGGAACGGAGGACAGTACACACTCCTGTCATTATCAGTGACACTGGGGTCGAGAGGGTCAGAACGGAGGACAGTACACAGTCCTGTCATTATCAGTGACACTGGGGTCGAGAGGGTCAGAACGGAGGACAGTACACACTCCTGTCATTATCAGTGACACTGGGGTCGAGAGGGTCGGAACGGAGGACAGTACACACTCCTGTCATTATCAGTGACACTGGGGTCGAGAGGGTCGAGAGTGTCGGAACGGAGGACAGTACACACTCCTGTCATTATCAGTGACACTGGGGTCGAGAGGGTCAGAACGGAGGACAGTACACACTCCTGTCATTATCAGTGACTCTGGGGTCGAGAGGGTCGGAACGGAGGACAGTACACACTCCGGTCATTATCAGTGACACTGTGGTCGTGAGGGTCGGAACGGAGGACAGTACACACTCCTGTCATTATCAGTGACACTGGTGTCGAGAGGGTCGAGAGTGTCGGAACGGAGGACAGTACACACTCCTGTCATTATCAGTGACTCTGGGGTCGAGAGGGTCGGAACGGAGGACAGTACACACTCCGGTCATTATCAGTGACACTGGGGTCGAGAGGGTCAGAACGGAGGACAGTACACACTCCGGTCATTATCAGTGACACTGGGGTCGAGAGGGTCGGAACGGAGGACAGTACACACTCCGGTCATTATCAGTGACACTGGGGTCGAGAGGGTCGGAACGGAGGACAGTACACACTCCGGTCATTATCAGTGACACTGGGGTCGAGAGGGTCGAGAGGGTCGAGAGGGTCGGAACGGAGGACAGTACACACTCCTGTCATTATCAGTGACACTGGGGTCGAGAGGGTCGGAACGGAGGACAGTACACACTCCTGTCATTATCAGTGACCCTGGGGTCGAGAGGGTCGGAACGGAGGACAGTACACACTCCGGTCATTATCAGTGACACTGGGGTCGAGAGGGTCGGAACGGAGGACAGTACACACTCCGGTCATTATCAGTGACACTGGGGTCGAGAGGGTCGGAACGGAGGACAGTACACACTCCTGTCATTATCAGTGACACTGGGGTCGAGAGGGTCGTGAGGGTCGGAACGGAGGACAGTACACACTCCTGTCATTATCAGTGACACTGGGGTCGAGAGAGTCGGAACGGAGGACAGTACAGACTCCCGTCATTATCAGTGACACTGGGGTTGAGAGGGTCGGAACGGAGGACAGTACACACTCCCGTCATTATCAGTGACACTGGGGTCGAGAGGGTCAGAACGGAGGACAGTACACACTCCCGTCATTATCAGTGACACTGGGGTCGAGAGGGTCAGAACGGAGGACAGTACACACTCCCGTCATTATCAGTGTCACTGGGGTCGAGAGGGTCAGAACGGAGCACAGTACACACTCCCGTCATTATCAGTGACACTGGGTTCGAGAGGGTCGGAACGGAGGACAGTACACACTCCTGTCATTATCAGTGACACTGGGGTCGAGAGGGTCGGAACGGAGCACATTACACACTCCTGTCATTATCAGTGACACTGGGGTCGAGAGGGTCGTGAGAGTCGGAACGGAGGACAGTACCCACTCCCGTCATTATCAGTGACACTGGGGTCGAGAGGGTCGGAACGGAGGACAGTACACACTCCTGTCATTATCAGTGACACTGGGGTCGAGAGGGTCGGAACGGAACACATTACACACTCCGGTCATTATCAGTGACACTGGGGTCGAGAGGGTCAGAACGGAGGACAGTACACACTCCCGTCATTATCAGTGACACTGGGGTCGAGAGGGTCGAGAGGGTCGGAACGGAGGACAGTACACACACCTGCCATTATCAGTGACACTGGGGTCGAGAGGGTCGAGAGGGTCGGAACAGAGGACAGTACACACTCCTGTCATTATCAGTGACACTGTGGTCGAGAGGGTCGAAACGGAGGACAGTACACACTCCTGTCATTATCAGTGACACTGGGGTCGAGAGGGTCGAGAGGGTTGGAACGGAGGACAGTACACACTCCCGTCATTATCAGTGACACTGGGGTCGAGAGGGTCGAGAGGGTCGGAACGGAGGACAGTACACACTCCTGTCATTATCAGTGACACTGGGGTCGAGAGGGTCGGAACGGAGGACAGTACAGACTCCCGTCATTATCAGTGACACTGGGGTCGAGAGGGTCGGAACGGAGGACAGTACACACTCCTGTCATTATCAGTGACACTGGGGTCGAGAGGGTCGGAACGGAGGACAGTACACACTCCTGTCATTATCAGTGACACTGGGGTCGAGAGGGTCGGAACGGAGGACAGTACACACTCCCGTCATTATCAGTGACACTGGGGTCGAGACGGTCGAGAGGGTCGGAACGGAGGACAGTACACACTCCCGTCATTATCAGTGACACTGGGGTCGAGAGGGTCGGAACGGAGGACAGTACACACTCCCGTCATTATCAGTGACACTGGGGTCGAGAGGGTCGGAACGGAGGACAGTACACACTACTGTCATTATCAGTGACACTGGGGTCGAGAGGGTCGGAACGGAGGACAGTACACACTCCCGTCATTATCAGTGACCCTGGGGTCGAGAGGGTCGTGAGGGTCGGAACGGAGGACAGTACACACTCCCGTCATTATCAGTGACACTGGGGTCGAGAGGGTCAGAACGGAGGACAGTACACACTCCTGTCATTATCAGTAACACTGGGGTCGAGAGGGTCGGAACGGAGGACAGTACACACTCCTGTCATTATCAGTGACACTGGGGTCGAGAGGGTCGAGAGGGTCGAGAGGGTCGGAACGGAGGACAGTACACACTCCTGTCATTATCAGTGACACTGGGGTCGAGAGGGTCAGAACGGAGGACAGTACACACTCCCGTCATTATCAGTGACACTGGGGTCGAGAGGGTCGGAACGGAGGACAGTACACACTCCTGTCATTATCAGTGACACTGGGGTCGAGAGGGTCAGAACGGAGGACAGTACACACTCCCGTCATTAGATAGATAGATAGATAGATACTTTATTCATCCCCATGGGGAAATTCAACTTTTTTCCAATGTGCCATACACTTGTTGTAGCAAAACTAATTACATACAGTACTTAACTCAGTAAAAAATATGATATGCATCTAAATCACTATCTCAAAAAGCATTAATAATAGCTTTTAAAAAGTTCTTAAGTCCTGGCGGTAGAATTGTAAAGCCTAATGGCATTGGGGAGTATTGACCTCTTCATCCTGTCTGAGGAGCATTGCATCGATAGTAACCTGTCGCTGAAACTGCTTCTCTGTCTCTGGATGGTGCTATGTAGAGGATGTTCAGGGTTTTCCATAATTGACCGTAGCCTACTCAGCGCCCTTCGCTCAGCTACCGATGTTAAACTCTCCAGTACTTTGCCCACGACAGAGCCCGCCTTCCTTACCAGCTTATTAAGACGTGAGGCGTCCCTCTTCTTAATGCTTCCTCCCCAACACGCCACCACAAAGAAGAGGGCGCTCTCCACAACTGACCTATTGAACATCTTCAGCATCTCACTACAGACATTGAATGACGCCAACCTTCTAAGGAAGTACAGTCGACTCTGTGCCTTCCTGCACAAGACATCTGTGTTGGCAGTCCAGTCTAGCTTCTCGTCCAACTGTACTCCCAGATACTTGTAGGTCTTAACCTGCTCCACACATTCTCCATTAATGATCACTGGCTCCCTATGAGGCCTAGATCTCCTAAAGTCCACCACCATCTCCTTGGTCTTGGTGATATTGAGACGCAGGTAGTTTGAGTTGCACCATATCACAAAGTCCTGTATCAGTTTCCTATACTCCTCCTCCTGTCCATTCCTGACACACCCCACTATGGCCGTGTCATCAGCGAACTTCTGCACATGGCAGGACTCCGAGTTATATTGGAAGTCTGATGTGTACAGGGTGAACAGGACCGGAGAGAGTACGGTTCCCTGCAGCGCACCTGTGCTGCTGACCACCGTGTCAGACCTACAGTCTCCCAACCGCACATACTGAGGTCTATCTGTCAAGTAGTCCACTATCCAATCCACCATGTGAGAGTGAGAGTGCGAGAGGGTCGGAACGGAGGACAGTACACACTCCTGTCATTATCAGTGACACTGGGGTCGAGAGGGTCAGAACGGAGGACAGTACACACTCCCGTCATTATCAGTGACACTGGGGTCGAGAGGGTCGGAACGGAGGACAGTACACACTCCCGTCATTATCAGTGACACTGGGGTCGAGAGGGTCAGAACGGAGGACAGTACACACTCCCGTAATTATCAGTGACACTGGGGTCGAGAGGGTCGGAACGGAGGACAGTACACACTCCCGTCATTATCAGTGACACTGGGGTCGAGAGGGTCGGAACGGAGCACAGTACACACTCATGTCATTATCAGTGACACTGGGGTCGAGAGGGTCGGAACGGAGCACATTACACACTCCTGTCATTATCAGTGACACTGGGGTCGAGAGGGTCGAGAGGGTCGGAACGGAGGACAGTACACACTCCTGTCATTATCAGTGACACTGGGGTCGAGAGGGTCGAGAGGGTCGGAACGGAGGACAGTACACACTCCTGTCATTATCAGTGACACTGGGGTCGAGAGGGTCGGTACGGAGGACAGTACACACTCCCGTCATTATCAGTGACACTGGGGTCGAGAGGGTCGAGAGGGTCGGAACGGAGGACAGTACACACTCCTGTCATTATCAGTGACACTGGGGTCGACAGGGTCGGAACGGAGGACAGTACACACTCCGGTCATTATCAGTGACACTGGGGTCGAGAGGGTCGGAACGGAGGACAGTACACACTCCCGTCATTATCAATGACACTGGTGTCGAGAGGGTCGGAACGGAGGACAGTACACACTCCTGTCATTATCAGTGACACTGGGGTCGAGAGGGTCGAGAGGGTCGAGAGGGTCGGAACGGAGGACAGTACACACTCCTGTCATTATCAGTGACATAGGGGTCGAGAGGGTCGTGAGGGTCGGAACGGAGGACAGTACACACTCCCGTCATTATCAGTGACACTGGGGTCGAGAGGGTCAGAACGGAGGACAGTACACACTCCTGTCATTATCAGTGACACTGCGGTCGAGAGGGTCGGAACGGATGACAGTACACACTCCTGTCATTATCAGTGACACTGGGGTCGAGAGGGTCGGAACGGAGGACAGTACACACTCCTGTCATTATCAGTGACACTGGGGTCGAGAGGGTCAGAACGGAGGACAGTACACACTCCTGTCATTATCAGTGACACTGGGGTCGAGAGGGTCAGAACGGAGGACAGTACACACTCCTGTCATTATCAGTGACACTGGGGTCGAGAGGGTCTAAACGGAGGACAGTACACACTCCTGTCATTATCAGTGACACTGGGGTCGAGAGGGTCGAGAGTGTCGGAACGGAGGACAGTACACACTCCTGTCATTATCAGTGACTCTGGGGTCGAGAGGGTCGGAACGGAGGACAGTACACACTCCGGTCATTATCAGTGACACTGGGGTCGAGAGGGTCAGAACGGAGGACAGTACACACTCCTGTCATTATCAGTGACTCTGGGGTCGAGAGGGTCGGAACGGAGGACAGTACACACTCCGGTCATTATCAGTGACACTGTGGTCGTGAGGGTCGGAACGGAGGACAGTACACACTCCTGTCATTATCAGTGACACTGGGGTCGAGAGGGTCGAGAGTGTCGGAACGGAGGACAGTACACACTCCTGTCATTATCAGTGACTCTGGGGTCGAGAGGGTCGGAACGGAGGACAGTACACACTCCGGTCATTATCAGTGACACTGGGGTCGAGAGGGTCAGAACGGAGGACAGTACACACTCCGGTCATTATCAGTGACACTGGGGTCGAGAGGGTCGGAACGGAGGACAGTACACACTCCGGTCATTATCAGTGACACTGGGGTCGAGAGGGTCGGAACGGAGGACAGTACACACTCCGGTCATTATCAGTGACACTGGGGTCGAGAGGGTCGAGAGGGTCGAGAGGGTCGGAACGGAGGACAGTACACACTCCTGTCATTATCAGTGACACTGGGGTCGAGAGGGTCGGAACGGAGGACAGTACACACTCCTGTCATTATCAGTGACACTGGGGTCGAGAGGGTCGGAACGGAGCACATTACACACTCCTGTCATTATCAGTGACACTGGGGTCGAGAGGGTCGTGAGGGTCGGAACGGAGGACAGTACACACTCCCGTCATTATCAGTGACACTGGGGTCGAGAGGGTCGGAACGGAGGACAGTACACACTCCTTTCATTATCAGTGACACTGGGGTCGAGAGGGTCGGAACGGAGGACAGTACACACTCCGGTCATTATCAGTCACACTGGGGTCGAGAGGGTCGGAACGGAGGACAGTACACACTCCTGTCATTATCAGTGACACTGGGGTCGAGAGGGTCGTGAGGGTCGGAACGGAGGACAGTACACACTCCCGTCATTATCAGTGACACTGGGGTCGAGAGGGTCAGAACGGAGGACAGTACACACTCCTGTCATTATCAGTGACACTGCGGTCGAGAGGGTCGGAACGGAGGACAGTACACACTCCTGTCATTATCAGTGACACTGGGGTCGAGAGGGTCGGAACGGAGGACAGTACACACTCCTGTCATTATCAGTGACACTGGGGTCGAGAGCGTCGAGAGGGTCGGAACGGAGGACAGTACACACTCCTGTCATTATCAGTGACACTGGGGTCGAGAGGGTCGAGAGGGTCGGAACGGAGGACAGTACACACTCCCGTCATTATCAGCGACACTGGGGTCGAGAGGGTCGGAACGGAGGACAGTACACACTCCTGTCATTATCAGTGACACTGGGGTCGAGAGGGTCAGAACGGAGGACAGTACACACTCCTGTCATTATCAGTGACACTGGGGTCGAGAGGGTCAGAACGGAGGACAGTACACACTCCTGTCATTATCAGTGACACTGGGGTCGAGAGGGTCGGAACGGAGGACAGTACACACTCCTGTCATTATCAGTGACTCTGGGGTCGAGAGGGTCGGAACGGAGGACAGTACACACTCCGGTCATTATCAGTGACACTGGGGTCGAGAGGGTCAGAACGGAGGACAGTACACACTCCTGTCATTATCAGTGACTCTGGGGTCGAGAGGGTCGGAACGGAGGACAGTACACACTCCGGTCATTATCAGTGACACTGTGGTCGTGAGGGTCGGAACGGAGGACAGTACACACTCCTGTCATTATCAGTGACACTGGGGTCGAGAGGGTCGAGAGTGTCGGAACGGAGGACAGTACACACTCCTGTCATTATCAGTGACTCTGGGGTCGAGAGGGTCGGAACGGAGGACAGTACACACTCCGGTCATTATCAGTGACACTGGGGTCGAGAGGGTCAGAACGGAGGACAGTACACACTCCGGTCATTATCAGTGACACTGGGGTCGAGAGGGTCGGAACGGAGGACAGTACACACTCCGGTCATTATCAGTGACACTGGGGTCGAGAGGGTCGGAACGGAGGACAGTACACACTCCGGTCATTATCAGTGACACTGGGGTCGAGAGGGTCGAGAGGGTCGAGAGGGTCGGAACGGAGGACAGTACACACTCCTGTCATTATCAGTGACACTGGGGTCGAGAGGGTCGGAACGGAGGACAGTACACACTCCTGTCATTATCAGTGACACTGGGGTCGAGAGGGTCGGAACGGAGCACATTACACACTCCTGTCATTATCAGTGACACTGGGGTCGAGAGGGTCGTGAGGGTCGGAACGGAGGACAGTACACACTCCCGTCATTATCAGTGACACTGGGGTCGAGAGGGTCGGAACGGAGGACAGTACACACTCCTGTCATTATCAGTGACCCTGGGGTCGAGAGGGTCGGAACGGAGGACAGTACACACTCCGGTCATTATCAGTGACACTGGGGTAGAGAGGGTCGGAACGGAGGACAGTACACACTCCTGTCATTATCAGTGACACTGGGGTCGAGAGGGTCGTGAGGGTCGGAACGGAGGACAGTACACACTCCTGTCATTATCAGTGACACTGGGGTCGAGAGAGTCGGAACGGAGGACAGTACAGACTCCCGTCATTATCAGTGACACTGGGGTTGAGAGGGTCGGAACGGAGGACAGTACACACTCCCGTCATTATCAGTGACACTGGGGTCGAGAGGGTCGGAACGGAGGACAGTACACACTCCTGTCATTATCAGTGACACTGGGGTCGAGAGGGTCGGAACGGAGGACAGTACACACTACTGTCATTATCAGTGACACTGGGGTCGAGAGGGTCGGAACGGAGGACAGTACACACTCCCGTCATTATCAGTGACCCTGGGGTCGAGAGGGTCGTGAGGGTCGGAACGGAGGACAGTACACACTCCCGTCATTATCAGTGACACTGGGGTCGAGAGGGTCAGAACGGAGGACAGTACACACTCCTGTCATTATCAGTAACACTGGGGTCGAGAGGGTCGGAACGGAGGACAGTACACACTCCTGTCATTATCAGTGACACTGGGGTCGAGAGGGTCGAGAGGGTCGAGAGGGTCGGAACGGAGGACAGTACACACTCCTGTCATTATCAGTGACACTGGGGTCGAGAGGGTCAGAACGGAGGACAGTACACACTCCCGTCATTATCAGTGACACTGGGGTCGAGAGGGTCGGAACGGAGGACAGTACACACTCCTGTCATTATCAGTGACACTGGGGTCGAGAGGGTCAGAACGGAGGACAGTACACACTCCCGTCATTAGATAGATAGATAGATAGATACTTTATTCATCCCCATGGGGAAATTCAACTTTTTTCCAATGTGCCATACACTTGTTGTAGCAAAACTAATTACATACAGTACTTAACTCAGTAAAAAATATGATATGCATCTAAATCACTATCTCAAAAAGCATTAATAATAGCTTTTAAAAAGTTCTTAAGTCCTGGCGGTAGAATTGTAAAGCCTAATGGCATTGGGGAGTATTGACCTCTTCATCCTGTCTGAGGAGCATTGCATCGATAGTAACCTGTCGCTGAAACTGCTTCTCTGTCTCTGGATGGTGCTATGTAGAGGATGTTCAGGGTTTTCCATAATTGACCGTAGCCTACTCAGCGCCCTTCGCTCAGCTACCGATGTTAAACTCTCCAGTACTTTGCCCACGACAGAGCCCGCCTTCCTTACCAGCTTATTAAGACGTGAGGCGTCCCTCTTCTTAATGCTTCCTCCCCAACACGCCACCACAAAGAAGAGGGCGCTCTCCACAACTGACCTATTGAACATCTTCAGCATCTCACTACAGACATTGAATGACGCCAACCTTCTAAGGAAGTACAGTCGACTCTGTGCCTTCCTGCAAAAGACATCTGTGTTGGCAGTCCAGTCTAGCTTCTCGTCCAACTGTACTCCCAGATACTTGTAGGTCTTAACCTGCTCCACACATTCTCCATTAATGATCACTGGCTCCCTATGAGGCCTAGATCTCCTAAAGTCCACCACCATCTCCTTGGTCTTGGTGATATTGAGACGCAGGTAGTTTGAGTTGCACCATATCACAAAGTCCTGTATCAGTTTCCTATACTCCTCCTCCTGTCCATTCCTGACACACCCCACTATGGCCGTGTCATCAGCGAACTTCTGCACATGGCAGGACTCCGAGTTATATTGGAAGTCTGATGTGTACAGGGTGAACAGGACCGGAGAGAGTACGGTTCCCTGCAGCGCACCTGTGCTGCTGACCACCGTGTCAGACCTACAGTCTCCCAACCGCACATACTGAGGTCTATCTGTCAAGTAGTCCACTATCCAATCCACCATGTGAGAGTGAGAGTGCGAGAGGGTCGGAACGGAGGACAGTACACACTCCTGTCATTATCAGTGACACTGGGGTCGAGAGGGTCAGAACGGAGGACAGTACACACTCCCGTCATTATCAGTGACACTGGGGTCGAGAGGGTCGGAACGGAGGACAGTACACACTCCCGTCATTATCAGTGACACTGGGGTCGAGAGGGTCAGAACGGAGGACAGTACACACTCCCGTAATTATCAGTGACACTGGGGTCGAGAGGGTCGGAACGGAGGACAGTACACACTCCCGTCATTATCAGTGACACTGGGGTCGAGAGGGTCGGAACGGAGCACAGTACACACTCATGTCATTATCAGTGACACTGGGGTCGAGAGGGTCGGAACGGAGCACATTACACACTCCTGTCATTATCAGTGACACTGGGGTCGAGAGGGTCGAGAGGGTCGGAACGGAGGACAGTACACACTCCTGTCATTATCAGTGACACTGGGGTCGAGAGGGTCGAGAGGGTCGGAACGGAGGACAGTACACACTCCTGTCATTATCAGTGACACTGGGGTCGAGAGGGTCGGTACGGAGGACAGTACACACTCCCGTCATTATCAGTGACACTGGGGTCGAGAGGGTCGAGAGGGTCGGAACGGAGGACAGTACACACTCCTGTCATTATCAGTGACACTGGGGTCGACAGGGTCGGAACGGAGGACAGTACACACTCCGGTCATTATCAGTGACACTGGGGTCGAGAGGGTCGGAACGGAGGACAGTACACACTCCCGTCATTATCAATGACACTGGTGTCGAGAGGGTCGGAACGGAGGACAGTACACACTCCTGTCATTATCAGTGACACTGGGGTCGAGAGGGTCGAGAGGGTCGAGAGGGTCGGAACGGAGGACAGTACACACTCCTGTCATTATCAGTGACATAGGGGTCGAGAGGGTCGTGAGGGTCGGAACGGAGGACAGTACACACTCCCGTCATTATCAGTGACACTGGGGTCGAGAGGGTCAGAACGGAGGACAGTACACACTCCTGTCATTATCAGTGACACTGCGGTCGAGAGGGTCGGAACGGATGACAGTACACACTCCTGTCATTATCAGTGACACTGGGGTCGAGAGGGTCGGAACGGAGGACAGTACACACTCCTGTCATTATCAGTGACACTGGGGTCGAGAGGGTCAGAACGGAGGACAGTACACACTCCTGTCATTATCAGTGACACTGGGGTCGAGAGGGTCAGAACGGAGGACAGTACACACTCCTGTCATTATCAGTGACACTGGGGTCGAGAGGGTCTAAACGGAGGACAGTACACACTCCTGTCATTATCAGTGACACTGGGGTCGAGAGGGTCGAGAGTGTCGGAACGGAGGACAGTACACACTCCTGTCATTATCAGTGACTCTGGGGTCGAGAGGGTCGGAACGGAGGACAGTACACACTCCGGTCATTATCAGTGACACTGGGGTCGAGAGGGTCAGAACGGAGGACAGTACACACTCCTGTCATTATCAGTGACTCTGGGGTCGAGAGGGTCGGAACGGAGGACAGTACACACTCCGGTCATTATCAGTGACACTGTGGTCGTGAGGGTCGGAACGGAGGACAGTACACACTCCTGTCATTATCAGTGACACTGGGGTCGAGAGGGTCGAGAGTGTCGGAACGGAGGACAGTACACACTCCTGTCATTATCAGTGACTCTGGGGTCGAGAGGGTCGGAACGGAGGACAGTACACACTCCGGTCATTATCAGTGACACTGGGGTCGAGAGGGTCAGAACGGAGGACAGTACACACTCCGGTCATTATCAGTGACACTGGGGTCGAGAGGGTCGGAACGGAGGACAGTACACACTCCGGTCATTATCAGTGACACTGGGGTCGAGAGGGTCGGAACGGAGGACAGTACACACTCCGGTCATTATCAGTGACACTGGGGTCGAGAGGGTCGAGAGGGTCGAGAGGGTCGGAACGGAGGACAGTACACACTCCTGTCATTATCAGTGACACTGGGGTCGAGAGGGTCGGAACGGAGGACAGTACACACTCCTGTCATTATCAGTGACACTGGGGTCGAGAGGGTCGGAACGGAGCACATTACACACTCCTGTCATTATCAGTGACACTGGGGTCGAGAGGGTCGTGAGGGTCGGAACGGAGGACAGTACACACTCCCGTCATTATCAGTGACACTGGGGTCGAGAGGGTCGGAACGGAGGACAGTACACACTCCTTTCATTATCAGTGACACTGGGGTCGAGAGGGTCGGAACGGAGGACAGTACACACTCCGGTCATTATCTGTCACACTGGGGTCGAGAGGGTCGGAACGGAGGACAGTACACACTCCTGTCATTATCAGTGACACTGGGGTCGAGAGGGTCGTGAGGGTCGGAACGGAGGACAGTACACACTCCCGTCATTATCAGTGACACTGGGGTCGAGAGGGTCAGAACGGAGGACAGTACACACTCCTGTCATTATCAGTGACACTGCGGTCGAGAGGGTCGGAACGGAGGACAGTACACACTCCTGTCATTATCAGTGACACTGGGGTCGAGAGGGTCGGAACGGAGGACAGTACACACTCCTGTCATTATCAGTGACACTGGGGTCGAGAGCGTCGAGAGGGTCGGAACGGAGGACAGTACACACTCCTGTCATTATCAGTGACACTGGGGTCGAGAGGGTCGAGAGGGTCGGAACGGAGGACAGTACACACTCCCGTCATTATCAGCGACACTGGGGTCGAGAGGGTCGGAACGGAGGACAGTACACACTCCTGTCATTATCAGTGACACTGGGGTCGAGAGGGTCAGAACGGAGGACAGTACACACTCCTGTCATTATCAGTGACACTGGGGTCGAGAGGGTCAGAACGGAGGACAGTACACACTCCTGTCATTATCAGTGACACTGGGGTCGAGAGGGTCGGAACGGAGGACAGTACACACTCCTGTCATTATCAGTGACTCTGGGGTCGAGAGGGTCGGAACGGAGGACAGTACACACTCCGGTCATTATCAGTGACACTGGGGTCGAGAGGGTCAGAACGGAGGACAGTACACACTCCTGTCATTATCAGTGACTCTGGGGTCGAGAGGGTCGGAACGGAGGACAGTACACACTCCGGTCATTATCAGTGACACTGTGGTCGTGAGGGTCGGAACGGAGGACAGTACACACTCCTGTCATTATCAGTGACACTGGGGTCGAGAGGGTCGAGAGTGTCGGAACGGAGGACAGTACACACTCCTGTCATTATCAGTGACTCTGGGGTCGAGAGGGTCGGAACGGAGGACAGTACACACTCCGGTCATTATCAGTGACACTGGGGTCGAGAGGGTCAGAACGGAGGACAGTACACACTCCGGTCATTATCAGTGACACTGGGGTCGAGAGGGTCGGAACGGAGGACAGTACACACTCCGGTCATTATCAGTGACACTGGGGTCGAGAGGGTCGGAACGGAGGACAGTACACACTCCGGTCATTATCAGTGACACTGGGGTCGAGAGGGTCGAGAGGGTCGAGAGGGTCGGAACGGAGGACAGTACACACTCCTGTCATTATCAGTGACACTGGGGTCGAGAGGGTCGGAACGGAGGACAGTACACACTCCTGTCATTATCAGTGACACTGGGGTCGAGAGGGTCGGAACGGAGCACATTACACACTCCTGTCATTATCAGTGACACTGGGGTCGAGAGGGTCGTGAGGGTCGGAACGGAGGACAGTACACACTCCCGTCATTATCAGTGACACTGGGGTCGAGAGGGTCGGAACGGAGGACAGTACACACTCCTGTCATTATCAGTGACCCTGGGGTCGAGAGGGTCGGAACGGAGGACAGTACACACTCCGGTCATTATCAGTGACACTGGGGTAGAGAGGGTCGGAACGGAGGACAGTACACACTCCTGTCATTATCAGTGACACTGGGGTCGAGAGGGTCGTGAGGGTCGGAACGGAGGACAGTACACACTCCTGTCATTATCAGTGACACTGGGGTCGAGAGAGTCGGAACGGAGGACAGTACAGACTCCCGTCATTATCAGTGACACTGGGGTTGAGAGGGTCGGAACGGAGGACAGTACACACTCCCGTCATTATCAGTGACACTGGGGTCGAGAGGGTCGGAACGGAGGACAGTACACACTCCTGTCATTATCAGTGACACTGGGGTCGAGAGGGTCAGAACGGAGGACAGTACACACTCCCGTCATTAGATAGATAGATAGATAGATACTTTATTCATCCCCATGGGGAAATTCAACTTTTTTCCAATGTGCCATACACTTGTTGTAGCAAAACTAATTACATACAGTACTTAACTCAGTAAAAAATATGATATGCATCTAAATCACTATCTCAAAAAGCATTAATAATAGCTTTTAAAAAGTTCTTAAGTCCTGGCGGTAGAATTGTAAAGCCTAATGGCATTGGGGAGTATTGACCTCTTCATCCTGTCTGAGGAGCATTGCATCGATAGTAACCTGTCGCTGAAACTGCTTCTCTGTCTCTGGATGGTGCTATGTAGAGGATGTTCAGGGTTTTCCATAATTGACCGTAGCCTACTCAGCGCCCTTCGCTCAGCTACCGATGTTAAACTCTCCAGTACTTTGCCCACGACAGAGCCCGCCTTCCTTACCAGCTTATTAAGACGTGAGGCGTCCCTCTTCTTAATGCTTCCTCCCCAACACGCCACCACAAAGAAGAGGGCGCTCTCCACAACTGACCTATTGAACATCTTCAGCATCTCACTACAGACATTGAATGACGCCAACCTTCTAAGGAAGTACAGTCGACTCTGTGCCTTCCTGCACAAGACATCTGTGTTGGCAGTCCAGTCTAGCTTCTCGTCCAACTGTACTCCCAGATACTTGTAGGTCTTAACCTGCTCCACACATTCTCCATTAATGATCACTGGCTCCCTATGAGGCCTAGATCTCCTAAAGTCCACCACCATCTCCTTGGTCTTGGTGATATTGAGACGCAGGTAGTTTGAGTTGCACCATATCACAAAGTCCTGTATCAGTTTCCTATACTCCTCCTCCTGTCCATTCCTGACACACCCCACTATGGCCGTGTCATCAGCGAACTTCTGCACATGGCAGGACTCCGAGTTATATTGGAAGTCTGATGTGTACAGGGTGAACAGGACCGGAGAGAGTACGGTTCCCTGCAGCGCACCTGTGCTGCTGACCACCGTGTCAGACCTACAGTCTCCCAACCGCACATACTGAGGTCTATCTGTCAAGTAGTCCACTATCCAATCCACCATGTGAGAGTGAGAGTGCGAGAGGGTCGGAACGGAGGACAGTACACACTCCTGTCATTATCAGTGACACTGGGGTCGAGAGGGTCAGAACGGAGGACAGTACACACTCCCGTCATTATCAGTGACACTGGGGTCGAGAGGGTCGGAACGGAGGACAGTACACACTCCCGTCATTATCAGTGACACTGGGGTCGAGAGGGTCAGAACGGAGGACAGTACACACTCCCGTAATTATCAGTGACACTGGGGTCGAGAGGGTCGGAACGGAGGACAGTACACACTCCCGTCATTATCAGTGACACTGGGGTCGAGAGGGTCGGAACGGAGCACAGTACACACTCATGTCATTATCAGTGACACTGGGGTCGAGAGGGTCGGAACGGAGCACATTACACACTCCTGTCATTATCAGTGACACTGGGGTCGAGAGGGTCGAGAGGGTCGGAACGGAGGACAGTACACACTCCTGTCATTATCAGTGACACTGGGGTCGAGAGGGTCGAGAGGGTCGGAACGGAGGACAGTACACACTCCTGTCATTATCAGTGACACTGGGGTCGAGAGGGTCGGTACGGAGGACAGTACACACTCCCGTCATTATCAGTGACACTGGGGTCGAGAGGGTCGAGAGGGTCGGAACGGAGGACAGTACACACTCCTGTCATTATCAGTGACACTGGGGTCGACAGGGTCGGAACGGAGGACAGTACACACTCCGGTCATTATCAGTGACACTGGGGTCGAGAGGGTCGGAACGGAGGACAGTACACACTCCCGTCATTATCAATGACACTGGTGTCGAGAGGGTCGGAACGGAGGACAGTACACACTCCTGTCATTATCAGTGACACTGGGGTCGAGAGGGTCGAGAGGGTCGAGAGGGTCGGAACGGAGGACAGTACACACTCCTGTCATTATCAGTGACATAGGGGTCGAGAGGGTCGTGAGGGTCGGAACGGAGGACAGTACACACTCCCGTCATTATCAGTGACACTGGGGTCGAGAGGGTCAGAACGGAGGACAGTACACACTCCTGTCATTATCAGTGACACTGCGGTCGAGAGGGTCGGAACGGATGACAGTACACACTCCTGTCATTATCAGTGACACTGGGGTCGAGAGGGTCGGAACGGAGGACAGTACACACTCCTGTCATTATCAGTGACACTGGGGTCGAGAGGGTCAGAACGGAGGACAGTACACACTCCTGTCATTATCAGTGACACTGGGGTCGAGAGGGTCAGAACGGAGGACAGTACACACTCCTGTCATTATCAGTGACACTGGGGTCGAGAGGGTCTAAACGGAGGACAGTACACACTCCTGTCATTATCAGTGACACTGGGGTCGAGAGGGTCGAGAGTGTCGGAACGGAGGACAGTACACACTCCTGTCATTATCAGTGACTCTGGGGTCGAGAGGGTCGGAACGGAGGACAGTACACACTCCGGTCATTATCAGTGACACTGGGGTCGAGAGGGTCAGAACGGAGGACAGTACACACTCCTGTCATTATCAGTGACTCTGGGGTCGAGAGGGTCGGAACGGAGGACAGTACACACTCCGGTCATTATCAGTGACACTGTGGTCGTGAGGGTCGGAACGGAGGACAGTACACACTCCTGTCATTATCAGTGACACTGGGGTCGAGAGGGTCGAGAGTGTCGGAACGGAGGACAGTACACACTCCTGTCATTATCAGTGACTCTGGGGTCGAGAGGGTCGGAACGGAGGACAGTACACACTCCGGTCATTATCAGTGACACTGGGGTCGAGAGGGTCAGAACGGAGGACAGTACACACTCCGGTCATTATCAGTGACACTGGGGTCGAGAGGGTCGGAACGGAGGACAGTACACACTCCGGTCATTATCAGTGACACTGGGGTCGAGAGGGTCGGAACGGAGGACAGTACACACTCCGGTCATTATCAGTGACACTGGGGTCGAGAGGGTCGAGAGGGTCGAGA
Organism: Hemitrygon akajei; assembly: GCF_048418815.1. Classification (NCBI taxonomy): domain Eukaryota; kingdom Metazoa; phylum Chordata; class Chondrichthyes; order Myliobatiformes; family Dasyatidae; genus Hemitrygon; species Hemitrygon akajei. The sequence continues at coordinate 79,300,558 of NC_133134.1, forward strand.
GGGTCGGAACGGAGGACAGTACACACTCCTGTCATTATCAGTGACACTGGGGTCGAGAGGGTCGGAACGGAGGACAGTACACACTCCTGTCATTATCAGTGACACTGGGGTCGAGAGGGTCGGAACGGAGCACATTACACACTCCTGTCATTATCAGTGACACTGGGGTCGAGAGGGTCGTGAGGGTCGGAACGGAGGACAGTACACACTCCCGTCATTATCAGTGACACTGGGGTCGAGAGGGTCGGAACGGAGGACAGTACACACTCCTGTCATTATCAGTGACACTGGGGTCGAGAGGGTCGGAACGGAGGACAGTACACACTCCGGTCATTATCAGTCACACTGGGGTCGAGAGGGTCGGAACGGAGGACAGTACACACTCCTGTCATTATCAGTGACACTGGGGTCGAGAGGGTCGTGAGGGTCGGAACGGAGGACAGTACACACTCCCGTCATTATCAGTGACACTGGGGTCGAGAGGGTCAGAACGGAGGACAGTACACACTCCTGTCATTATCAGTGACACTGCGGTCGAGAGGGTCGGAACGGAGGACAGTACACACTCCTGTCATTATCAGTGACACTGGGGTCGAGAGGGTCGGAACGGAGGACAGTACACACTCCTGTCATTATCAGTGACACTGGGGTCGAGAGCGTCGAGAGGGTCGGAACGGAGGACAGTACACACTCCTGTCATTATCAGTGACACTGGGGTCGAGAGGGTCGAGAGGGTCGGAACGGAGGACAGTACACACTCCCGTCATTATCAGCGACACTGGGGTCGAGAGGGTCGGAACGGAGGACAGTACACACTCCTGTCATTATCAGTGACACTGGGGTCGAGAGGGTCAGAACGGAGGACAGTACACACTCCTGTCATTATCAGTGACACTGGGGTCGAGAGGGTCAGAACGGAGGACAGTACACACTCCTGTCATTATCAGTGACACTGGGGTCGAGAGGGTCGGAACGGAGGACAGTACACACTCCTGTCATTATCAGTGACACTGGGGTCGAGAGGGTCGAGAGTGTCGGAACGGAGGACAGTACACACTCCTGTCATTATCAGTGACTCTGGGGTCGAGAGGGTCGGAACGGAGGACAGTACACACTCCGGTCATTATCAGTGACACTGGGGTCGAGAGGGTCAGAACGGAGGACAGTACACACTCCTGTCATTATCAGTGACTCTGGGGTCGAGAGGGTCGGAACGGAGGACAGTACACACTCCGGTCATTATCAGTGACACTGTGGTCGTGAGGGTCGGAACGGAGGACAGTACACACTCCTGTCATTATCAGTGACACTGGGGTCGAGAGGGTCGAGAGTGTCGGAACGGAGGACAGTACACACTCCTGTCATTATCAGTGACTCTGGGGTCGAGAGGGTCGGAACGGAGGACAGTACACACTCCGGTCATTATCAGTGACACTGGGGTCGAGAGGGTCAGAACGGAGGACAGTACACACTCCGGTCATTATCAGTGACACTGGGGTCGAGAGGGTCGGAACGGAGGACAGTACACACTCCGGTCATTATCAGTGACACTGGGGTCGAGAGGGTCGGAACGGAGGACAGTACACACTCCGGTCATTATCAGTGACACTGGGGTCGAGAGGGTCGAGAGGGTCGAGAGGGTCGGAACGGAGGACAGTACACACTCCTGTCATTATCAGTGACACTGGGGTCGAGAGGGTCGGAACGGAGGACAGTACACACTCCTGTCATTATCAGTGACACTGGGGTCGAGAGGGTCGGAACGGAGCACATTACACACTCCTGTCATTATCAGTGACACTGGGGTCGAGAGGGTCGTGAGGGTCGGAACGGAGGACAGTACACACTCCCGTCATTATCAGTGACACTGGGGTCGAGAGGGTCGGAACGGAGGACAGTACACACTCCTGTCATTATCAGTGACCCTGGGGTCGAGAGGGTCGGAACGGAGGACAGTACACACTCCGGTCATTATCAGTGACACTGGGGTCGAGAGGGTCGGAACGGAGGACAGTACACACTCCGGTCATTATCAGTGACACTGGGGTCGAGAGGGTCGGAACGGAGGACAGTACACACTCCTGTCATTATCAGTGACACTGGGGTCGAGAGGGTCGTGAGGGTCGGAACGGAGGACAGTACACACTCCTGTCATTATCAGTGACACTGGGGTCGAGAGAGTCGGAACGGAGGACAGTACAGACTCCCGTCATTATCAGTGACACTGGGGTTGAGAGGGTCGGAACGGAGGACAGTACACACTCCCGTCATTATCAGTGACACTGGGGTCGAGAGGGTCAGAACGGAGGACAGTACACACTCCCGTCATTATCAGTGTCACTGGGGTCGAGAGGGTCAGAACGGAGCACAGTACACACTCCCGTCATTATCAGTGACACTGGGTTCGAGAGGGTCGGAACGGAGGACAGTACACACTCCTGTCATTATCAGTGACACTGGGGTCGAGAGGGTCGGAACGGAGCACATTACACACTCCTGTCATTATCAGTGACACTGGGGTCGAGAGGGTCGTGAGAGTCGGAACGGAGGACAGTACCCACTCCCGTCATTATCAGTGACACTGGGGTCGAGAGGGTCGGAACGGAGGACAGTACACACTCCTGTCATTATCAGTGACACTGGGGTCGAGAGGGTCGGAACGGAACACATTACACACTCCGGTCATTATCAGTGACACTGGGGTCGAGAGGGTCAGAACGGAGGACAGTACACACTCCCGTCATTATCAGTGACACTGGGGTCGAGAGGGTCGAGAGGGTCGGAACGGAGGACAGTACACACACCTGCCATTATCAGTGACACTGGGGTCGAGAGGGTCGAGAGGGTCGGAACAGAGGACAGTACACACTCCTGTCATTATCAGTGACACTGTGGTCGAGAGGGTCGAAACGGAGGACAGTACACACTCCTGTCATTATCAGTGACACTGGGGTCGAGAGGGTCGAGAGGGTTGGAACGGAGGACAGTACACACTCCCGTCATTATCAGTGACACTGGGGTCGAGAGGGTCGAGAGGGTCGGAACGGAGGACAGTACACACTCCTGTCATTATCAGTGACACTGGGGTCGAGAGGGTCGGAACGGAGGACAGTACAGACTCCCGTCATTATCAGTGACACTGGGGTCGAGAGGGTCGGAACGGAGGACAGTACACACTCCTGTCATTATCAGTGACACTGGGGTCGAGAGGGTCGGAACGGAGGACAGTACACACTCCTGTCATTATCAGTGACACTGGGGTCGAGAGGGTCGGAACGGAGGACAGTACACACTCCCGTCATTATCAGTGACACTGGGGTCGAGACGGTCGAGAGGGTCGGAACGGAGGACAGTACACACTCCCGTCATTATCAGTGACACTGGGGTCGAGAGGGTCGGAACGGAGGACAGTACACACTCCCGTCATTATCAGTGACACTGGGGTCGAGAGGGTCGGAACGGAGGACAGTACACACTACTGTCATTATCAGTGACACTGGGGTCGAGAGGGTCGGAACGGAGGACAGTACACACTCCCGTCATTATCAGTGACCCTGGGGTCGAGAGGGTCGTGAGGGTCGGAACGGAGGACAGTACACACTCCCGTCATTATCAGTGACACTGGGGTCGAGAGGGTCAGAACGGAGGACAGTACACACTCCTGTCATTATCAGTAACACTGGGGTCGAGAGGGTCGGAACGGAGGACAGTACACACTCCTGTCATTATCAGTGACACTGGGGTCGAGAGGGTCGGAACGGAGGACAGTACACACTCCTGTCATTATCAGTGACTCTGGGGTCGAGAGGGTCGGAACGGAGGACAGTACACACTCCTGTCATTATCAGTGACACTGGGGTCGAGAGGGTCGGAACGGAGCACATTACACACTCCTGTCATTATCATGACACTGGGGTCGAGAGGGTCGTGAGGGTCGGAACGGAGGACAGTACACACTCCCGTCATTATCAGTGACACTGGGGTCGAGAGTGTCGGAACGGAGGACAGTACACACTCCTGTCATTTTCAGTGACACTGGGGTCGAGAGGGTCGGAACGGAGGACAGTACACACTCCGGTCATTATCAGTGACACTGGGGTCGAGAGGGTCGGAACGGAGGACAGTACACACTCCCGTCATTATCAGTGACACTGGGGTCGAGAGGGTCGGAACGGAGGACAGTACACACTCCGGTCATTATCAGTGACACTGGGGTCGAGAGGGTCGGAACGGAGGACAGTACACACTCCTGTCATTATCAGTGACACTGGGGTCGAGAGGGTCGAGAGGGTCGAGAAGGTCGGAACGGAGGACAGTACACACTCCTGTCATTATCAGTGACACTGGGGTCGAGAGGGTCGTGAGGGTCGGAACGGAGGACAGTACACACTCCCGTCATTATCAGTGACACTGGGGTCGAGAGGGTCGTGACGGTCGGAACGGAGGACAGTACACACTCCCGTCATTATCAGTGACACTGGGGTCGAGAGGGTCAGAACGGAGGACAGTACACACTCCTGTCATTATCAGTGACACTGGGGTCGAGAGGGTCGAGAGGGTCGAGAGGGTCGGAACGGAGGACAGTACACACTCCTGTCATTATCAGTGACACTGGGGTCGAGAGGGTCAGAACGGAGGACAGTACACACTCCCGTCATTATCAGTGACACTGGGGTCGAGAGGGTCGGAACGGAGGACAGTACACACTCCTGTCATTATCAGTGACACTGGGGTCGAGAGGGTCAGAACGGAGGACAGTACACACTCCCGTCATTAGATAGATAGATAGATAGATACTTTATTCATCCCCATGGGGAAATTCAACTTTTTTCCAATGTGCCATACACTTGTTGTAGCAAAACTAATTACATACAGTACTTAACTCAGTAAAAAATATGATATGCATCTAAATCACTATCTCAAAAAGCATTAATAATAGCTTTTAAAAAGTTCTTAAGTCCTGGCGGTAGAATTGTAAAGCCTAATGGCATTGGGGAGTATTGACCTCTTCATCCTGTCTGAGGAGCATTGCATCGATAGTAACCTGTCGCTGAAACTGCTTCTCTGTCTCTGGATGGTGCTATGTAGAGGATGTTCAGGGTTTTCCATAATTGACCGTAGCCTACTCAGCGCCCTTCGCTCAGCTACCGATGTTAAACTCTCCAGTACTTTGCCCACGACAGAGCCCGCCTTCCTTACCAGCTTATTAAGACGTGAGGCGTCCCTCTTCTTAATGCTTCCTCCCCAACACGCCACCACAAAGAAGAGGGCGCTCTCCACAACTGACCTATTGAACATCTTCAGCATCTCACTACAGACATTGAATGACGCCAACCTTCTAAGGAAGTACAGTCGACTCTGTGCCTTCCTGCACAAGACATCTGTGTTGGCAGTCCAGTCTAGCTTCTCGTCCAACTGTACTCCCAGATACTTGTAGGTCTTAACCTGCTCCACACATTCTCCATTAATGATCACTGGCTCCCTATGAGGCCTAGATCTCCTAAAGTCCACCACCATCTCCTTGGTCTTGGTGATATTGAGACGCAGGTAGTTTGAGTTGCACCATATCACAAAGTCCTGTATCAGTTTCCTATACTCCTCCTCCTGTCCATTCCTGACACACCCCACTATGGCCGTGTCATCAGCGAACTTCTGCACATGGCAGGACTCCGAGTTATATTGGAAGTCTGATGTGTACAGGGTGAACAGGACCGGAGAGAGTACGGTTCCCTGCAGCGCACCTGTGCTGCTGACCACCGTGTCAGACCTACAGTCTCCCAACCGCACATACTGAGGTCTATCTGTCAAGTAGTCCACTATCCAATCCACCATGTGAGAGTGAGAGTGCGAGAGGGTCGGAACGGAGGACAGTACACACTCCTGTCATTATCAGTGACACTGGGGTCGAGAGGGTCAGAACGGAGGACAGTACACACTCCCGTCATTATCAGTGACACTGGGGTCGAGAGGGTCGGAACGGAGGACAGTACACACTCCCGTCATTATCAGTGACACTGGGGTCGAGAGGGTCAGAACGGAGGACAGTACACACTCCCGTAATTATCAGTGACACTGGGGTCGAGAGGGTCGGAACGGAGGACAGTACACACTCCCGTCATTATCAGTGACACTGGGGTCGAGAGGGTCGGAACGGAGCACAGTACACACTCATGTCATTATCAGTGACACTGGGGTCGAGAGGGTCGGAACGGAGCACATTACACACTCCTGTCATTATCAGTGACACTGGGGTCGAGAGGGTCGTGAGGGTCGGAACGGAGGACAGTACACACTCCCGTCATTATCAGTGACACTGGGGTCGAGAGGGTCGAGAGGGTCGGAACGGAGGACAGTACACACTCCTGTCATTATCAGTGACACTGGGGTCGAGAGGGTCGAGAGGGTCGGAACGGAGGACAGTACACACTCCTGTCATTATCAGTGACACTGGGGTCGAGAGGGTCGGTACGGAGGACAGTACACACTCCCGTCATTATCAGTGACACTGGGGTCGAGAGGGTCGAGAGGGTCGGAACGGAGGACAGTACACACTCCTGTCATTATCAGTGACACTGGGGTCGACAGGGTCGGAACGGAGGACAGTACACACTCCGGTCATTATCAGTGACACTGGGGTCGAGAGGGTCGGAACGGAGGACAGTACACACTCCCGTCATTATCAATGACACTGGTGTCGAGAGGGTCGGAACGGAGGACAGTACACACTCCTGTCATTATCAGTGACACTGGGGTCGAGAGGGTCGAGAGGGTCGAGAGGGTCGGAACGGAGGACAGTACACACTCCTGTCATTATCAGTGACACAGGGGTCGAGAGGGTCGTGAGGGTCGGAACGGAGGACAGTACACACTCCCGTCATTATCAGTGACACTGGGGTCGAGAGGGTCAGAACGGAGGACAGTACACACTCCTGTCATTATCAGTGACACTGCGGTCGAGAGGGTCGGAACGGATGACAGTACACACTCCTGTCATTATCAGTGACACTGGGGTCGAGAGGGTCGGAACGGAGGACAGTACACACTCCTGTCATTATCAGTGACACTGGGGTCGAGAGGGTCAGAACGGAGGACAGTACACACTCCTGTCATTATCAGTGACACTGGGGTCGAGAGGGTCAGAACGGAGGACAGTACACACTCCTGTCATTATCAGTGACACTGGGGTCGAGAGGGTCTAAACGGAGGACAGTACACACTCCTGTCATTATCAGTGACACTGGGGTCGAGAGGGTCGAGAGTGTCGGAACGGAGGACAGTACACACTCCTGTCATTATCAGTGACTCTGGGGTCGAGAGGGTCGGAACGGAGGACAGTACACACTCCGGTCATTATCAGTGACACTGGGGTCGAGAGGGTCAGAACGGAGGACAGTACACACTCCTGTCATTATCAGTGACTCTGGGGTCGAGAGGGTCGGAACGGAGGACAGTACACACTCCGGTCATTATCAGTGACACTGTGGTCGTGAGGGTCGGAACGGAGGACAGTACACACTCCTGTCATTATCAGTGACACTGGGGTCGAGAGGGTCGAGAGTGTCGGAACGGAGGACAGTACACACTCCTGTCATTATCAGTGACTCTGGGGTCGAGAGGGTCGGAACGGAGGACAGTACACACTTCGGTCATTATCAGTGACACTGGGGTCGAGAGGGTCAGAACGGAGGACAGTATACACTCCGGTCATTATCAGTGACACTGGGGTCGAGAGGGTCGGAACGGAGGACAGTACACACTCCGGTCATTATCAGTGACACTGGGGTCGAGAGGGTCGGAACGGAGGACAGTACACACTCCGGTCATTATCAGTGACACTGGGGTCGAGAGGGTCGAGAGGGTCGAGAGGGTCGGAACGGAGGACAGTACACACTCCTGTCATTATCAGTGACACTGGGGTCGAGAGGGTCGGAACGGAGGACAGTACACACTCCTGTCATTATCAGTGACACTGGGGTCGAGAGGGTCGGAACGGAGCACATTACACACTCCTGTCATTATCAGTGACACTGGGGTCGAGAGGGTCGTGAGGGTCGGAACGGAGGACAGTACACACTCCCGTCATTATCAGTGACACTGGGGTCGAGAGGGTCGGAACGGAGGACAGTACACACTCCTGTCATTATCAGTGACACTGGGGTCGAGAGGGTCGGAACGGAGGACAGTACACACTCCGGTCATTATCAGTGACACTGGGGTCGAGAGGGTCGGAACGGAGGACAGTACACACTCCTGTCATTATCAGTGACACTGGGGTCGAGAGGGTCGTGAGGGTCGGAACGGAGGACAGTACACACTCCCGTCATTATCAGTGACACTGGGGTCGAGAGGGTCAGAACGGAGGACAGTACACACTCCTGTCATTATCAGTGACACTGTGGTCGAGAGGGTCGGAACGGAGGACAGTACACACTCCGGTCATTATCAGTGACACTGGGGTCGAGAGGGTCGGAACGGAGGACAGTACACACTCCCGTCATTATCAGTGACACTGGGGTCGAGAGTGTCGGTACGGAGGACAGTACACACTCCTGTCATTATCAGTGACACTGGGGTCGAGAGCGTCGAGAGGGTCGGAACGGAGGACAGTACACACTCCTGTCATTATCAGTGACACTGGGGTCGAGAGGGTCGAGAGGGTCGGAACGGAGGACAGTACACACTCCCGTCATTATCAGCGACACTGGGGTCGAGAGGGTCGGAACGGAGGACAGTACACACTCCTGTCATTATCAGTGACACTGGGGTCGAGAGGGTCAGAACGGAGGACAGTACACACTCCTGTCATTATCAGTGACACTGGGGTCGAGAGGGTCAGAACGGAGGACAGTACACACTCCTGTCATTATCAGTGACACTGGGGTCGAGAGGGTCGGAACGGAGGACAGTACACACTCCTGTCATTATCAGTGACACTGGGGTCGAGAGGGTCGAGAGTGTCGGAACGGAGGACAGTACACACTCCTGTCATTATCAGTGACTCTGGGGTCGAGAGGGTCGGAACGGAGGACAGTACACACTCCGGTCATTATCAGTGACACTGGGGTCGAGAGGGTCAGAACGGAGGACAGTACACACTCCTGTCATTATCAGTGACTCTGGGGTCGAGAGGGTCGGAACGGAGGACAGTACACACTCCGGTCATTATCAGTGACACTGTGGTCGTGAGGGTCGGAACGGAGGACAGTACACACTCCTGTCATTATCAGTGACACTGGGGTCGAGAGGGTCGAGAGTGTCGGAACGGAGGACAGTACACACTCCTGTCATTATCAGTGACTCTGGGGTCGAGAGGGTCGGAACGGAGGACAGTACACACTCCGGTCATTATCAGTGACACTGGGGTCGAGAGGGTCAGAACGGAGGACAGTACACACTCCGGTCATTATCAGTGACACTGGGGTCGAGAGGGTCGGAACGGAGGACAGTACACACTCCGGTCATTATCAGTGACACTGGGGTCGAGAGGGTCGGAACGGAGGACAGTACACACTCCGGTCATTATCAGTGACACTGGGGTCGAGAGGGTCGAGAGGGTCGAGAGGGTCGGAACGGAGGACAGTACACACTCCTGTCATTATCAGTGACACTGGGGTCGAGAGGGTCGGAACGGAGGACAGTACACACTCCTGTCATTATCAGTGACACTGGGGTCGAGAGGGTCGGAACGGAGCACATTACACACTCCTGTCATTATCAGTGACACTGGGGTCGAGAGGGTCGTGAGGGTCGGAACGGAGGACAGTACACACTCCTGTCATTATCAGTGACCCTGGGGTCGAGAGGGTCGGAACGGAGGACAGTACACACTCCGGTCATTATCAGTGACACTGGGGTCGAGAGGGTCGGAACGGAGGACAGTACACACTCCGGTCATTATCAGTGACACTGGGGTCGAGAGGGTCGGAACGGAGGACAGTACACACTCCTGTCATTATCAGTGACACTGGGGTCGAGAGTGTCGTGAGGGTCGGAACGGAGGACAGTACACACTCCCGTCATTATCAGTGACACTGGGGTCGAGAGGGTCAGAACGGAGGACAGTACACACTCCTGTCATTATCAGTGACACTGGGGTCGAGAGGGTCGGAACGGAGGACAGTACACACTCCTGTCATTATCAGTGACACTGGGGTCGAGAGGGTCGAGAGGGTCGGAACGGAGGACAGTACACACTCCTGTCATTATCAGTGACTCTGGGGTCGAGAGGGTCGGATCGGAGGACAGTACACACTCCGGTCATTATCAGTGACACTGGGGTCGAGAGGGTCAGAACGGAGGACAGTTACACACTCCCGTCATTAGATAGATAGATAGATAGATACTTTATTCATCCCCATGGGGAAATTCAACTTTTTTCCAATGTGCCATACACTTGTTGTAGCAAAACTAATTACATACAGTACTTAACTCAGTAAAAAATATGATATGCATCTAAATCACTATCTCAAAAAGCATTAATAATAGCTTTTAAAAAGTTCTTAAGTCCTGGCGGTAGAATTGTAAAGCCTAATGGCATTGGGGAGTATTGACCTCTTCATCCTGTCTGAGGAGCATTGCATCGATAGTAACCTGTCGCTGAAACTGCTTCTCTGTCTCTGGATGGTGCTATGTAGAGGATGTTCAGGGTTTTCCATAATTGACCGTAGCCTACTCAGCGCCCTTCGCTCAGCTACCGATGTTAAACTCTCCAGTACTTTGCCCACGACAGAGCCCGCCTTCCTTACCAGCTTATTAAGACGTGAGGCGTCCCTCTTCTTAATGCTTCCTCCCCAACACGCCACCACAAAGAAGAGGGCGCTCTCCACAACTGACCTATTGAACATCTTCAGCATCTCACTACAGACATTGAATGACGCCAACCTTCTAAGGAAGTACAGTCGACTCTGTGCCTTCCTGCACAAGACATCTGTGTTGGCAGTCCAGTCTAGCTTCTCGTCCAACTGTACTCCCAGATACTTGTAGGTCTTAACCTGCTCCACACATTCTCCATTAATGATCACTGGCTCCCTATGAGGCCTAGATCTCCTAAAGTCCACCACCATCTCCTTGGTCTTGGTGATATTGAGACGCAGGTAGTTTGAGTTGCACCATATCACAAAGTCCTGTATCAGTTTCCTATACTCCTCCTCCTGTCCATTCCTGACACACCCCACTATGGCCGTGTCATCAGCGAACTTCTGCACATGGCAGGACTCCGAGTTATATTGGAAGTCTGATGTGTACAGGGTGAACAGGACCGGAGAGAGTACGGTTCCCTGCAGCGCACCTGTGCTGCTGACCACCGTGTCAGACCTACAGTCTCCCAACCGCACATACTGAGGTCTATCTGTCAAGTAGTCCACTATCCAATCCACCATGTGAGAGTGAGAGTGCGAGAGGATCGGAACGGAGGACAGTACACACTCCTGTCATTATCAGTGACACTGGGGTCGAGAGGGTCAGAACGGAGGACAGTACACACTCCCGTCATTATCAGTGACACTGGGGTCGAGAGGGTCGGAACGGAGGACAGTACACACTCCCGTCATTATCAGTGACACTGGGGTCGAGAGGGTCGGAACGGAGGACAGTACACACTCCCGTAATTATCAGTGACACTGGGGTCGAGAGGGTCGGAACGGAGGACAGTACACACTCCTGTCATTATCAGTGACACTGGGGTCGAGAGGGTCGGAACGGAGCACATTAAACACTCCTGTCTTTATCAGTGACACTGGGGTCGAGAGGGTCGGAACGGAGGACAGTACACACTCCCGTCATTATCAGTGACACTGGGGTCGAGAGGGTCAGAACGGAGGACAGTACACACTCCTGTCATTATCAGTGACATTGGGGTCGAGAGGGTCGGAACGGAGGACAGTACACACTCCTGTCATTATCAGTGACACTGGGGTCGAGAGGGTCGGAACGGAGGACAGTACACACTCCTGTCATTATCAGTGACTCTGGGGTCGAGAGGGTCGGAACGGAGCACATTACACACTCCTGTCATTATCAGTGACACTGGGGTCGAGAGGGTCAGAACGGAGGACAGTACACACTCCCGTCATTATCAGTGACACTGGGGTCGAGAGGGTCAGAATGGAGGACAGTACACACTCCCGTCATTATCAGTGACACTGGGGTCGAGAGGGTCAGAACGGAGGACAGTACACACTCCCGTCATTATCAGTGACACTGGGGTCGAGAGGGTCAGAACGGAGGACAGTACACACTCCCGTCATTATCAGTGACACTGGGGTCGAGAGGGTCGGAACGGAGGACTGTACACACTCCCGTCATTATCAGTGACACTGGGGTCGAGAGGGTCAGAACGGAGGACAGTACACACTCCCGTCATTATCAGTGACACTGGGTTCGAGAGGGTCGGAACGGAGCACAGTACACACTCCTCTCATTATCAGTGACACTGGGGTCGAGAGGGTCGGAACGGAGGACAGTACACACTCCTGTCATTATCAGTGACACTGGGGTCGAGAGGGTCGGAACGGAGCACATTACACACTCCTGTCATTATCAGTGACAATGGGGTCGAGAGGGTCGTGAGGGTCGGAACGGAGGACAGTACACACTCCCGTCATTATCAGTGACACTGGGGTCGAGAGGGTCGGAACGGAGGACAGTACACACTCCTGTCATTATCAGTGACACTGGGGTCGAGAGGGTCGGAACGGAGGACAGTACACACTCCGGTCATTATCAGTGACACTGGGGTCGAGAGGGTCGGAACGGAGGACAGTACACACTCCGGTCATTATCAGTGACACTGGGGTCGAGAGGGTCGGAACGGAGGACAGTACACACTCCTGTCATTATCAGTGACACTGGGGTCGAGAGGGTCGTGAGGGTCGGAACGGAGGACAGTACACACTCCCGTCATTATCAGTGACACTGGGGTCGAGAGGGTCAGAACGGAGGACAGTACAAACTCCTGTCATTATCAGTGACACTGGGGTCGAGAGGGTCGGAACGGTGGACAGTACACACTCCTGTCATTATCAGTGACACTGGGGTCGAGAGGGTCGAGAGGGTCGGAACGGAGGACAGTACACACTCCTGTCATTATCAGTGACTCTGGGGTCGAGAGGGTCAGAACGGAGGACAGTACACACTCCGGTCATTATCAGTGACACTGGGGTCGAGAGGGTCAGAACGGAGGACAGTACACACTCCCGTCATTAGATAGATAGATAGATAGATACTTTATTCATCCCCATGGGGAAATTCAACTTTTTTCCAATGTGCCATACACTTGTTGTAGCAAAACTAATTACATACAGTACTTAACTCAGTAAAAAATATGATATGCATCTAAATCACTATCTCAAAAAGCATTAATAATAGCTTTTAAAAAGTTCTTAAGTCCTGGCGGTAGAATTGTAAAGCCTAATGGCATTGGGGAGTATTGACCTCTTCATCCTGTCTGAGGAGCATTGCATCGATATTAACCTGTCGCTGAAACTGCTTCTCTGTCTCTGGATGGTGCTATGTAGAGGATGTTCAGGGTTTTCCATAATTGACCGTAGCCTACTCAGCGCCCTTCGCTCAGCTACCGATGTTAAACTCTCCAGTACTTTGCCCACGACAGAGCCCGCCTTCCTTACCAGCTTATTAAGACGTGAGGCGTCCCTCTTCTTAATGCTTCCTCCCCAACACGCCACCACAAAGAAGAGGGCGCTCTCCACAACTGACCTATTGAACATCTTCAGCATCTCACTACAGACATTGAATGACGCCAACCTTCTAAGGAAGTACAGTCGACTCTGTGCCTTCCTGCACAAGACATCTGTGTTGGCAGTCCAGTCTAGCTTCTCGTCCAACTGTACTCCCAGATACTTGTAGGTCTTAACCTGCTCCACACATTCTCCATTAATGATCACTGGCTCCCTATGAGGCCTAGATCTCCTAAAGTCCACCACCACCTCCTTGGTCTTGGTGATATTGAGACGCAGGTAGTTTGAGTTGCACCATATCACAAAGTCCTGTATCAGTTTCCTATACTCCTCCTCCTGTCCATTCCTGACACATCCCACTATGGCCGTGTCATCAGCGAACTTCTGCACATGGCAGGACTCCGAGTTATATTGGAAGTCTGATGTGTACAGGGTGAACAGGACCGGAGAGAGTACGGTTCCCTGCAGCGCACCTGTGCTGCTGACCACCGTGTCAGACCTACAGTCTCCCAACCGCACATACTGAGGTCTATCTGTCAAGTAGTCCACTATCCAATCCACCATGTGAGAGTGAGAGTGCGAGAGGGTCGGAACGGAGGACAGTACACACTCCTGTCATTATCAGTGACACTGGGGTCGAGAGGGTCAGAACGGAGGACAGTACACACTCCCGTCATTATCAGTGACACTGGGGTCGAGAGGGTCGGAACGGAGGACAGTACACACTCCCGTCATTATCAGTGACACTGGGGTCGAGAGGGTCAGAACGGAGGACAGTACACACTCCCGTAATTATCAGTGACACTGGGGTCGAGAGGGTCGGAACGGAGGACAGTACACACTCCCGTCATTATCAGTGACACTGGGGTCGAGAGGGTCGGAACGGAGGACAGTACACACTCCCGTCATTATCAGTGACACTGGGGTCGAGAGGGTCGGAACGGAGGACAGTACACACTCCCGTCATTATCAGTGACACTGGGGTCGAGAGGGTCGGAACGGAGCACAGTACACACTCATGTCATTATCAGTGACACTGGGGTCGAGAGGGTCGGAACGGAGCACATTACACACTCCTGTCATTATCAGTGACACTGGGGTCGAGAGGGTCGTGAGGGTCGGAACGGAGGACAGTACACACTCCCGTCATTATCAGTGACACTGGGGTCGAGAGGGTCGAGAGGGTCGGAACGGAGGACAGTACACACTCCTGTCATTATCAGTGACACTGGGGTCGAGAGGGTCGAGAGGGTCGGAACGGAGGACAGTACATACTCCTGTCATTATCAGTGACACTGGGGTCGAGAGGGTCGGTACGGAGGACAGTACACACTCCCGTCATTATCAGTGACACTGGGGTCGAGAGGGTCGAGAGGGTCGGAACGGAGGACAGTACACACTCCGGTCATTATCAGTGACACTGGGGTCGAGAGGGTCGGAACGGAGGACAGTACACACTCCCGTCATTATCAATGACACTGGTGTCGAGAGGGTCGGAACGGAGGACAGTACACACTCCTGTCATTATCAGTGACACTGGGGTCGAGAGGGTCGAGAGGGTCGAGAGGGTCGGAACGGAGGACAGTACACACTCCTGTCATTATCAGTGACACAGGGGTCGAGAGGGTCGTGAGGGTCGGAACGGAGGACAGTACACACTCCCGTCATTATCAGTGACACTGGGGTCGAGAGGGTCAGAACGGAGGACAGTACACACTCCTGTCATTATCAGTGACACTGCGGTCGAGAGGGTCGGAACGGAGGACAGTACACACTCCTGTCATTATCAGTGACACTGGGGTCGAGAGGGTCGGAACGGAGGACAGTACACACTCCTGTCATTATCAGTGACACTGGGGTCGAGAGGGTCGAGAGGGTCGGAACGGAGGACAGTACACACTCCTGTCATTATCAGTGACACTGGGGTCGAGAGGGTCGAGAGGGTCGGAACGGAGGACAGTACACACTCCCGTCATTATCAGTGACACTGGGGTCGAGAGGGTCGGAACGGAGGACAGTACACACTCCGGTCATTATCAGTGACACTGGGGTCGAGAGGGTCGGAACGGAGGACAGTACACACTCCTGTCATTATCAGTGAAACTGGGGTCGAGAGGGTCGGAACGGTGCACATTACACACTCATGTCATTATCAGTGACACTGGGGTCGAGAGGGTCGTGAGGGTCGGAACGGAGGACAGTACACACTCCCGTCACTATCAGTGACACTGGGGTCGAGAGGGTCGGAACGGAGGACAGTACACACTCCTGTCATTATCAGTGACACTGGGGTCGAGAGGCACGAGAGGGTCGGAACAGAGGACAGTACACACTCCTGTCATTATCAGTGACACTGGGGTCGAGAGGGTCGGAACGGAGGACAGTACACACTCCTGTCATTATCAGTGACACTGGGGTCGAGAGGGTCGGAACGGAGGACAGTACACACTCCTGTCATTATCAGTGACACTGGGGTCGAGAGGGTCGAGAGGGTTGGAACGGAGGACAGTACACACTCCCGTCATTATCAGTGACACTGGGGTCGAGAGGGTCGAGAGGGTCGGAACGGAGGACAGTACACACTCCTGTCATTATCAGTGACACTGGGGTCGAGAGAGTCGGAACGGAGGACAGTACAGACTCCCGTCATTATCAGTGACACTGGGGTTGAGAGGGTCGGAACGGAGGACAGTACACACTCCCGTCATTATCAGTGACACTGGGGTCGAGAGGGTCAGAACGGAGGACAGTACACACTCCCGTCATTATCAGTGACACTGGGGTCGAGAGGGTCAGAACGGAGGACAGTACACACTCCCGTCATTATCAGTGACACTGGGGTCGAGAGGGTCAGAACGGAGGACAGTACACACTCCCGTCATTATCAGTGACACTGGGGTCTAGAGGGTCGGAACGGAGGACTGTACACACTCCCGTCATTATCAGTGACACTGGGGTCGAGAGGGTCAGAACGGAGGACAGTACACACTCCCGTCATTATCAGTGACACTGGGTTCGAGAGGGTCGGAACGGAGCACAGTACACACTCCTCTCATTATCAGTGACTCTGGGGTCGAGAGGGTCGGAACGGAGGACAGTACACACTCCTGTCATTATCAGTGACACTGGGGTCGAGAGGGTCGGAACGGAGCACATTACACACTCCTGTCATTATCAGTGACACTGGGGTCGAGAGGGTCGTGAGGGTCGGAACGGAGGACAGTACACACTCCCGTCATTATCAGTGACACTGGGGTCGAGAGGGTCGGAACGGAGGACAGTACACACTCCTGTCATTATCAGTGACACTGGGGTCGAGAGGGTCGGAACGGAGGACAGTACACACTCCGGTCATTATCAGTGACACTGGGGTCGAGAGGGTCGGAACGGAGGACAGTACACACTCCGGTCATTATCAGTGACACTGGGGTCGAGAGGGTCAGAACGGAGGACAGTACACACTCCTGTCATTATCAGTGACACTGGGGTCGAGAGGGTCAGAACGGAGGACAGTACACACTCCTGTCATTATCAGTGACACTGGGGTCGAGAGGGTCGTAAGGGTCGGAACGGAGGACAGTACACACTCCCGTCACTATCAGTGACACTGGGGTCGAGAGGGTCGGAACGGAGGACAGTACACACTCCTGTCATTATCAGTGACACTGGGGTCGAGAGGGTCGGAACGGAGCACATTACACACTCCTGTCATTATCAGTGACACTGGTGTCGAGAGGGTCGGAACGGAGGACAGTACACACTCCTGTCATTATCAGTGACACTGGGGTCGAGAGGCACGAGAGGGTCGGAACAGAGGACAGTACACACTCCTGTCATTATCAGTGACACTGGGGTCGAGAGGGTCGGAACGGAGGACAGTACACACTCCTGTCATTATCAGTGACACTGGGGTCGAGAGGGTCGGAACGGAGGACAGTACACACTCCTGTCATTATCAGTGACACTGGGGTCGAGAGGGTCGAGAGGGTTGGAACGGAGGACAGTACACACTCCCGTCATTATCAGTGACACTGGGGTCGAGAGGGTCGAGAGGGTCGGAACGGAGGACAGTACACACTCCTGTCATTATCAGTGACACTGGGGTCGAGAGAGTCGGAACGGAGGACAGTACAGACTCCCGTCATTATCAGTGACACTGGGGTTGAGAGGGTCGGAACGGAGGACAGTACACACTCCCGTCATTATCAGTGACACTGGGGTCGAGAGGGTCAGAACGGAGGACAGTACACACTCCCGTCATTATCAGTGACACTGGGGTCGAGAGGGTCAGAACGGAGGACAGTACACACTCCCGTCATTATCAGTGACACTGGGGTCGAGAGGGTCAGAACGGAGGACAGTACACACTCCCGTCATTATCAGTGACACTGGGGTCTAGAGGGTCGGAACGGAGGACTGTACACACTCCCGTCATTATCAGTGACACTGGGGTCGAGAGGGTCAGAACGGAGGACAGTACACACTCCCGTCATTATCAGTGACACTGGGTTCGAGAGGGTCGGAACGGAGCACAGTACACACTCCTCTCATTATCAGTGACTCTGGGGTCGAGAGGGTCGGAACGGAGGACAGTACACACTCCTGTCATTATCAGTGACACTGGGGTCGAGAGGGTCGGAACGGAGCACATTACACACTCCTGTCATTATCAGTGACACTGGGGTCGAGAGGGTCGTGAGGGTCGGAACGGAGGACAGTACACACTCCCGTCATTATCAGTGACACTGGGGTCGAGAGGGTCGGAACGGAGGACAGTACACACTCCTGTCATTATCAGTGACACTGGGGTCGAGAGGGTCGGAACGGAGGACAGTACACACTCCGGTCATTATCAGTGACACTGGGGTCGAGAGGGTCGGAACGGAGGACAGTACACACTCCGGTCATTATCAGTGACACTGGGGTCGAGAGGGTCGGAACGGAGGACAGTACACACTCCTGTCATTATCAGTGACACTGGGGTCGAGAGGGTCGTGAGGGTCGGAACGGAGGACAGTACACACTCCCGTCATTATCAGTGACACTGGGGTCGAGAGGGTCAGAACGGAGGACAGTACACACTCCTGTCATTATCAGTGACACTGGGGTCGAGAGGGTCGGAACGGAGGACAGTACACACTCCTGTCATTATCAGTGAAACTGGGGTCGAGAGGGTCGAGAGGGTCGGAACGGAGGACAGTACACACTCCTGTCATTATCAGTGACTCTGGGGTCGAGAGGGTCAGAACGGAGGACAGTACACACTCCGGTCATTATCAGTGACACTGGGGTCGAGAGGGTCAGAAAGGAGGACAGTACACACTCCCGTCATTAGATAGATAGATAGATAGATACTTTATTCATCCCCATGGGGAAATTCAACTTTTTTCCAATGTGCCATACACTTGTTGTAGCAAAACTAATTACATACAGTACTTAACTCAGTAAAAAATATGATATGCATCTAAATCACTATCTCAAAAAGCATTAATAATAGCTTTTAAAAAGTTCTAAGTCCTGGCGGTAGAATTGTAAAGCCTAATGGCATTGGGGAGTATTGACCTCTTCATCCTGTCTGAGGAGCATTGCATCGATAGTAACCTGTCGCTGAAACTGCTTCTCTGTCTCTGGATGGTGCTATGTAGAGGATGTTCAGGGTTTTCCATAATTGACCGTAGCCTACTCAGCGCCCTTCGCTCAGCTACCGATGTTAAACTCTCCAGTACTTTGCCCACGACAGAGCCCGCCTTCCTTACCAGCTTATTAAGACGTTTGGCGTCCCTCTTCTTAATGCTTCCTCCCCAACACGCCACCACAAAGAAGAGGGCGCTCTCCACAACTGACCTATTGAACATCTTCAGCATCTCACTACAGACATTGAATGACGCCAACCTTCTAAGGAAGTACAGTCGACTCTGTGCCTTCCTGCACAAGACATCTGTGTTGGCAGTCCAGTCTAGCTTCTCGTCCAACTGTACTCCCAGATACTTGTAGGTCTTAACCTGCTCCACACATTCTCCATTAATGATCACTGGCTCCCTATGAGGCCTAGATCTCCTAAAGTCCACCACCATCTCCTTGGTCTTGGTGATATTGAGACGCAGGTAGTTTGAGTTGCACCATATCACAAAGTCCTGTATCAGTTTCCTATACTCCTCCTCCTGTCCATTCCTGACACACCCCACTATGGCCGTGTCATCAGCGAACTTCTGCACATGGCAGGACTCCGAGTTATATTGGAAGTCTGATGTGTACAGGGTGAACAGGACCGGAGAGAGTACGGTTCCCTGCAGCGCACCTGTGCTGCTGACCACCGTGTCAGACCTACAGTCTCCCAACCGCACATACTGAGGTCTATCTGTCAAGTAGTCCACTATCCAATCCACCATGTGAGAGTGAGAGTGCGAGAGGGTCGGAACGGAGGACAGTACACACTCCTGTCATTATCAGTGACACTGGGGTCGAGAGGGTCAGAACGGAGGACAGTACACACTCCCGTCATTATCAGTGACACTGGGGTCGAGAGGGTCGGAACGGAGGACAGTACACACTCCCGTCATTATCAGTGACACTGGGGTCGAGAGGGTCAGAACGGAGGACAGTACACACTCCCGTAATTATCAGTGACACTGGGGTCGAGAGGGTCGGAACGGAGGACAGTACACACTCCCGTCATTATCAGTGACACTGGGGTCGAGAGGGTCGGAACGGAGGACAGTACACACTCCCGTCATTATCAGTGACACTGGGGTCGAGAGGGTCGGAACGGAGGACAGTACACACTCCCGTCATTATCAGTGACACTGGGGTCGAGAGGGTCGGAACGGAGCACAGTACACACTCATGTCATTATCAGTGACACTGGGGTCGAGAGGGTCGGAACGGAGCACATTACACACTCCTGTCATTATCAGTGACACTGGGGTCGAGAGGGTCGTGAGGGTCGGAACGGAGGACAGTACACACTCCCGTCATTATCAGTGACACTGGGGTCGAGAGGGTCGAGAGGGTCGGAACGGAGGACAGTACACACTCCTGTCATTATCAGTGACACTGGGGTCGAGAGGGTCGAGAGGGTCGGAACGGAGGACAGTACACACTCCTGTCATTATCAGTGACACTGGGGTCGAGAGGGTCGGTACGGAGGACAGTACACACTCCCGTCATTATCAGTGACACTGGGGTCGAGAGGGTCGAGAGGGTCGGAACGGAGGACAGTACACACTCCGGTCATTATCAGTGACACTGGGGTCGAGAGGGTCGGAACGGAGGACAGTACACACTCCCGTCATTATCAATGACACTGGTGTCGAGAGGGTCGGAACGGAGGACAGTACACACTCCTGTCTTTATCAGTGACACTGGGGTCGAGAGGGTCGAGAGGGTCGAGAGGGTCGGAACGGAGGACAGTACACACTCCTGTCATTATCAGTGACACAGGGGTCGAGAGGGTCGTGAGGGTCGGAACGGAGGACAGTACACACTCCCGTCATTATCAGTGACACTGGGGTCGAGAGGGTCAGAACGGAGGACAGTACACACTCCTGTAATTATCAGTGACACTGGGGTCGAGAGGGTCGGAACGGAGCACATTACACACTCCTGTCATTATCAGTGACACTGGGGTCGAGAGGGTCGTGAGGGTCGGAACGGAGGACAGTACGCACTCCCGTCATTATCAGTGACACTGGGGTCGAGAGGGTCGGAACGGAGGACAGTACACACTCCGGTTATTATCAGTGACACTGGGGTCGAGAGGGTCGGAACGGAGGACAGTACACACTCCTGTCATTATCAGTGACACTGGGGTCGAGAGGGTCGTGAGGGTCGGAACGGAGGACAGTACACACTCCCGTCATTATCAGTGACACTGGGGTCGAGAGGGTCAGAACGGAGGACAGTACACACTCCTGTCATTATCAGTGACACTGGGGTCGAGAGGGTCGGAACGGAGGACAGTACACACTCCTGTCATTATCAGTGACACTGGGGTCGAGAGGGTCGAGAGGGTCGGAACGGAGGACAGTACACACTCCTGTCATTATCAGTGACTCTGGGGTCGAGAGGGTCAGAACGGAGGACAGTACACACTCCGGTCATTATCAGTGACACTGGGGTCGAGAGGGTCAGAACGGAGGACAGTACACACTCCCGTCATTAGATAGATAGATAGATAGATACTTTATTCATCCCCATGGGGAAATTCAACTTTTTTCCAATGTGCCATACACTTGTTGTAGCAAAACTAATTACATACAGTACTTAACTCAGTAAAAAATATGATATGCATCTAAATCACTATCTCAAAAAGCATTAATAATAGCTTTTAAAAAGTTCTTAAGTCCTGGCGGTAGAATTGTAAAGCCTAATGGCATTGGGGAGTATTGACCTCTTCATCCTGTCTGAGGAGCATTGCATCGATAGTAACCTGTCGCTGAAACTGCTTCTCTGTCTCTGGATGGTGCTATGTAGAGGATGTTCAGGGTTTTCCATAATTGACCGTAGCCTACTCAGCGCCCTTCGCTCAGCTACCGATGTTAAACTCTCCAGTACTTTGCCCACGACAGAGCCCGCCTTCCTTACCAGCTTATTAAGACGTGAGGCGTCCCTCTTCTTAATGCTTCCTCCCCAACACGCCACCACAAAGAAGAGGGCGCTCTCCACAACTGACCTATTGAACATCTTCAGCATCTCACTACAGACATTGAATGACGCCAACCTTCTAAGGAAGTACAGTCGACTCTGTGCCTTCCTGCACAAGACATCTGTGTTGGCAGTCCAGTCTAGCTTCTCGTCCAACTGTACTCCCAGATACTTGTAGGTCTTAACCTGCTCCACACATTCTCCATTAATGATCACTGGCTCCCTATGAGGCCTAGATCTCCTAAAGTCCACCACCATCTCCTTGGTCTTGGTGATATTGAGACGCAGGTAGTTTGAGTTGCACCATATCACAAAGTCCTGTATCAGTTTCCTATACTCCTCCTCCTGTCCATTCCTGACACACCCCACTATGGCCGTGTCATCAGCGAACTTCTGCACATGGCAGGACTCCGAGTTATATTGGAAGTCTGATGTGTACAGGGTGAACAGGACCGGAGAGAGTACGGTTCCCTGCAGCGCACCTGTGCTGCTGACCACCGTGTCAGACCTACAGTCTCCCAACCGCACATACTGAGGTCTATCTGTCAAGTAGTCCACTATCCAATCCACCATGTGAGAGTGAGAGTGCGAGAGGGTCGGAACGGAGGACAGTACACACTCCTGTCATTATCAGTGACACTGGGGTCGAGAGGGTCAGAACGGAGGACAGTACACACTCCCGTCATTATCAGTGACACTGGGGTCGAGAGGGTCGGAACGGAGGACAGTACACACTCCCGTCATTATCAGTGACACTGGGGTCGAGAGGGTCAGAACGGAGGACAGTACACACTCCCGTAATTATCAGTGACACTGGGGTCGAGAGGGTCGGAACGGAGGACAGTACACACTCCCGTCATTATCAGTGACACTGGGGTCGAGAGGGTCGGAACGGAGGACAGTACACACTCCCGTCATTATCAGTGACACTGGGGTCGAGAGGGTCGGAACGGAGGACAGTACACACTCCCGTCATTATCAGTGACACTGGGGTCGAGAGGGTCGGAACGGAGCACAGTACACACTCATGTCATTATCAGTGACACTGGGGTCGAGAGGGTCGGAACGGAGCACATTACACACTCCTGTCATTATCAGTGACACTGGGGTCGAGAGGGTCGTGAGGGTCGGAACGGAGGACAGTACACACTCCCGTCATTATCAGTGACACTGGGGTCGAGAGGGTCGAGAGGGTCGGAACGGAGGACAGTACACACTCCTGTCATTATCAGTGACACTGGGGTCGAGAGGGTCGAGAGGGTCGGAACGGAGGACAGTACACACTCCTGTCATTATCAGTGACACTGGGGTCGAGAGGGTCGGTACGGAGGACAGTACACACTCCCGTCATTATCAGTGACACTGGGGTCGAGAGGGTCGAGAGGGTCGGAACGGAGGACAGTACACACTCCGGTCATTATCAGTGACACTGGGGTCGAGAGGGTCGGAACGGAGGACAGTACACACTCCCGTCATTATCAATGACACTGGTGTCGAGAGGGTCGGAACGGAGGACAGTACACACTCCTGTCATTATCAGTGACACTGGGGTCGAGAGGGTCGAGAGGGTCGAGAGGGTCGGAACGGAGGACAGTACACACTCCTGTCATTATCAGTGACACAGGGGTCGAGAGGGTCGTGAGGGTCGGAACGGAGGACAGTACACACTCCCGTCATTATCAGTGACACTGGGGTCGAGAGGGTCAGAACGGAGGACAGTACACACTCCTGTCATTATCAGTGACACTGCGGTCGAGAGGGTCGGAACGGAGGACAGTACACACTCCTGTCATTATCAGTGACACTGGGGTCGAGAGGGTCGGAACGGAGGACAGTACACACTCCTGTCATTATCAGTGACACTGGGGTCGAGAGGGTCGAGAGGGTCGGAACGGAGGACAGTACACACTCCTGTCATTATCAGTGACACTGGGGTCGAGAGGGTCGAGAGGGTCGGAACGGAGGACAGTACACACTCCCGTCATTATCAGTGACACTGGGGTCGAGAGGGTCGGAACGGAGGACAGTACACACTCCGGTCATTATCAGTGACACTGGGGTCGAGAGGGTCGGAACGGAGGACAGTACACACTCCTGTCATTATCAGTGAAACTGGGGTCGAGAGGGTCGGAACGGTGCACATTACACACTCATGTCATTATCAGTGACACTGGGGTCGAGAGGGTCGTGAGGGTCGGAACGGAGGACAGTACACACTCCTGTCATTATCAGTGACACTGGGGTCGAGAGGGTCGGAACGGAGGACAGTACACACTCCCGTCATTATCAGTGACACTGGGGTTGAGAGGGTCGGAACGGAGCACAGTACACACTCCTGTCATTATCAGTGACACTGGGGTCGAGAGGGTCGGAACGGAGGACAGTACACACTCCCGTCATTATCAGTGACACTGGGGTCGAGAGGGTCAGAACGGAGGACAGTACACACTCCTGTCATTATCAGTGACACTGGGGTCGAGAGGGTCAGAACGGAGGACAGTACACACTCCTGTCATTATCAGTGACACTGGGGTCGAGAGGGTCGTGAGGGTCGGAACGGAGGACAGTACACACTCCCGTCACTATCAGTGACACTGGGGTCGAGAGGGTCGGAACGGAGGACAGTACACACTCCTGTCATTATCAGTGACACTGGGGTCGAGAGGGTCGGAACGGAGCACATTACACACTCCTGTCATTATCAGTGACACTGGTGTCGAGAGGGTCGGAACGGAGGACAGTACACACTCCTGTCATTATCAGTGACACTGGGGTCGAGAGGCACGAGAGGGTCGGAACAGAGGACAGTACACACTCCTGTCATTATCAGTGACACTGGGGTCGAGAGGGTCGGAACGGAGGACAGTACACACTCCTGTCATTATCAGTGACACTGGGGTCGAGAGGGTCGGAACGGAGGACAGTACACACTCCTGTCATTATCAGTGACACTGGGGTCGAGAGGGTCGAGAGGGTTGGAACGGAGGACAGTACACACTCCCGTCATTATCAGTGACACTGGGGTCGAGAGGGTCGAGAGGGTCGGAACGGAGGACAGTACACACTCCTGTCATTATCAGTGACACTGGGGTCGAGAGAGTCGGAACGGAGGACAGTACAGACTCCCGTCATTATCAGTGACACTGGGGTTGAGAGGGTCGGAACGGAGGACAGTACACACTCCCGTCATTATCAGTGACACTGGGGTCGAGAGGGTCAGAACGGAGGACAGTACACACTCCCGTCATTATCAGTGACACTGGGGTCGAGAGGGTCAGAACGGAGGACAGTACACACTCCCGTCATTATCAGTGACACTGGGGTCGAGAGGGTCAGAACGGAGGACAGTACACACTCCCGTCATTATCAGTGACACTGGGGTCGAGAGGGTCGGAACGGAGGACTGTACACACTCCCGTCATTATCAGTGACACTGGGGTCGAGAGGGTCAGAACGGAGGACAGTACACACTCCCGTCATTATCAGTGACACTGGGTTCGAGAGGGTCGGAACGGAGCACAGTACACACTCCTCTCATTATCAGTGACACTGGGGTCGAGAGGGTCGGAACGGAGGACAGTACACACTCCTGTCATTATCAGTGACACTGGGGTCGAGAGGGTCGTGAGGGTCGGAACCGAGGACAGTACACACTCCCGTCATTATCAGTGACACTGGGGTCGAGAGGGTCGGAACGGAGGACAGTACACACTCCTGTCATTATCAGTGACCCTGGGGTCGAGAGGGTCGGAACGGAGGACAGTACACACTCCGGTCATTATCAGTGACACTGGGGTCGAGAGGGTCGGAACGGAGGACAGTACACACTCCGGTCATTATCAGTGACACTGGGGTCGAGAGGGTCGGAACGGAGGACAGTACACACTCCTGTCATTATCAGTGACACTGGGGTCGAGAGGGTCGTGAGGGTCGGAACGGAGGACAGTACACACTCCCGTCATTATCAGTGACACTGGGGTCGAGAGGGTCAGAACGGAGGACAGTACACACTCCTGTCATTATCAGTGACACTGGGGTCGAGAGGGTCGGAACGGAGGACAGTACACACTCCTGTCATTATCAGTGACACTGGGGTCGAGAGGGTCGAGAGGGTCGGAACGGAGGACAGTACACACTCCTGTCATTATCAGTGACTCTGGGGTCGAGAGGGTCAGAACGGAGGACAGTACACACTCCGGTCATTATCAGTGACACTGGGGTCGAGAGGGTCAGAACGGAGGACAGTACACACTCCCGTCATTAGATAGATAGATAGATAGATACTTTATTCATCCCCATGGGGAAATTCAACTTTTTTCCAATGTGCCATACACTTGTTGTAGCAAAACTAATTACATACAGTACTTAACTCAGTAAAAAATATGATATGCATCTAAATCACTATCTCAAAAAGCATTAATAATAGCTTTTAAAAAGTTCTTAAGTCCTGGCGGTAGAATTGTAAAGCCTAATGGCATTGGGGAGTATTGACCTCTTCATCCTGTCTGAGGAGCATTGCATCGATAGTAACCTGTCGCTGAAACTGCTTCTCTGTCTCTGGATGGTGCTATGTAGAGGATGTTCAGGGTTTTCCATAATTGACCGTAGCCTACTCAGCGCCCTTCGCTCAGCTACCGATGTTAAACTCTCCAGTACTTTGCCCACGACAGAGCCCGCCTTCCTTACCAGCTTATTAAGACGTTTGGCGTCCCTCTTCTTAATGCTTCCTCCCCAACACGCCACCACAAAGAAGAGGGCGCTCTCCACAACTGACCTATTGAACATCTTCAGCATCTCACTACAGACATTGAATGACGCCAACCTTCTAAGGAAGTACAGTCGACTCTGTGCCTTCCTGCACAAGACATCTGTGTTGGCAGTCCAGTCTAGCTTCTCGTCCAACTGTACTCCCAGATACTTGTAGGTCTTAACCTGCTCCACACATTCTCCATTAATGATCACTGGCTCCCTATGAGGCCTAGATCTCCTAAAGTCCACCACCATCTCCTTGGTCTTGGTGATATTGAGACGCAGGTAGTTTGAGTTGCACCATATCACAAAGTCCTGTATCAGTTTCCTATACTCCTCCTCCTGTCCATTCCTGACACACCCCACTATGGCCGTGTCATCAGCGAACTTCTGCACATGGCAGGACTCCGAGTTATATTGGAAGTCTGATGTGTACAGGGTGAACAGGACCGGAGAGAGTACGGTTCCCTGCAGCGCACCTGTGCTGCTGACCACCGTGTCAGACCTACAGTCTCCCAACCGCACATACTGAGGTCTATCTGTCAAGTAGTCCACTATCCAATCCACCATGTGAGAGTGAGAGTGCGAGAGGGTCGGAACGGAGGACAGTACACACTCCTGTCATTATCAGTGACACTGGGGTCGAGAGGGTCAGAACGGAGGACAGTACACACTCCCGTCATTATCAGTGACACTGGGGTCGAGAGGGTCGGAACGGAGGACAGTACACACTCCCGTCATTATCAGTGACACTGGGGTCGAGAGGGTCAGAACGGAGGACAGTACACACTCCCGTAATTATCAGTGACACTGGGGTCGAGAGGGTCGGAACGGAGGACAGTACACACTCCCGTCATTATCAGTGACACTGGGGTCGAGAGGGTCGGAACGGAGGACAGTACA
Source organism: Hemitrygon akajei (assembly GCF_048418815.1). Classification (NCBI taxonomy): domain Eukaryota; kingdom Metazoa; phylum Chordata; class Chondrichthyes; order Myliobatiformes; family Dasyatidae; genus Hemitrygon; species Hemitrygon akajei. Next base: position 79,328,547 of record NC_133134.1, read on the forward strand.
CACTCCCGTCATTATCAGTGACACTGGGGTCGAGAGGGTCGGAACGGAGGACAGTACACACTCCCGTCATTATCAGTGACACTGGGGTCGAGAGGGTCGGAACGGAGCACAGTACACACTCATGTCATTATCAGTGACACTGGGGTCGAGAGGGTCGGAACGGAGCACATTACACACTCCTGTCATTATCAGTGACACTGGGGTCGAGAGGGTCGTGAGGGTCGGAACGGAGGACAGTACACACTCCCGTCATTATCAGTGACACTGGGGTCGAGAGGGTCGAGAGGGTCGGAACGGAGGACAGTACACACTCCTGTCATTATCAGTGACACTGGGGTCGAGAGGGTCGAGAGGGTCGGAACGGAGGACAGTACACACTCCTGTCATTATCAGTGACACTGGGGTCGAGAGGGTCGGTACGGAGGACAGTACACACTCCCGTCATTATCAGTGACACTGGGGTCGAGAGGGTCGAGAGGGTCGGAACGGAGGACAGTACACACTCCGGTCATTAACAGTGACACTGGGGTCGAGAGGGTCGGAACGGAGGACAGTACACACTCCCGTCATTATCAATGACACTGGTGTCGAGAGGGTCGGAACGGAGGACAGTACACACTCCTGTCATTATCAGTGACACTGGGGTCGAGAGGGTCGAGAGGGTCGAGAGGGTCGGAACGGAGGACAGTACACACTCCTGTCATTATCAGTGACACAGGGGTCGAGAGGGTCGTGAGGGTCGGAACGGAGGACAGTACACACTCCCGTCATTATCAGTGACACTGGGGTCGAGAGGGTCAGAACGGAGGACAGTACACACTCCTGTCATTATCAGTGACACGGCGGTCGAGAGGGTCGGAACGGAGGACAGTACACACTCCTGTCATTATCAGTGACACTGGGGTCGAGAGGGTCGGAACGGAGGACAGTACACACTCCTGTCATTATCAGTGACACTGGGGTCGAGAGGGTCGAGAGGGTCGGAACGGAGGACAGTACACACTCCTGTCATTATCAGTGACACTGGGGTCGAGAGGGTCGAGAGGGTCGGAACGGAGGACAGTACACACTCCCGTCATTATCAGTGACACTGGGGTCGAGAGGGTCGGAACGGAGGACAGTACACACTCCGGTCATTATCAGTGACACTGGGGTCGAGAGGGTCGGAACGGAGGACAGTACACACTCCTGTCATTATCAGTGAAACTGGGGTCGAGAGGGTCGGAACGGTGCACATTACACACTCATGTCATTATCAGTGACACTGGGGTCGAGAGGGTCGTGAGGGTCGGAACGGAGGACAGTACACACTCCTGTCATTATCAGTGACACTGTGGTCGAGAGGGTCGGAACGGAGGACAGTACACACTCCCGTCATTATCAGTGACACTGGGGTTGAGAGGGTCGGAACGGAGCACAGTACACACTCCTGTCATTATCAGTGACACTGGGGTCGAGAGGGTCGGAACGGAGGACAGTACACACTCCCGTCATTATCAGTGACACTGGGGTCGAGAGGGTCAGAACGGAGGACAGTACACACTCCTGTCATTATCAGTGACACTGGGGTCGAGAGGGTCAGAACGGAGGACAGTACACACTCCTGTCATTATCAGTGACACTGGGGTCGAGAGGGTCGTGAGGGTCGGAACGGAGGACAGTACACACTCCCGTCACTATCAGTGACACTGGGGTCGAGAGGGTCGGAACGGAGGACAGTACACACTCCTGTCATTATCAGTGACACTGGGGTCGAGAGGGTCGGAACGGAGCACATTACACACTCCTGTCATTATCAGTGACACTGGTGTCGAGAGGGTCGGAACGGAGGACAGTACACACTCCTGTCATTATCAGTGACACTGGGGTCGAGAGGCACGAGAGGGTCGGAACAGAGGACAGTACACACTCCTGTCATTATCAGTGACACTGGGGTCGAGAGGGTCGGAACGGAGGACAGTACACACTCCTGTCATTATCAGTGACACTGGGGTCGAGAGGGTCGGAACGGAGGACAGTACACACTCCTGTCATTATCAGTGACACTGGGGTCGAGAGGGTCGAGAGGGTTGGAACGGAGGACAGTACACACTCCCGTCATTATCAGTGACACTGGGGTCGAGAGGGTCGAGAGGGTCGGAACGGAGGACAGTACACACTCCTGTCATTATCAGTGACACTGGGGTCGAGAGAGTCGGAACGGAGGACAGTACAGACTCCCGTCATTATCAGTGACACTGGGGTCGAGAGGGTCGGAACGGAGGACAGTACACACTCCCGTCATTATCAGTGACACTGGGTCGAGAGGGTCAGAACGGAGGACAGTACACACTCCCGTCATTATCAGTGACACTGGGGTCGAGAGGGTCAGAACGGAGGACAGTACACACTCCCGTCATTATCAGTGACACTGGGGTCGAGAGGGTCAGAACGGAGGACAGTACACACTCCCGTCATTATCAGTGACACTGGGGTCGAGAGGGTCGGAACGGAGGACTGTACACACTCCCGTCATTATCAGTGACACTGGGGTCGAGAGGGTCAGAACGGAGGACAGTACACACTCCCGTCATTATCAGTGACACTGGGTTCGAGAGGGTCGGAACGGAGCACAGTACACACTCCTCTCATTATCAGTGACACTGGGGTCGAGAGGGTCGGAACGGAGGACAGTACACACTCCTGTCATTATCAGTGACACTGGGGTCGAGAGGGTCGGAACGGAGCACATTACACACTCCTGTCATTATCAGTGACACTGGGGTCGAGAGGGTCGTGAGGGTCGGAACGGAGGACAGTACACACTCCCGTCATTATCAGTGACACTGGGGTCGAGAGGGTCGGAACGGAGGACAGTACACACTCCTGTCATTATCAGTGACACTGGGGTCGAGAGTGTCGGAACGGAGGACAGTACACACTCCGGTCATTATCAGTGACACTGGGGTCGAGAGGGTCGGAACGGAGGACAGTACACACTCCGGTCATTATCAGTGACACTGGGGTCGAGAGGGTCGGAACGGAGGACAGTACACACTCCTGTCATTATCAGTGACACTGGGGTCGAGAGGGTCGTGAGGGTCGGAACGGAGGACAGTACACCCTCCCGTCATTATCAGTGACACTGGGGTCGAGAGGGTCAGAACGGAGGACAGTACACACTCCTGTCATTATCAGTGACACTGGGGTCGAGAGGGTCGGAACGGAGGACAGTACACACTCCTGTCATTATCAGTGACACTGGGGTCGCGAGGGTCGAGAGGGTCGGAACGGAGGACAGTACACACTCCTGTCATTATCAGTGACTCTGGGGTCGAGAGGGTCAGAACGGAGGACAGTACACATTCCGGTCATTATCAGTGACACTGGGGTCGAGAGGGTCAGAACGGAGGACAGTACACACTCCCGTCATTAGATAGATAGATAGATAGATACTTTATTCATCCCCATGGGGAAATTCAACTTTTTTCCAATGTGCCATACACTTGTTGTAGCAAAACTAATTACATACAGTACTTAACTCAGTAAAAAATATGATATGCATCTAAATCACTATCTCAAAAAGCATTAATAATAGCTTTTAAAAAGTTCTTAAGTCCTGGCGGTAGAATTGTAAAGCCTAATGGCATTGGGGAGTATTGACCTCTTCATCCTGTCTGAGGAGCATTGCATCGATAGTAACCTGTCGCTGAAACTGCTTCTCTGTCTCTGGATGGTGCTATGTAGAGGATGTTCAGGGTTTTCCATAATTGACCGTAGCCTACTCAGCGCCCTTCGCTCAGCTACCGATGTTAAACTCTCCAGTACTTTGCCCACGACAGAGCCCGCCTTCCTTACCAGCTTATTAAGACGTGAGGCGTCCCTCTTCTTAATGCTTCCTCCCCAACACGCCACCACAAAGAAGAGGGCGCTCTCCACAACTGACCTATTGAACATCTTCAGCATCTCACTACAGACATTGAATGACGCCAACCTTCTAAGGAAGTACAGTCGACTCTGTGCCTTCCTGCACAAGACATCTGTGTTGGCAGTCCAGTCTAGCTTCTCGTCCAACTGTACTCCCAGATACTTGTAGGTCTTAACCTGCTCCACACATTCTCCATTAATGATCACTGGCTCCCTATGAGGCCTAGATCTCCTAAAGTCCACCACCATCTCCTTGGTCTTGGTGATATTGAGACGCAGGTAGTTTGAGTTGCACCATATCACAAAGTCCTGTATCAGTTTCCTATACTCCTCCTCCTGTCCATTCCTGACACACCCCACTATGGCCGTGTCATCAGCGAACTTCTGCACATGGCAGGACTCCGAGTTATATTGGAAGTCTGATGTGTACAGGGTGAACAGGACCGGAGAGAGTACGGTTCCCTGCAGCGCACCTGTGCTGCTGACCACCGTGTCAGACCTACAGTCTCCCAACCGCACATACTGAGGTCTATCTGTCAAGTAGTCCACTATCCAATCCACCATGTGAGAGTGAGAGTGCGAGAGGGTCGGAACGGAGGACAGTACACACTCCTGTCATTATCAGTGACACTGGGGTCGAGAGGGTCAGAACGGAGGACAGTACACACTCCCGTCATTATCAGTGACACTGGGGTCGAGAGGGTCGGAACGGAGGACAGTACACACTCCCGTCATTATCAGTGACACTGGGGTCGAGAGGGTCAGAACGGAGGACAGTACACACTCCCGTAATTATCAGTGACACTGGGGTCGAGAGGGTCGGAACGGAGGACAGTACACACTCCCGTCATTATCAGTGACACTGGGGTCGAGAGGGTCGGAACGGAGGACAGTACACACTCCCGTCATTATCAGTGACACTGGGGTCGAGAGGGTCGGAACGGAGCACAGTACACACTCATGTCATTATCAGTGACACTGGGGTCGAGAGGGTCGGAACGGAGCACATTACACACTCCTGTCATTATCAGTGACACTGGGGTCGAGAGGGTCGTGAGGGTCGGAACGGAGGGCAGTACACACTCCCGTCATTATCAGTGACACTGGGGTCGAGAGGGTCGAGAGGGTCGGAACGGAGGACAGTACACACTCCTGTCATTATCAGTGACACTGGGGTCGAGAGGGTCGAGAGGGTCGGAACGGAGGACAGTACACACTCCTGTCATTATCAGTGACACTGGGGTCGAGAGGGTCGGTACGGAGGACAGTACACACTCCCGTCATTATCAGTGACACTGGGGTCGAGAGGGTCGAGAGGGTCGGAACGGAGGACAGTACACACTCCGGTCATTATCAGTGACACTGGGGTCGAGAGGGTCGGAACGGAGGACAGTACACACTCCCGTCATTATCAATGACACTGGTGTCGAGAGGGTCGGAACGGAGGACAGTACACACTCCTGTCATTATCAGTGACACTGGGGTCGAGAGGGTCGAGAGGGTCGAGAGGGTCGGAACGGAGGACAGTACACACTCCTGTCATTATCAGTGACACAGGGGTCGAGAGGGTCGTGAGGGTCGGAACGGAGGACAGTACACACTCCCGTCATTATCAGTGACACTGGGGTCGAGAGGGTCAGAACGGAGGACAGTACACACTCCTGTCATTATCAGTGACACTGCGGTCGAGAGGGTCGGAACGGAGGACAGTACACACTCCTGTCATTATCAGTGACACTGGGGTCGAGAGGGTCGGAACGGAGGACAGTACACACTCCTGTCATTATCAGTGACACTGGGGTCGAGAGTGTCGAGAGGGTCGGAACGGAGGACAGTACACACTCCTGTCATTATCAGTGACACTGGGGTCGAGAGGGTCGAGAGGGTCGGAACGGAGGACAGTACACACTCCCGTCATTATCAGTGACACTGGGGTCGAGAGGGTCGGAACGGAGGACAGTACACACTCCGGTCATTATCAGTGACACTGGGGTCGAGAGGGTCGTGAGGGTCGGAACGGAGGACAGTACACACTCCTGTCATTATCAGTGACACTGGGGTCGAGAGGGTCGGAACGGAGGACAGTACACACTCCCGTCATTATCAGTGACACTGGGGTTGAGAGGGTCGGAACGGAGCACAGTACACACTCCTGTCATTATCAGTGACACTGGGGTCGAGAGGGTCGGAACGGAGGACAGTACACACTCCCGTCATTATCAGTGACACTGGGGTCGAGAGGGTCAGAACGGAGGACAGTACACACTCCTGTCATTATCAGTGACACTGGGGTCGAGAGGGTCAGAACGGAGGACAGTACACACTCCTGTCATTATCAGTGACACTGGGGTCGAGAGGGTCGTGAGGGTCGGAACGGAGGACAGTACACAGTCCCGTCACTATCAGTGACACTGGAGTCGAGAGGGTCGGAACGGAGGACAGTACACACTCCTGTCATTATCAGTGACACTGGGGTCGAGAGGGTCGGAACGGAGCACATTACACACTCCTGTCATTATCAGTGACACTGGTGTCGAGAGGGTCGGAACGGAGGACAGTACACACTCCTGTCATTATCAGTGACACTGGGGTCGAGAGGCACGAGAGGGTCGGAACAGAGGACAGTACACACTCCTGTCATTATCAGTGACACTGGGGTCGAGAGGGTCGGAACGGAGGACAGTACACACTCCTGTCATTATCGGTGACACTGGGGTCGAGAGGGTCGGAACGGAGGACAGTACACACTCCTGTCATTATCAGTGACACTGGGGTCGAGAGGGTCGAGAGGGTTGGAACGGAGGACAGTACACACTCCCGTCATTATCAGTGACACTGGGGTCGAGAGGGTCGAGAGGGTCGGAACGGAGGACAGTACACACTCCGGTCATTATCAGTGACACTGGGGTCGAGAGAGTCGGAACGGAGGACAGTACAGACTCCCGTCATTATCAGTGACACTGGGGTTGAGAGGGTCGGAACGGAGGACAGTACACACTCCCGTCATTATCAGTGACACTGGGGTCGAGAGGGTCAGAACGGAGGACAGTACACACTCCCGTCATTATCAGTGACACTGGGGTCGAGAGGGTCAGAACGGAGGACAGTACACACTCCCGTCATTATCAGTGTCACTGGGGTCGAGAGGGTCAGAACGGAGGACAGTACCCACTCCCGTCATTATCAGTGACACTGGGTTCGAGAGGGTCGGAACGGAGGACAGTACACACTCCTGTCATTATCAGTGACACTGGGGTCGAGAGGGTCGGAACGGAGCACATTACACACACCGGTCATTATCAGTGACACTGGGGTCGAGAGGGTCAGAACGGAGGACAGTACACACTCCCGTCATTATCAGTGACACTGGGGTCGAGAGGGTCGAGAGGGTCGGAACGGAGGACAGTACACACACCTGTCATTATCAGTGACACTGGGGTCGAGAGGGTCGAGAGGGTCGGAACAGAGGACAGTACACACTCCTGTCATTATCAGTGACACTGTGGTCGAGAGGGTCGAAACGGAGGACAGTACACACTCCTGTCATTATCAGTGACACTGGGGTCGAGAGGGTCGAGAGGGTTGGAACGGAGGACAGTACACACTCCTGTCATTATCAGTGACACTGGGGTCGAGAGGGTCGAGAGGGTCGGAACGGAGGACAGTACACACTCCTGTCATTATCAGTGACACTGGGGTCGAGAGGGTCGGAACGGAGGACAGTACAGACTCCCGTCATTATCAGTGACACTGGGGTCGAGAGGGTCGGAACGGAGGACAGTACACACTCCTGTCATTATCAGTGACACTGGGGTCGAGAGGGTCGGAACGGAGGACAGTACACACTCCTGTCATTATCAGTGACACTGGGGTCGAGAGGGTCGGAACGGAGGACAGTACACACTCCCGTCATTATCAGTGACACTGGGGTCGAGACGGTCGAGAGGGTCGGAACGGAGGACAGTACACACTCCCGTCATTATCAGTGACACTGGGGTCGAGAGGGTCGGAACGGAGGACAGTACACACTCCCGTCATTATCAGTGACACTGGGGTCGAGAGGGTCGGAACGGAGGACAGTACACACTACTGTCATTATCAGTGACACTGGGGTCGAGAGGGTCGGAACGGAGGACAGTACACACTCCCGTCATTATCAGTGACCCTGGGGTCGAGAGGGTCGTGAGGGTCGGAACGGAGGACAGTACACACTCCCGTCATTATCAGTGACACTGGGGTCGAGAGGGTCAGAACGGAGGACAGTACACACTCCTGTCATTATCAGTAACACTGCGGTCGAGAGGGTCGGAACGGAGGACAGTACACACTCCTGTCATTATCAGTGACACTGGGGTCGAGTGGGTCGGAACGGAGGACAGTACACACTCCTGTCATTATCATTGACTCTGGGGTCGAGAGGGTCGGAACGGAGGACAGTACACACTCCTGTCATTATCAGTGACACTGGGGTCGAGAGGGTCGGAACGGAGCACATTACACACTCCTGTCATTATCAGTGACACTGGGGTCGAGAGGGTCGTGAGGGTCGGAACGGAGGACAGTACACACTCCCGTCATTATCAGTGACACTGGGGTCGAGAGTGTCGGAACGGAGGACAGTACACACTCCTGTCATTTTCAGTGACACTGGGGTCGAGAGGGTCGGAACGGAGGACAGTACACACTCCGGTCATTATCAGTGACACTGGGGTCGAGAGGGTCGGAACGGAGGACAGTACACACTCCCGTCATTATCAGTGACACTGGGGTCGAGAGGGTCGGAACGGAGGACAGTACACACTCCGGTCATTATCAGTGACACTGGGGTCGAGAGGGTCGGAACGGAGGACAGTACACACTCCTGTCATTATCAGTGACACTGGGGTCGAGAGGGTCGAGAGGGTCGAGAAGGTCGGAACGGAGGACAGTACACACTCCTGTCATTATCAGTGACACTGGGGTCGAGAGGGTCGTGAGGGTCGGAACGGAGGACAGTACACACTCCCGTCATTATCAGTGACACTGGGGTCGAGAGGGTCGTGACGGTCGGAACGGAGGACAGTACACACTCCCGTCATTATCAGTGACACTGGGGTCGAGAGGGTCAGAACGGAGGACAGTACACACTCCTGTCATTATCAGTGACACTGGGGTCGAGAGGGTCGAGAGGGTCGAGAGGGTCGGAACGGAGGACAGTACACACTCCTGTCATTATCAGTGACACTGGGGTCGAGAGGGTCAGAACGGAGGACAGTACACACTCCCGTCATTATCAGTGACACTGGGGTCGAGAGAGTCGGAACGGAGGACAGTACACACTCCTGTCATTATCAGTGACACTGGGGTCGAGAGGGTCAGAACGGAGGACAGTACACACTCCCGTCATTAGATAGATAGATAGATAGATACTTTATTCATCCCCATGGGGAAATTCAACTTTTTTCCAATGTGCCATACACTTGTTGTAGCAAAACTAATTACATACAGTACTTAACTCAGTAAAAAATATGATATGCATCTAAATCACTATCTCAAAAAGCATTAATAATAGCTTTTAAAAAGTTCTTAAGTCCTGGCGGTAGCATTGTAAAGCCTAATGGCATTGGGGAGTATTGACCTCTTCATCCTGTCTGAGGAGCATTGCATCGATAGTAACCTGTCGCTGAAACTGCTTCTCTGTCTCTGGATGGTGCTATGTAGAGGATGTTCAGGGTTTTCCATAATTGACCGTAGCCTACTCAGCGCCCTTCGCTCAGCTACCGATGTTAAACTCTCCAGTACTTTGCCCACGACAGAGCCCGCCTTCCTTACCAGCTTATTAAGACGTGAGGCGTCCCTCTTCTTAATGCTTCCTCCCCAACACGCCACCACAAAGAAGAGGGCGCTCTCCACAACTGACCTATTGAACATCTTCAGCATCTCACTACAGACATTGAATGACGCCAACCTTCTAAGGAAGTACAGTCGACTCTGTGCCTTCCTGCACAAGACATCTGTGTTGGCAGTCCAGTCTAGCTTCTCGTCCAACTGTACTCCCAGATACTTGTAGGTCTTAACCTGCTCCACACATTCTCCATTAATGATCACTGGCTCCCTATGAGGCCTAGATCTCCTAAAGTCCACCACCATCTCCTTGGTCTTGGTGATATTGAGACGCAGGTAGTTTGAGTTGCACCACATCACAAAGTCCTGTATCAGTTTCCTATACTCCTCCTCCTGTCCATTCCTGACACACCCCACTATGGCCGTGTCATCAGCGAACTTCTGCACATGGCAGGACTCCGAGTTATATTGGAAGTCTGATGTGTACAGGGTGAACAGGACCGGAGAGAGTACGGTTCCCTGCAGCGCACCTGTGCTGCTGACCACCGTGTCAGACCTACAGTCTCCCAACCGCACATACTGAGGTCTATCTGTCAAGTAGTCCACTATCCAATCCACCATGTGAGAGTGAGAGTGCGAGAGGGTCGGAACGGAGGACAGTACACACTCCTGTCATTATCAGTGACACTGGGGTCGAGAGGGTCAGAACGGAGGACAGTACACACTCCCGTCATTATCAGTGACACTGGGGTCGAGAGGGTCGGAACGGAGGACAGTACACACTCCCGTCATTATCAGTGACACTGGGGTCGAGAGGGTCAGAACGGAGGACAGTACACACTCCCGTAATTATCAGTGACACTGGGGTCGAGAGGGTCGGAACGGAGGACAGTACACACTCCCGTCATTATCAGTGACACTGGGGTCGAGAGGGTCGGAACGGAGCACAGTACACACTCATGTCATTATCAGTGACACTGGGGTCGAGAGGGTCGGAACGGAGCACATTACACACTCCTGTCATTATCAGTGACACTGGGGTCGAGAGGGTCGTGAGGGTCGGAACGGAGGACAGTACACACTCCCGTCATTATCAGTGACACTGGGGTCGAGAGGGTCGAGAGGGTCGGAACGGAGGACAGTACACACTCCTGTCATTATCAGTGACACTGGGGTCGAGAGGGTCGAGAGGGTCGGAACGGAGGACAGTACACACTCCTGTCATTATCAGTGACACTGGGGTCGAGAGGGTCGGTACGGAGGACAGTACACACTCCCGTCATTATCAGTGACACTGGGGTCGAGAGGGTCGAGAGGGTCGGAACGGAGGACAGTACACACTCCTGTCATTATCAGTGACACTGGGGTCGAGAGGGTCGGAACGGAGGACAGTACACACTCCCGTCATTATCAGTGACACTGGGGTCGAGAGGGTCGGAACGGAGGACAGTACACACTCCTGTCATTATCAGTGACACTGGGGTCGAGAGGGTCGGAACGGAGGACAGTACACACTCCGGTCATTATCAGTGACACTGGGGTCGAGAGGGTCGGAACGGAGGACAGTACACACTCCCGTCATTATCAATGACACTGGTGTCGAGAGGGTCGGAACGGAGGACAGTACACACTCCTGTCATTATCAGTGACACTGGGGTCGAGAGGGTCGAGAGGGTCGAGAGGGTCGGAACGGAGGACAGTACACACTCCTGTCATTATCAGTGACACAGGGGTCGAGAGGGTCGTGAGGGTCGGAACGGAGGACAGTACACACTCCCGTCATTATCAGTGACACTGGGGTCGAGAGGGTCAGAACGGAGGACAGTACACACTCCTGTCATTATCAGTGACACTGCGGTCGAGAGGGTCGGAACGGAGGACAGTACACACTCCTGTCATTATCAGTGACACTGGGGTCGAGAGGGTCGGAACGGAGGACAGTACACACTCCTGTCATTATCAGTGACACTGGGGTCGAGAGCGTCGAGAGGGTCGGAACGGAGGACAGTACACACTCCTGTCATTATCAGTGACACTGGGGTCGAGAGGGTCGAGAGGGTCGGAACGGAGGACAGTACACACTCCCGTCATTATCAGCGACACTGGGGTCGAGAGGGTCGGAACGGAGGACAGTACACACTCCGGTCATTATCAGTGACACTGGGGTCGAGAGGGTCGGAACGGAGGACAGTACACACTCCTGTCATTATCAGTGAAACTGGGGTCGAGAGGGTCGGAACGGAGCACATTACACACTCATGTCATTATCAGTGACACTGGGGTCGAGAGGGTCGTGAGGGTCGGAACGGAGGACAGTACACACTCCTGTCATTATCAGTGACACTGGGGTCGAGAGGGTCGGAACGGAGGACAGTACACACTCCCGTCATTATCAGTGACACTGGGGTTGAGAGGGTCGGAACGGAGCACAGTACACACTCCTGTCATTATCAGTGACACTGGGGTCGAGAGGGTCAGAACGGAGGACAGTACACACTCCTGTCATTATCAGTGACACTGGGGTCGAGAGGGTCGTGAGGGTCGGAACGGAGGACAGTACACACTCCTGTCATTATCAGTGACACTGGGGTCGAGAGGGTCGGAACGGAGGACAGTACACACTCCTGTCATTATCAGTGACAATGGGGTCGAGAGGGTCGGAACCGAGCACATTACACACTCCTGTCATTATCAGTGACACTGGGGTCGAGAGGGTCAGAACGGAGGACAGTACACACTCCTGTCATTATCAGTGACACTGGGGTCGAGAGGGTCGTGAGGGTCGGAACGGAGGACAGTACACACTCCCGTCACTATCAGTGACACTGGGGTCGAGAGGGTCGGAACGGAGGACAGTACACACTCCTGTCATTATCAGTGACACTGGGGTCGAGAGGGTCGGAACGGAGCACATTACACACTCCTGTCATTATCAGTGACACTGGTGTCGAGAGGGTCGGAACGGAGGACAGTACACACACCTGTCATTATCAGTGACTCTGGGGTCGAGAGGCACGAGAGGGTCGGAACAGAGGACAGTACACACTCCTGTCATTATCAGTAACACTGGGGTCGAGAGGGTCGGAACGGAGGACAGTACACACTCTTGTCATTATCAGTGACACTGGGGTCGAGAGGGTCGGAACGGAGGACAGTACACACTCCTGTCATTATCAGTGACACTGGGGTCGAGAGGGTCGAGAGGGTTGGAACGGAGGACAGTACACACTCCTGTCATTATCAGTGACACTGGGGTCGAGAGGGTCGGAACGGAGGACAGTACACACTCCCGTCATTATCAGTGACACTGGGGTCGAGACGGTCGAGAGGGTCGGAACGGAGGACAGTACACACTCCCGTCATTATCAGTGACACTGGGGTCGAGAGGGTCGGAACGGAGGACAGTACACACTCCCGTCATTATCAGTGACACTGGGGTCGAGAGGGTCGGAACGGAGGACAGTACACACTACTGTCATTATCAGTGACACTGGGGTCGAGAGGGTCGGAACGGAGGACAGTACACACTCCCGTCATTATCAGTGACCCTGGGGTCGAGAGGGTCGTGAGGGTCGGAACGGAGGACAGTACACACTCCCGTCATTATCAGTGACACTGGGGTCGAGAGGGTCAGAACGGAGGACAGTACACACTCCTGTCATTATCAGTAACACTGCGGTCGAGAGGGTCGGAACGGAGGACAGTACACACTCCTGTCATTATCAGTGACACTGGGGTCGAGTGGGTCGGAACGGAGGACAGTACACACTCCTGTCATTATCATTGACTCTGGGGTCGAGAGGGTCGGAACGGAGGACAGTACACACTCCTGTCATTATCAGTGACACTGGGGTCGAGAGGGTCGGAACGGAGCACATTACACACTCCTGTCATTATCAGTGACACTGGGGTCGAGAGGGTCGTGAGGGTCGGAACGGAGGACAGTACACACTCCCGTCATTATCAGTGACACTGGGGTCGAGAGTGTCGGAACGGAGGACAGTACACACTCCTGTCATTTTCAGTGACACTGGGGTCGAGAGGGTCGGAACGGAGGACAGTACACACTCCGGTCATTATCAGTGACACTGGGGTCGAGAGGGTCGGAACGGAGGACAGTACACACTCCCGTCATTATCAGTGACACTGGGGTCGAGAGGGTCGGAACGGAGGACAGTACACACTCCGGTCATTATCAGTGACACTGGGGTCGAGAGGGTCGGAACGGAGGACAGTACACACTCCTGTCATTATCAGTGACACTGGGGTCGAGAGGGTCGAGAGGGTCGAGAAGGTCGGAACGGAGGACAGTACACACTCCTGTCATTATCAGTGACACTGGGGTCGAGAGGGTCGTGAGGGTCGGAACGGAGGACAGTACACACTCCCGTCATTATCAGTGACACTGGGGTCGAGAGGGTCGTGACGGTCGGAACGGAGGACAGTACACACTCCCGTCATTATCAGTGACACTGGGGTCGAGAGGGTCAGAACGGAGGACAGTACACACTCCTGTCATTATCAGTGACACTGGGGTCGAGAGGGTCGAGAGGGTCGAGAGGGTCGGAACGGAGGACAGTACACACTCCTGTCATTATCAGTGACACTGGGGTCGAGAGGGTCAGAACGGAGGACAGTACACACTCCCGTCATTATCAGTGACACTGGGGTCGAGAGGGTCGGAACGGAGGACAGTACACACTCCTGTCATTATCAGTGACACTGGGGTCGAGAGGGTCAGAACGGAGGACAGTACACACTCCCGTCATTAGATAGATAGATAGATAGATACTTTATTCATCCCCATGGGGAAATTCAACTTTTTTCCAATGTGCCATACACTTGTTGTAGCAAAACTAATTACATACAGTACTTAACTCAGTAAAAAATATGATATGCATCTAAATCACTATCTCAAAAAGCATTAATAATAGCTTTTAAAAAGTTCTTAAGTCCTGGCGGTAGCATTGTAAAGCCTAATGGCATTGGGGAGTATTGACCTCTTCATCCTGTCTGAGGAGCATTGCATCGATAGTAACCTGTCGCTGAAACTGCTTCTCTGTCTCTGGATGGTGCTATGTAGAGGATGTTCAGGGTTTTCCATAATTGACCGTAGCCTACTCAGCGCCCTTCGCTCAGCTACCGATGTTAAACTCTCCAGTACTTTGCCCACGACAGAGCCCGCCTTCCTTACCAGCTTATTAAGACGTGAGGCGTCCCTCTTCTTAATGCTTCCTCCCCAACACGCCACCACAAAGAAGAGGGCGCTCTCCACAACTGACCTATTGAACATCTTCAGCATCTCACTACAGACATTGAATGACGCCAACCTTCTAAGGAAGTACAGTCGACTCTGTGCCTTCCTGCACAAGACATCTGTGTTGGCAGTCCAGTCTAGCTTCTCGTCCAACTGTACTCCCAGATACTTGTAGGTCTTAACCTGCTCCACACATTCTCCATTAATGATCACTGGCTCCCTATGAGGCCTAGATCTCCTAAAGTCCACCACCATCTCCTTGGTCTTGGTGATATTGAGACGCAGGTAGTTTGAGTTGCACCACATCACAAAGTCCTGTATCAGTTTCCTATACTCCTCCTCCTGTCCATTCCTGACACACCCCACTATGGCCGTGTCATCAGCGAACTTCTGCACATGGCAGGACTCCGAGTTATATTGGAAGTCTGATGTGTACAGGGTGAACAGGACCGGAGAGAGTACGGTTCCCTGCAGCGCACCTGTGCTGCTGACCACCGTGTCAGACCTACAGTCTCCCAACCGCACATACTGAGGTCTATCTGTCAAGTAGTCCACTATCCAATCCACCATGTGAGAGTGAGAGTGCGAGAGGGTCGGAACGGAGGACAGTACACACTCCTGTCATTATCAGTGACACTGGGGTCGAGAGGGTCAGAACGGAGGACAGTACACACTCCCGTCATTATCAGTGACACTGGGGTCGAGAGGGTCGGAACGGAGGACAGTACACACTCCCGTCATTATCAGTGACACTGGGGTCGAGAGGGTCAGAACGGAGGACAGTACACACTCCCGTAATTATCAGTGACACTGGGGTCGAGAGGGTCGGAACGGAGGACAGTACACACTCCCGTCATTATCAGTGACACTGGGGTCGAGAGGGTCGGAACGGAGCACAGTACACACTCATGTCATTATCAGTGACACTGGGGTCGAGAGGGTCGGAACGGAGCACATTACACACTCCTGTCATTATCAGTGACACTGGGGTCGAGAGGGTCGTGAGGGTCGGAACGGAGGACAGTACACACTCCCGTCATTATCAGTGACACTGGGGTCGAGAGGGTCGAGAGGGTCGGAACGGAGGACAGTACACACTCCTGTCATTATCAGTGACACTGGGGTCGAGAGGGTCGAGAGGGTCGGAACGGAGGACAGTACACACTCCTGTCATTATCAGTGACACTGGGGTCGAGAGGGTCGGTACGGAGGACAGTACACACTCCCGTCATTATCAGTGACACTGGGGTCGAGAGGGTCGAGAGGGTCGGAACGGAGGACAGTACACACTCCTGTCATTATCAGTGACACTGGGGTCGAGAGGGTCGGAACGGAGGACAGTACACACTCCCGTCATTATCAGTGACACTGGGGTCGAGAGGGTCGGAACGGAGGACAGTACACACTCCTGTCATTATCAGTGACACTGGGGTCGAGAGGGTCGGAACGGAGGACAGTACACACTCCGGTCATTATCAGTGACACTGGGGTCGAGAGGGTCGGAACGGAGGACAGTACACACTCCCGTCATTATCAATGACACTGGTGTCGAGAGGGTCGGAACGGAGGACAGTACACACTCCTGTCATTATCAGTGACACTGGGGTCGAGAGGGTCGAGAGGGTCGAGAGGGTCGGAACGGAGGACAGTACACACTCCTGTCATTATCAGTGACACAGGGGTCGAGAGGGTCGTGAGGGTCGGAACGGAGGACAGTACACACTCCCGTCATTATCAGTGACACTGGGGTCGAGAGGGTCAGAACGGAGGACAGTACACACTCCTGTCATTATCAGTGACACTGCGGTCGAGAGGGTCGGAACGGAGGACAGTACACACTCCTGTCATTATCAGTGACACTGGGGTCGAGAGGGTCGGAACGGAGGACAGTACACACTCCTGTCATTATCAGTGACACTGGGGTCGAGAGCGTCGAGAGGGTCGGAACGGAGGACAGTACACACTCCTGTCATTATCAGTGACACTGGGGTCGAGAGGGTCGAGAGGGTCGGAACGGAGGACAGTACACACTCCCGTCATTATCAGCGACACTGGGGTCGAGAGGGTCGGAACGGAGGACAGTACACACTCCGGTCATTATCAGTGACACTGGGGTCGAGAGGGTCGGAACGGAGGACAGTACACACTCCTGTCATTATCAGTGAAACTGGGGTCGAGAGGGTCGGAACGGAGCACATTACACACTCATGTCATTATCAGTGACACTGGGGTCGAGAGGGTCGTGAGGGTCGGAACGGAGGACAGTACACACTCCTGTCATTATCAGTGACACTGGGGTCGAGAGGGTCGGAACGGAGGACAGTACACACTCCCGTCATTATCAGTGACACTGGGGTTGAGAGGGTCGGAACGGAGCACAGTACACACTCCTGTCATTATCAGTGACACTGGGGTCGAGAGGGTCAGAACGGAGGACAGTACACACTCCTGTCATTATCAGTGACACTGGGGTCGAGAGGGTCGTGAGGGTCGGAACGGAGGACAGTACACACTCCTGTCATTATCAGTGACACTGGGGTCGAGAGGGTCGGAACGGAGGACAGTACACACTCCTGTCATTATCAGTGACAATGGGGTCGAGAGGGTCGGAACCGAGCACATTACACACTCCTGTCATTATCAGTGACACTGGGGTCGAGAGGGTCAGAACGGAGGACAGTACACACTCCTGTCATTATCAGTGACACTGGGGTCGAGAGGGTCGTGAGGGTCGGAACGGAGGACAGTACACACTCCCGTCACTATCAGTGACACTGGGGTCGAGAGGGTCGGAACGGAGGACAGTACACACTCCTGTCATTATCAGTGACACTGGGGTCGAGAGGGTCGGAACGGAGCACATTACACACTCCTGTCATTATCAGTGACACTGGTGTCGAGAGGGTCGGAACGGAGGACAGTACACACACCTGTCATTATCAGTGACTCTGGGGTCGAGAGGCACGAGAGGGTCGGAACAGAGGACAGTACACACTCCTGTCATTATCAGTAACACTGGGGTCGAGAGGGTCGGAACGGAGGACAGTACACACTCTTGTCATTATCAGTGACACTGGGGTCGAGAGGGTCGGAACGGAGGACAGTACACACTCCTGTCATTATCAGTGACACTGGGGTCGAGAGGGTCGAGAGGGTTGGAACGGAGGACAGTACACACTCCCGTCATTATCAGTGACACTGGGGTCGAGAGGGTCGAGAGGGTCGGAACGGAGGACAGTACACACTCCTGTCATTATCAGTGACACTGGGGTCGAGAGAGTCGGAACGGAGGACAGTACAGACTCCCGTCATTATCAGTGACACTGGGGTTGAGAGGGTCGGAACGGAGGACAGTACACACTCCCGTCATTATCAGTGACACTGGGGTCGAGAGGGTCGGAACGGAGGACAGTACACACTCCTGTCATTATCAGTGACACTGGGGTCGAGAGGGTAGGAACGGAGGACAGTACACACTCCTGTCATTATCAGTGACACTGGGGTCGAGAGGGTCGGAACGGAGGACAGTACACACTCCTGTCATTATCAGTGACACTGGGGTCGAGAGGGTCGGAACGGAGGACTGTACACACTCCTGTCATTATCAGTGACACTGGGGTCGAGAGGGTCGGAACGGAGGACAGTACACACTCCTGTCATTATCAGTGACACTGGGGTCGAGAGGGTCGGAACGGAGGACAGTACACACTCCTGTCATTATCAGTGACACTGGGGTCGAGAGGGTCGTGAGGGTCGGAACGGAGGACAGTACACACTCCTGTCATTATCAGTGACACTGGGGTCGAGAGGGTCGGAACGGAGCACATTACACACTCCCGTCATTATCAGTGACACTGGGGTCGAGAGGGTCGTGAGGGTCGGAACGGAGGACAGTACACACTCCCGTCATTATCAGTGACACTGGGGTCGAGAGGGTCGGAACGGAGGACAGTACACACTCCTGTCATTATCAGTGACACTGGGGTCGAGAGGGTCGGAACGGAGGACAGTACACACTCCTGTCATTATCAGTGACACTGGGGTCGAGAGGGTCGGAACGGAGGACAGTACACACTCCCGTCATTATCAGTGACACTGGGGTCGAGAGGGTCAGAACGGAGGACAGTACACACTCCTGTCATTATCAGTCACACTGGGGTCGAGAGGGTCGGAACGGAGGACAGTACACACTCCTGTCATTATCAGTGACACTGGCGTCGAGAGGGTCGTGAGGGTCGGAACGGAGGACAGTACACACTCCTGTCATTATCAGTGACACTGGGGTCGAGAGGGTCGGAACGGAGGACAGTACACACTCCTGTCATTATCAGTGACACTGGGGTCGAGAGGGTCGTGAGGGTCGGAACGGAGGACAGTACACACTCCCGTCATTATCAGTGACACTGGGGTCGAGAGGGTCGGAACGGAGGACAGTACACACTCCTGTCATTATCAGTGACACTGGGGTCGAGAGGGTCGGAACGGAGGACAGTACACACTCCCGTCATTATCAGTGACACTGGGGTCGAGAGGGTCGTGAGGGTCGGAACGGAGGACAGTACACACTCCCGTCATTATCAGTGACACTGGGGTCGAGAGGGTCATAACGGAGGACAGTACACAATCCTGTCATTATCAGTGACACTGGGGTCGAGAGGGTCGGAACGGAGGACAGTACACACTCCTGTCATTATCAGTGACACTGGGGTCGAGAGGGTCGAGAGGGTCGGAACGGAGGACAGTATACACTCCTGTCATTATCAGTGACACTGGGGTCGAGAGGGTCGGAACGGAGGACAGTACACACTCCTGTCATTATCAGTGACACTGGGGTCGAGAGGGTCGTGAGGGTCGGAACGGAGGACAGTACACACTCCCGTCATTATCAGTGACACTGGGGTCGAGAGGGTCGGAACGGAGGACATTACACACTCCCGTCATTACGAGTGACACTGGGGTCGAGAGGGTCGGAACGGAGGACAGTACACACTACCGTCATTATCAGTGACACTGGGGTCGAGAGGGTCGGAACGGAGGACATTACACACTCCCGTCATTACGAGTGACACTGGGGTCGAGAGGGTCGGAACGGAGGACAGTGCACACTCCCGTCATTATCAGTGACACTGGGGTCGAGAGGGTCGGAACGGAGGACAGTACACACTCCTGTCATTATCAGTGACACTGGGGTCGAGAGGGTCGGAACGGAGGACAGTACACACTCCTGTCATTATCAGTGACACTGGGGTCGAGAGGGTCGGAACGGAGGACAGTACACACTCCTGTCATTATCAGTGACACTGGGGTCGAGAGGGTCGGAACGGAGGACAGTACACACTCCTGTCATTATCAGTGACACTGGGGTCGTGAGGGTCGGAACGGAGGACAGTACACACTCCCGTCATTATCAGTGACACTGGGGTCGAGAGGGTCGGAACGGAGGACATTACACACTCCCGTCATTACGAGTGACACTGGGGTCGAGAGGGTCGGAACGGAGGACAGTACACACTCCTGTCATTATCAGTGACACTGGGGTCGAGAGGGTCGGAACGGAGGACAGTACACACTCCTGTCATTATCAGTGACACTGGGGTCGAGAGGGTCGGAACGGAGGACAGTACACACTCCTGTCATTATCAGTGACACTGGGGTCGAGAGGGTCGGAACGGAGGACAGTACACACTCCTGTCATTATCAGTGACACTGGGGTCGAGAGGGTCGGAACGGAGGACAGTACACACTCCTGTCATTATCAGTGACACTGGGGTCGAGAGGGTCGGAACGGAGGACAGTACACACTCCTGTCATTATCAGTGACACTGGGGTTGAGAGGGTCGGAACGGAGGACAGTACACACTCCTGTCATTATCAGTGACACTGGGGTCGAGAGGGTCGGAACGGAGGACAGTACACACTCCAGTCATTATCAGTGACACTGGGGTCGAGAGGGTCGTGAGGGTCGGAACGGATGACAGTACACACTCCTGTCATTATCAGTGACACTGGGGTCGAGAGGGTCGGAACGGAGCACATTACACACTCCCGTCATTATCAGTGACACTGGGGTCGAGAGGGTCGTGAGGGTCGGAACGGAGGACAGTACACACTCCCGTCATTATCAGTGACACTGGGGTCGAGAGGGTCGGAACGGAGGACAGTACACACTCCTGTCATTATCAGTGACACTGGGGTCGAGAGGGTCGGAACGGAGGACAGTACACACTCCTGTCATTATCAGTGACACTGGGGTCGAGAGGGTCGGAACGGAGGACAGTACACACTCCCGTCATTATCAGTGACACTGGGGTCGAGAGGGTCGGAACGGAGGACAGTACACACTCCTGTCATTATCAGTGACACTGGGGTCGAGAGGGTCGAGAGGGTCGAGAGGGTCGGAACGGAGGACAGTACACTCTCCTGTCATTATCAGTGACACTGGGGTCGAGAGGGTCGTGAGGGTCGGAACGGAGGACAGTACACACTCCCGTCATTATCAGTGACACTGGGGTCGAGAGGGTCGAGAGGGTCGAGAGGGTCGGAACGGAGGACAGTACACACTCCTGTCATTATCAGTGACACTGGGGTCGAGAGGGTCGGAACGGAAGACAGTACACACTCCCGTCATTATCAGTGACACTGGGGTCGAGAGGTTCAGAACGGAAGACAGTACACACTCCTGTCATTATCAGTGACACTGGGGTCGAGATGGTCGAGAGGGTTGGAACGGAGGACAGTACACACTCCCGTCATTATCAGTGACACTGGGGTCGAGAGGGTCGAGAGGATTGGAACGGAGGACAGTACACACTCCCATCATTATCAGTGACACGGGGGTCGAGTGGGTCAGAACGGAGGACAGTACACACTCCTGTCATTATCAGTGACACTGGGGTCGAGAGGGTCGGAACGGAGGACAGTACACACTCCTGTCATTATCAGTGACACTGGGGTCGAGAGGTTCGGAACGGAGGACAGTACACACTCCTGTCATTATCAGTGACACTGGGGTCGAGAGGGTCGGAACGGAGGACAGTACACACTCCTGTCATTATCAGTGACACTGGGGTCGAGAGGGTCGGAACGGAGGACAGTACACACTCCTGTCATTATCAGTGACACTGGGGTCGAGAGGGTCGTGAGGGTCGGAATGGAGGACAGTACACACTCCTGTCATTATCAGTGACACTGGGGTCGAGAGGGTCGGAACGGAGCACATTACACACTCCCGTCATTATCAGTGACACTGGGGTCGAGAGGGTCGTGAGGGTCGGAACGGAGGACAGTACACACTCCCGTCATTATCAGTGACACTGGGGTCGAGAGGGTCGGAACGGAGGACAGTACACACTCCTGTCATTATCAGTGACACTGGGGTCGAGAGGGTCGGAACGGAGGACAGTACACACTCCTGTCATTATCAGTGACACTGGGGTCGAGAGGGTCGGAACGGAGGACAGTACACACTCCCGTCATTATCAGTGACACTGGGGTCGAGAGGGTCAGAACGGAGGACAGTACACACTCCTGTCATTATCAGTCACACTGGGGTCGAGAGGGTCGGAACGGAGGACAGTACACACTCCTGTCATTATCAGTGACACTGGGGTCGAGAGGGTCGTGAGGGTCGGAACGGAGGACAGTACACACTCCTGTCATTATCAGTGACACTGGGGTCGAGAGGGTCGGAACGGAGGACAGTACACACTCCTGTCATTATCAGTGACACTGGGGTCGAGAGGGTCGTGAGGGTCGGAACGGAGGACAGTACACACTCCCGTCATTATCAGTGACACTGGGGTCGAGAGGGTCGGAACGGAGGACAGTACACACTCCTGTCATTATCAGTGACACTGGGGTCGAGAGGGTCGGAACGGAGGACAGTACACACTCCCGTCATTATCAGTGACACTGGGGTCGAGAGGGTCGTGAGGGTCGGAACGGAGGACAGTACACACTCCCGTCATTATCAGTGACACTGGGGTCGAGAGGGTCATAACGGAGGACAGTACACAATCCTGTCATTATCAGTGACACTGGGGTCGAGAGGGTCGGAACGGAGGACAGTACACACTCCTGTCATTATCAGTGACACTGGGGTCGAGAGGGTCGAGAGGGTCGGAACGGAGGACAGTATACACTCCTGTCATTATCAGTGACACTGGGGTCGAGAGGGTCGGAACGGAGGACAGTACACACTCCTGTCATTATCAGTGACACTGGGGTCGAGAGGGTAGTGAGGGTCGGAACGGAGGACAGTACACACTCCCGTCATTATCAGTGACACTGGGGTCGAGAGGGTCGGAACGGAGGACATTACACACTCCCGTCATTACGAGTGACACTGGGGTCGAGAGGGTCGGAACGGAGGACAGTACACACTCCCGTCATTATCAGTGACACTGGGGTCGAGAGGGTCGGAACGGAGGACAGTACACACTCCCGTCATTATCAGTGACACTGGGGTCGAGAGGGTCGGAACGGAGGACATTACACACTCCCGTCATTACGAGTGACACTGGGGTCGAGAGGGTCGGAACGGAGGACAGTACACACTCCTGTCATTATCAGTGACACTGGGGTCGAGAGGGTCGGAACGGAGGACAGTACACACTCCTGTCATTATCAGTGACACTGGGGTCGAGAGGGTCGGAACGGAGGACAGTACACACTCCTGTCATTATCAGTGACACTGGGGTCGAGAGGGTCGGAACGGAGGACAGTACACACTCCTGTCATTATCAGTGACACTGGGGTCGAGAGGGTCGGAACGGAGGACAGTACACACTCCTGTCATTATCAGTGACACTGGGGTCGAGAGGGTCGGAATGGAGGACAGTACACACTCCTGTCATTATCAGTGACACTGGGGTCGAGAGGGTCGGAACGGAGGACAGTACACACTCCTGTCATTATCAGTGACACTGGGGTCGAGAGGGTCGGAACGGAGGACAGTACACACTCCTGTCATTATCAGTGACACTGGGGTCGAGAGGGTCGTGAGGGTCAGAACGGAGGACAGTACACACTCCTGTCATTATCAGTGACACTGGGGTCGAGAGGGTCGGAACGGAGCACATTACACACTCCCGTCATTATCAGTGACACTGGGGTCGAGAGGGTCGTGAGGGTCGGAACGGAGGACAGTACACACTCCCGTCATTATCAGTGACACTGGGGTCGAGAGGGTCGGAACGGAGGACAGTACACACTCCTGTCATTATCAGTGACACTGGGGTCGAGAGGGTCGGAACGGAGGACAGTACACACTCCTGTCATTATCAGTGACACTGGGGTCGAGAGGGTCGGAACGGAGGACAGTACACACTCCCGTCATTATCTGTGACACTGGGGTCGAGAGGGTCGGAACGGAGGACAGTACACACTCCTGTCATTATCAGTGACACTGGGCTCGAGAGGGTCGAGAGGGTCGAGAGGGTCGGAACGGAGGACAGTACACTCTCCTGTCATTATCAGTGACACTGGGGTCGAGAGGGTCGTGAGGGTCGGAACGGAGGACAGTACACACTCCCGTCATTATCAGTGACACTGGGGTCGAGAGGGTCGAGAGGGTCGAGAGGGTCGGAACGGAGGACAGTACACACTCCTGTCATTATCAGTTACACTGGGGTCGAGAGGGTCAGAACGGAAGACAGTACACACTCCCGTCATTATCAGTGACACTGGGGTCGAGAGGTTCAGAACGGAAGACAGTACACACTCCTGTCATTATCAGTGACACTGGGGTCGAGAGGGTCGAGAGGGTTGGAACGGAGGACAGTACACACTCCCGTCATTATCAGTGACACTGGGGTCGAGAGGGTCGAGAGGGTTGGAACGGAGGACAGTACACACTCCCGTCATTATCAGTGACACGGGGGTCGAGTGGGTCAGAACGGAGGACAGTACACACTCCCGTCATTATCAGTGACACTGGGGTCGAGAGTGTCGGAACGGAAGACAGTACACACTCCCGTCATTATCAGTGACACTGGGGTCGAGAGGGTCGGAAAGGAGGACAGTACACACTCCGGTCATTATCAGTGACACTGGGGTCGAGAGGGTCGGAACGGAAGACAGTACACACTCCCGTCATTATCAGTGACACTGGGGTCGAGAGGGTCAGAACGGAGGACAGTACACAATCCTGTCATTATCAGTGACACTGGGGTCGAGAGGGTCAGAACGGAGGACAGTACACACTCCTGTCATTATCAGTGACACTGGGGTCGAGAGGGTCGGAACGGAGGACAGTACACACTCCTGTCATTATCAGTGACACTGGGGTCGAGAGGGTCGGAACGGAGGACAGTACACACTCCTGTCATTATCAGTGACACTGGGGTCGAGATGGTCAGAACGGAGGACAGTACACACTCCGGTCATTATCAGTGACACTGGGGTCGAGAGGATCGGAACGGAGGACAGTACACACTCCTGTCATTATCAGTGACACTGGGGTCGAGATGGTCAGAACGGAGGACAGTACACACTCCTGTCATTATCAGTGACACTGGGGTCGAGAGGGTCAGAACGGAGGACAGTACACACTCCTGTCATTATCAGTGACACTGGGGTCGAGAGGGTCGGAACGGAGGACAGTACACACTCCCGTCATTATCAGTGACACTGGGGTCGAGAGGGTCAGAACGGAGGACAGTACACACTCCCGTCATTATCAGTGACACTGGGGTCGAGAGGGTCAGAACGGAGGACAGTACACACTCCCGTCATTATCAGTGACACTGGGGTCGAGAGGGTCAGAACGGAGGACAGTACACACTCCTGTCATTATCAGTGACACTGGGGTCGAGAGGGTCGGAACGGAGGACAGTACACACTCCTGTCATTATCAGTGACACTGGGGTCGAGAGGGTCGGAACGGAGGACAGTACACACTCCTGTCATTATCAGTGACACTGGGGTCGAGAGGGTCGGAACGGAGGACAGTACACACTCCTGTCATTATCAGTGACACTGGGGTCGAGAGGGTCGTGAGGGTCGGAACGGAGGACAGTACACACTCCCGTCATTATCAGTGACACTGGGGTCGAGAGGGTCGTGAGGGTCGGAACGGAGGTCAGTACACACTCCCGTCATTATCAGTGACACTGGGGTCGAGAGGGTCGGAACGGAGGACAGTACACACTCCTGTCATTATCAGTGACACTTGGGTCGAGAGGGTCGGAACGGAGGACAGTACACACTCCTGTCATTATCAGTGACACTGGGGTCGAGAGGGTCGGAACGGAGGACAGTACACACTCCTGTCATTATCAGTCACACTGGGGTCGAGAGGGTCGGAACGGAGGACAGTACACACTCCTGTCATTATCAGTGACACTGGGGTCGAGAGGGTCGTGAGGGTCGGAACGGAGGACAGTACACACTCCTGTCATTATCAGTGACACTGGTGTCGAGAGGGTCGGAACGGAGGACAGTACACACTCCTGTCATTATCAGTGACACTGGGGTCGAGAGGGTCGTGAGGGTCGGAACGGAGGACAGTACACACTCCCGTCATTATCAGTGACACTGGGGTCGAGAGGGTCGGAACGGAGGACAGTACACACTCCTGTCATTATCAGTGACACTGGGGTCGAGAGGGTCGGAACGGAGGACAGTACACACTCCCGTCATTATCAGTGACACTGGGGTCGAGAGGGTCGTGAGGGTCGGAACGGAGGACAGTACACACTCCCGTCATTATCAGTGACACTGGGGTCGAGAGGGTCATAACGGAGGACAGTACACAATCCTGTCATTATCAGTGACACTGGGGTCGAGAGGGTCGGAACGGAGGACAGTACACACTCCTGTCATTATCAGTGACACTGGGGTCGAGAGGGTCGAGAGGGTCGGAACGGAGGACAGTATACACTCCTGTCATTATCAGTGACACTGGGGTCGAGAGGGTCGGAACGGAGGACAGTACACACTCCTGTCATTATCAGTGACACTGGGGTCGAGAGGGTCGTGAGGGTCGGAACGGAGGACAGTAGACACTCCCGTCATTATCAGTGACACTGGGGTCGAGAGGGTCGGAACGGAGGACAGTACACACTCCCGTCATTATCAGTGACACTGGGGTCGAGAGGGTCGGAACGGAGGACATTACACACTCCCGTCATTACGAGTGACACTGGGGTCGAGAGGGTCGGAACGGAGGACAGTACACACTCCTGTCATTATCAGTGACACTGGGGTCGAGAGGGTCGGAACGGAGGACAGTACACACTCCTGTCATTATCAGTGACACTGGGGTCGAGAGGGTCGGAACGGAGGACAGTACACACTCCTGTCATTATCAGTGACACTGGGGTCGAGAGGGTCGGAACGGAGGACAGTACACACTCCTGTCATTATCAGTGACACTGGGGTCGAGAGGGTCGGAACGGAGGACAGTACACACTCCTGTCATTATCAGTGACACTGGGGTCGAGAGGGTCGGAACGGAGGACAGTACACACTGCTGTCATTATCAGTGACACTGGGGTCGAGAGGGTCGGAACGGAGGACAGTACACACTCCTGTCATTATCAGTGACACTGGGGTCGAGAGGGTCGTGAGGGTCGGAACGGAGGACAGTACACACTCCTGTCATTATCAGTGACACTGGGGTCGAGAGGGTCGGAACGGAGGACAGTACACACTCCTGTCATTATCAGTGACACTGGGGTCGAGAGGGTCGGAACGGAGGACAGTACACACTCCTGTCATTATCAGTGACACTGGGGTCGAGAGGGTCGGAACGGAGGACAGTACACACTCCCGTCATTATCAGTGACACTGGGGTCGAGAGGGTCGGAACGGAGGACAGTACACACTCCTGTCATTATCAGTGACACTGGGCTCGAGAGGGTCGAGAGGGTCGAGAGGGTCGGAACGGAGGACAGTACACTCTCCTGTCATTATCAGTGACACTGGGGTCGAGAGGGTCGTGAGGGTCGGAACGGAGGACAGTACACACTCCCGTCATTATCAGTGACACTGGGGTCGAGAGGGTCGAGAGGGTCGAGAGGGTCGGAACGGAGGACAGTACACACTCCTGTCATTATCAGTGACACTGGGGTCGAGAGGGTCAGAACGGAAGACAGTACACACTCCCGTCATTATCAGTGACACTGGGGTCGAGAGGTTCAGAACGGAAGACAGTACACACTCCTGTCATTATCAGTGACACTGGGGTCGAGAGGGTCGAGAGGGTTGGAACGGAGGACAGTACACACTCCCGTCATTATCAGTGACACTGGGGTCGAGAGGGTCGAGAGGGTTGGAACGGAGGACAGTACACACTCCCGTCATTATCAGTGACACGGGGGTCGAGTGGGTCAGAACGGAGGACAGTACACACTCCCGACATTATCAGTGACACTGGGGTCGAGAGTGTCGGAACGGAAGACAGTACACACTCCCGTCATTATCAGTGACACTGGGGTCGAGAGGGTCGGAAAGGAGGACAGTACACACTCCGGTCATTATCAGTGACACTGGGGTCGAGAGGGTCGGAACGGAAGACAGTACACACTCCCGTCATTATCAGTGACACTGGGGTCGAGAGGGTCAGAACGGAGGACAGTACACAATCCTGTCATTATCAGTGACACTGGGGTCGAGAGGGTCAGAACGGAGGACAGTACACACTCCTGTCATTATCAGTGACACTGGGGTCGAGAGGGTCGGAACGGAGGACAGTACACACTCCTGTCATTATCAGTGACACTGGGGTCGAGAGGGTCGGAACGGAGGACAGTACACACTCCTGTCATTATCAGTGACACTGGGGTCGAGATGGTCAGAACGGAGGACAGTACACACTCCGGTCATTATCAGTGACACTGGGGTCGAGAGCATCGGAACGGAGGACAGTACACACTCCTGTCATTATCAGTGACACTGGGGTCGAGATGGTCAGAACGGAGGACAGTACACACTCCTGTCATTATCAGTGACACTGGGGTCGAGAGGGTCAGAACGGAGGACAGTACACACTCCTGTCATTATCAGTGACACTGGGGTCGAGAGGGTCGGAACGGAGGACAGTACACACTCCCGTCATTATCAGTGACACTGGGGTCGAGAGGGTCAGAACGGAGGACAGTACACACTCCCGTCATTATCAGTGACACTGGGGTCGAGAGGGTCAGAACGGAGGACAGTACACACTCCTGTCATTATCAGTGACACTGGGGTCGAGAGGGTCAGAACGGAGGACAGTACACACTCCCGTCATTATCAGTGACACTGGGGTCGAGAGGGTCGGAACGGAAGACAGTACACACTCCCGTCATTATCAGTGACACTGGGGTCGAGAGGGTCGGAACGGAGGACAGTACACACTCCTGTCATTATCAGTGACACTGGGGTCGAGAGGGTCGAGAGGGTCGGAACGTAGGACAGTACACACTCCCGTCATTATCAGTGACACTGGGGTCGAGAGGGTCGTGAGGGTCGGAACGGAGGACAGTACACACTCCCGTCATTATCAGTGACACTGGGGTCGAGAGGGTCATAACGGAGGACAGTACACAATCCTGTCATTATCAGTGACACTGGGGTCGAGAGGGTCGGAACGGAGGACAGTACACACTCCTGTCATTATCAGTGACACTGGGGTCGAGAGGGTCGAGAGGGTCGGAACGGAGGACAGTATACACTCCTGTCATTATCAGTGACACTGGGGTCGAGAGGGTCGGAACGGAGGACAGTACACACTCCTGTCATTATCAGTGACACTGGGGTCGAGAGGGTCGTGAGGGTCGGAACGGAGGACAGTAGACACTCCCGTCATTATCAGTGACACTGGGGTCGAGAGGGTCGGAACGGAGGACAGTACACACTCCCGTCATTATCAGTGACACTGGGGTCGAGAGGGTCGGAACGGAGGACATTACACACTCCCGTCATTACGAGTGACACTGGGGTCGAGAGGGTCGGAACGGAGGACAGTACACACTCCTGTCATTATCAGTGACACTGGGGTCGAGAGGGTCGGAACGGAGGACAGTACACACTCCTGTCATTATCAGTGACACTGGGGTCGAGAGGGTCGGAACGGAGGACAGTACACACTCCTGTCATTATCAGTGACACTGGGGTCGAGAGGGTCGGAACGGAGGACAGTACACACTCCTGTCATTATCAGTGACACTGGGGTCGAGAGGGTCGGAACGGAGGACAGTACACACTCCTGTCATTATCAGTGACACTGGGGTCGAGAGGGTCGGAACGGAGGACAGTACACACTGCTGTCATTATCAGTGACACTGGGGTCGAGAGGGTCGGAACGGAGGACAGTACACACTCCTGTCATTATCAGTGACACTGGGGTCGAGAGGGTCGTGAGGGTCGGAACGGAGGACAGTACACACTCCTGTCATTATCAGTGACACTGGGGTCGAGAGGGTCGTGAGGGTCGGAACGGAGGACAGTACACACTCCTGTCATTATCAGTGACACTGGGGTCGAGAGGGTCGGAACGGAGGACAGTACACACTCCTGTCATTATCAGTGACACTGGGGTCGAGAGGGTCGGAACGGAGGACAGTACACACTCCTGTCATTATCAGTGACACTGGGGTCGAGAGGGTCGGAACGGAGGACAGTACACACTCCCGTCATTATCAGTGACACTGGGGTCGAGAGGGTCGGAACGGAGGACAGTACACACTCCTGTCATTATCAGTGACACTGGGCTCGAGAGGGTCGAGAGGGTCGAGAGGGTCGGAACGGAGGACAGTACACTCTCCTGTCATTATCAGTGACACTGGGGTCGAGAGGGTCGTGAGGGTCGGAACGGAGGACAGTACACACTCCCGTCATTATCAGTGACACTGGGGTCGAGAGGGTCGAGAGGGTCGAGAGGGTCGGAACGGAGGACAGTACACACTCCTGTCATTATCAGTGACACTGGGGTCGAGAGGGTCAGAACGGAAGACAGTACACACTCCCGTCATTATCAGTGACACTGGGGTCGAGAGGTTCAGAACGGAAGACAGTACACACTCCTGTCATTATCAGTGACACTGGGGTCGAGAGGGTCGAGAGGGTTGGAACGGAGGACAGTACACACTCCCGTCATTATCAGTGACACTGGGGTCGAGAGGGTCGAGAGGGTTGGAACGGAGGACAGTACACACTCCCGTCATTATCAGTGACACGGGGGTCGAGTGGGTCAGAACGGAGGACAGTACACACTCCCGACATTATCAGTGACACTGGGGTCGAGAGTGTCGGAACGGAAGACAGTACACACTCCCGTCATTATCAGTGACACTGGGGTCGAGAGGGTCGGAAAGGAGGACAGTACACACTCCGGTCATTATCAGTGACACTGGGGTCGAGAGGGTCGGAACGGAAGACAGTACACACTCCCGTCATTATCAGTGACACTGGGGTCGAGAGGGTCAGAACGGAGGACAGTACACAATCCTGTCATTATCAGTGACACTGGGGTCGAGAGGGTCAGAACGGAGGACAGTACACACTCCTGTCATTATCAGTGACACTGGGGTCGAGAGGGTCGGAACGGAGGACAGTACACACTCCTGTCATTATCAGTGACACTGGGGTCGAGAGGGTCGGAACGGAGGACAGTACACACTCCTGTCATTATCAGTGACACTGGGGTCGAGATGGTCAGAACGGAGGACAGTACACACTCCGGTCATTATCAGTGACACTGGGGTCGAGAGGATCGGAACGGAGGACAGTACACACTCCTGTCATTATCAGTGACACTGGGGTCGAGATGGTCAGAACGGAGGACAGTACACACTCCTGTCATTATCAGTGACACTGGGGTCGAGAGGGTCAGAACGGAGGACAGTACACACTCCTGTCATTATCAGTGACACTGGGGTCGAGAGGGTCGGAACGGAGGACAGTACACACTCCCGTCATTATCAGTGACACTGGGGTCGAGAGGGTCCGAACGGAGGACAGTACACACTCCCGTCATTATCAGTGACACTGGGGTCGAGAGGGTCAGAACGGAGGACAGTACACACTCCTGTCATTATCAGTGACACTGGGGTCGAGAGGGTCAGAACGGAGGACAGTACACACTCCCGTCATTATCAGTGACACTGGGGTCGAGAGGGTCGGAACGGAAGACAGTACACACTCCCGTCATTATCAGTGACACTGGGGTCGAGAGGGTCGGAACGGAGGACAGTACACACTCCTGTCATTATCAGTGACACTGGGGTCGAGAGGGTCGAGAGGGTCGGAACGTAGGACAGTACACACTCCCGTCATTATCAGTGACACTGGGGTCGAGAGGGTCAGAACGGAGGACAGTACACACTCCCGTCATTATCAGTGACACTGGGGTCGAGAGGGTCGGAACGGAAGACAGTACACACTCCCGTCATTATCAGTGACACTGGGGTCGAGAGGGTCGGAACGGAGGACAGTACACACTCCTGTCATTATCAGTGACACTGGGGTCGAGAGGGTCGAGAGGGTCGGAACGGAGGACAGTACACACTCCCGTCATTATCAGTGACACTGGGGTCGAGAGGGTCGAGAGGGTCGGAACGGAGGACAGTACACACTCCCGTCATTATCAGTGACACTGGGGTCGAGAGGGTCGGAACGGAGGACAGTACACACTTCTGTCATTATCAGTGACACTGGGGTCGAGACGGTCGAGAGGGTCGGAACGGAGGACAGTACACACTCCTGTCAATATCAGTGACACTGGGGTCGAGAGGGTCGAGAGGGTCGGAACGGAGGACAGTACACACTCCTGTCATTATCAGTGACACTGGGGTCGAGAGGGTCAGAACGGAGGACAGTACACACTCCCGTCATTATCAGTGACACTGGGGTCGAGAGGGTCAGAACGGAGGACAGTACACACTCCCGTCATTATCAGTGACACTGGGGTCGAGAGGGTCGGAACGGAGGACAGTACACACTCCTGTCATTATCAGTGACACTGGGGTCGAGAGGGTCGAGAGGGTCGGAACGGAGGACAGTACACACTCCTGTCATTATCAGTGACACTGGGGTCGAGAGGGTCGGAACGGAGGACAGTACACACTCCCGTCATTAGAAGTGACACTGGGGTCGAGAGGGTCGGAACGGAAGACAGTACACACTCCCGTCATTATCAGTGACACTGGGGTCGAGAGGGTCAGAACGGAGCACATTACACAGTCCTGTCATTATCAGTGACACTGGGGTCGAGAGGGTCAGAACGGAGGACAGTACACACTCCCGTCATTATCAGTGACACTGGGGTCGAGAGGGTCGGAACGGAGGACAGTACACACTCCTGTCATTATCAGTGACACTGGGGTCGAGAGGGTCGGAACGGAGGACAGTAAACACTCCCGTCATTAGAAGTGACACTGGGGTCGAGAGGGTCGGAACGGAAGACAGTACACACTCCCGTCATTATCAGTGACACTGGGGTCGAGAGGGTCGGAACGGAGCACATTACACACTCCTGTCATTATCAGTGACACTGGGGTCGAGAGGGTCGTGAGGGTCGGAACGTAGGACAGTACACACTCCCGTCATTATCAGTGACACTGGGGTCGAGAGGGTCGAGAGGGTCGGAACGGAGGACAGTACACACTCCTGTCATTATCAGTGACACTGGGGTCGAGAGGGTCGGAACGGAGGACAGTACACACTCCTGTCATTATCAGTGACACTGGGGTCGAGAGGGTCAGAACGGAGGACAGTACACACTCCCGTCATTATCAGTGACACTGGGGTCGAGAGGGTCAGAACGGAGGACAGTACACACTCCCGTCATTATCAGTGACACTGGGGTCGAGAGGGTCAGAACGGAGGACAGTACACACTCCTGTCATTATCAGTAACACTGGGGTCGAGAGGGTCAGAACGGAGGACAGTACACACTCCTGTCATTATCAGTCACACTGGGGTCGAGAGGGTCGGAACGGAGGACAGTACACACTCCTGTCATTATCAGTGACACTGGGGTCGAGAGGGTCGGAACGGAGGACAGTACACACTCCTGTCATTATCAGTGACACTGGGGTCGAGAGGGTCGGAACGGAGGACAGTACACACTCCCGTCATTATCAGTGACACTGGGGTCGAGAGGGTCGGAACGGAGCACATTACACACTCCTGTCATTATCAGTGTCACTGGGGTCGAGAGGGTCGGAACGGAGGACAGTACACACTCCTGTCATTATCAGTGACACTGGGGTCGAGAGGGTCGGAACGGAGCACATTACACACTCCTGTCATTATCAGTGACACTGGGGTCGAGAGGGTCAGAACGGAGGACAGTACACACTCCCGTCATTATGAGTGACACTGGGGTCGAGAGGGTCGGAACGGAGGACAGTACACACTCCCGTCATTATCAGTGACACTGGGGTCGAGAGGGTCGGAACGGAGGACAGTACACACTCCTGTCATTATCAGTGACACTGGGGTCGAGAGGGTCAGAACGGAGGACAGTACACACTCCCGTCATTATCAGTGACACTGGGGTCGAGAGGGTCAGAACGGAGGACAGTACACACTCCCGTCATTATCAGTGACACTGGGGTCGAGAGGGTCAGAACGGAGGACAGTACACACTCCCGTCATTATCAGTGACACTGGGGTCGAGAGGGTCGGAACGGAGGACAGTACACACTCCTGTCATTATCAGTGACACTGGGGTCGAGAGGGTCGAGAGGGTCGGAACGGAGGACAGTACACACTCCTGTCATTATCAGTGACACTGGGGTCGAGAGGGTCGGAACGGAGGACAGTACACACTGCCGTCATTATCAGTGACACTGGGGTCGAGAGGGTCAGAACGGAGCACATTACACACTCCTGTCATTATCAGTGACACTGGGGTCGAGAGGGTCAGAACGGAGGACAGTACACACTCCCGTCATTATCAGTGACACTGGGGTCGAGAGGGTCGGAACGGAGGACAGTACACACTCCTGTCATTATCAGTGACACTGGGGTCGAGAGGGTCTGAACGGAGCACATTACACACTCCTGTCATTATCAGTGACACTGGGGTCGAGAGGGTCGTGAGGGTCGGAACGTAGGACAGTACACACTCCCGTCATTATCAGTGACACTGGGGTCGAGAGGGTCGAGAGGGTCGGAACGGAGGACAGTACACACTCCTGTCATTATCAGTGACACTGGGGTCGAGAGGGTCGGAACGGAGGACAGTACACACTCCTGTCATTATCAGTGACACTGGGGTCGAGAGGGTCAGAACGGAGGACAGTACACACTCCCGTCATTATCAGTGACACTGGGGTCGAGAGGGTCAGAACGGAGGACAGTACACACTCCTGTCATTATCAGTGACACTGGGGTCGAGAGGGTCAGAACGGAGGACAGTACACACTCCTGTCATTATCAGTGACACTGGGGTCGAGAGGGTCAGAACGGAGGACAGTACACACTCCTGTCATTATCAGTCACACTGGGGTCGAGAGGGTCGGAACGGAGGACAGTACACACTCCTGTCATTATCAGTGACACTGGGGACGAGAGGGTCGGAACGGAGGACAGTACACACTCCTGTCATTATCAGTGACACTGGGGTCGAGAGGGTCGGAACGGAGGACAGTACACACTCCCGTCATTATCAGTGACACTGGGGTCGAGAGGGTCGGAACGGAGCACATTACACACTCCTGTCATTATCAGTGTCACTGGGGTCGAGAGGGTCGGAACGGAGGACAGTACACACTCCTGTCATTATCAGTGACACTGGGGTCGAGAGGGTCGGAACGGAGCACATTACACACTCCTGTCATTATCAGTGACACTGGGGTCGAGAGGGTCAGAACGGAGGACAGTACACACTCCCGTCATTATGAGTGACACTGGGGTCGAGAGGGTCAGAACGGAGGACAGTACACACTCCCGTCATTATGAGTGACACTGGGGTTGAGAGGGTCGGAACGGAGCACATTACACACTCCTGTTATTATCAGTGACACTGGGGTCGAGAGGGTCGTGAGGGTCGGAACGGAGGACAGTACACACTCCCGTCATTATCAGTGACACTGGGGTCGAGAGGGTCGGAACGGAGGACAGTACACACTCCTGTCATTATCAGTGACACTGGGGTCGAGAGGGTCGGAACGGAGCACATTACACACTCCTGTCATTATCAGTGACACTGGGGTCGAGAGGGTCGGAACGGAGGACAGTACACACTCCCGTCATTATCAGTGACACTGGGGTCGAGAGGGTCGGAACGGAGGACAGTACACACTCCTGTCATTATCAGTGACACTGGGGTCGAGAGGGTCAGAACGGAGGACAGTACACACTCCCGCCATTATCAGTGACACTGGGGTCGAGAGGGTCGGAACGGAGCACATTACACACTCCTGTCATTATCAGTGACACTGGGGTCGAGAGGGTCGTGAGGGTCGGAACGGAGGACAGTACACACTCCCGTCATTATCAGTGACACTGGGGTCGAGAGGGTCGGAACGGAGGACAGTACACACTCCTGTCATTATCAGTGACACTGGGGTCGAGAGGGTCGTGAGGGTCGGAACGGAGGACAGTACACACTCCTGTCATTATCAGTGACACTGGGGTTGAGAGGGTCGGAACGGAGGACAGTACACACTCCTGTCATTATCAGTGACACTGGGGTCGAGAGGGTCGAGAGGGTCGGAACAGAGGACAGTACACACTCCTGTCATTGTCAGTGACACTGGGGTTGAGAGGGTCGGAACGGAGGACAGTACCCACTCCTGTCATTATCAGTGACACTGGGGTCGAGAGGGTCGAGAGGGTCGGAACGGAGGACAGTACACACTCCCGTCATTATCAGTGACACTGGGGTCGAGAGGGTCATAACGGAGGACAGTACACAATCCTGTCATTATCAGTGACACTGGGGTCGAGAGGGTCGGAACGGAGGACAGTACACACTCCCGTCATTATCAGTGACACTGGGGTCGAGAGGGTCGGAACGGAGGACAGTACACACTCCCGTCATTATCAGTGACACTGGGGTCGAGAGGGTCGGAACGGAGGACAGTACACACTCCTGTCATTATCAGTGACACTGGGGTCGAGAGGGTCGAGAGGGTCGGAACGGAGGACAGTATACACTCCTGTCATTATCAGTGACACTGGGGTCGAGAGGGTCGGAACGGAGGACAGTACACACTCCTGTCATTATCAGTGACACTGGGGTCGAGAGGGTCGGAACGGAGCACATTAAACACTCCTGTCATTATCAGTGACACTGGGGTCGAGAGGGTCGTGAGGGTCGGAACGGAGGACAGTACACACTCCCGTCATTATCAGTGACACTGGGGTCGAGAGGGTCGGAACGGAGGACATTACACACTCCCATCATTACGAGTGACACTGGTGTCGAGAGGGTCGGAACGGACGACAGTACACACTCCCGTCATTATCAGTGACACTGGGGTCGAGAGGGTCGGAACGGAGGACAGTACACACTCCTGTCATTATCAGTGATACTGGGGTCGAGAGGGTCGGAACGGAGGACAGTACACACTCCTGTCATTATCAGTGACACTGGGGTCGAGAGGGTCGGAACGGAGGACAGTACACACTCCGGTCATTATCAGTGACACTGGGGTCGAGAGGGTCGGAACGGAGGACAGTACACACTCCCGTCATTATCAGTGACACTGGGGTCGAGAGGGTCGGAACGGAGGACAGTACGCACTCCGGTCATTATCAGTGACACTGGGGTCGAGAGGGTCTGAACGGAGGACAGTACACACTCCTGTCATTATCAGTGACACTGGGGTCGAGAGGGTCGGAACGGAGGACAGTACACACTCCTGTCATTATCAGTGACACTGGGGTCGAGAGGGTCGGAACGGAGGACAGTACACACTCCTGTCATTATCAGTGACACTGGGGTCGAGAGGGTCGGAACGGAGGACAGTACACACTCATGTCATTATCAGTGACACTGGGGTCGAGAGGGTCGGAACGGAGGACAGTACACACTCCCGTCATTATCAGTGACACTGGGGTCGAGAGGGTCGGAACAGAGGACAGTACACACTGCGGTCATTATCAGTGACACTGGGGTCGAGAGGGTCGGAACGGAGGACAGTACACACTCCTGTCATTATCAGTGACACTGGGGTCGAGAGGGTTGTGAGTGTCGGAACGGAGGACAGTACACACTCCCGTCATTATCAGTGACACTGGGGTCGAGAGGGTTGTGAGTGTCGGAACGGAGGACAGTACACACTCCCGTCATTATCAGTGACACTGGGGTCGAGAGGGTCGGAACGGAGGACAGTACACACTCCTGTCATTATCAGTGACACTGGGGTCGAGAGGGTTGTGAGTGTCGGAACGGAGGACAGTACACACTCCTGTCATTATCAGTGACACTGGGGTCGAGAGGGTCGAGAGGGTCGGAACGGAGGACAGTACACACTCCTGTCATTATCAGTGACACTGGGGTCGAGAGGGTTGTGAGTGTCGGAACGGAGGACAGTACACACTCCTGTCATTATCAGTGACACTGGGGTCGAGAAGGTTGTGAGTGTCGGAACGGAGGACAGTACACACTCCTGTCATTATCAGTGACACTGGGGTCGAGAGGGTTGTGAGTGTCGGAACGGAGGACAGTACACACTCCTGTCATTATCAGTGACACTGGGGTCGAGAGGGTCGAGAGGGTCGGAACGGAGGACAGTACACACTCCTGTCATTATCAGTGACACTGGGGTCGAGAGGGTCGGAACGGAGGACAGTACACACTCCTGTCATTATCAGTGACACTGGGGTCGAGAGGGTCGGAACGGAGGACAGTACACACTCCTGTCATTATCAGTGACACTGGGGTCGAGACGGTCGGAACGGAGGACAGTACACACTCCTGTCATTATCAGTGACACTGGGGTCGAGAGGGTCGGAACG
Organism: Hemitrygon akajei; assembly: GCF_048418815.1. Classification (NCBI taxonomy): domain Eukaryota; kingdom Metazoa; phylum Chordata; class Chondrichthyes; order Myliobatiformes; family Dasyatidae; genus Hemitrygon; species Hemitrygon akajei. The sequence continues at coordinate 79,367,431 of NC_133134.1, forward strand.
GAGGACAGTACACACTCCCGTCATTATCAGTGACACTGGGGTCGAGAGGGTCGGAACGGAGGACAGTACACACTCCTGTCATTATCAGTGACACTGGGGTCGAGAGGGTCGAGAGGGTCGAGAGGGTCGAGAGGGTCGGAACGGAGGACAGTACACTCTCCTGTCATTATCAGTGACACTGGGGTCGAGAGGGTCGTGAGGGTCGGAACGGAGGACAGTACACACTCCCGTCATTATCAGTGACACTGGGGTCGAGAGGGTCGAGAGGGTCGAGAGGGTCGGAACGGAGGACAGTACACACTCCTGTCATTATCAGTGACACTGGGGTCGAGAGGGTTGTGAGTGTCGGAACGGAGGACAGTACACACTCCCGTCATTATCAGTGACACTGGGGTCGAGTGGGTCAGAACGGAGGACAGTACACACTCCCGTCATTATCAGTGACACTGGGGTTGAGAGTGTCAGAACGGAAGACAGTACACACTCCCGTCATTATCAGTGACACTGGGGTCGAGAGGGTCAGAACGGAGGACAGTACACACTCCTGTCATTATCAGTGACACTGGGGTCGAGAGGGTCAGAACGGAGGACAGTACACACTCCTGTCATTATCAGTGGCACTGGGGTCGAGAGGGTCAGAACGGAGGACAGTACACACTCCTGTCATTATCAGTGACACTGGGGTCGAGAGGGTCAGAACGGAGGACAGTACACACTCCCGTCATTATCAGTGACACTGGGGTCGAGAGGGTCAGAACGGAGGACAGTACACACTCCCGTCATTAGATAGATAGATAGATAGATAGATAGATAGATACATTATTCATCCCCATGGGGAAATTCAACTTTTTTCCAATGTCCCATACACTTGTTGTAGCAAAACTAATTACATACAGTACTTAACTCAGTAAAAAATATGAAATGCATCTAAATCACTATCTCAAAAAGCATTAATAATAGCTTTTAAAAAGTTCTTAAGTCCTGGCGGTAGAATTGTAAAGCCTAATGGCATTGGGGAGTATTGACCTCTTCATCCTGTCTGAGGAGCACTGCATCGATAGTAACCTGTCGCTGAAACTGCTTCTCTGTCTCTGGATGGTGCTATGTAGAGGATGTTCAGGGTTTTCCATAATTGACCGTAGCCTACTCAGCGCCCTTCGCTCAGCTACCGATGTTAAACTCTCCAATACTTTGCCCACGACAGAGCCCGCCTTCCGTACCAGCTTATTAAGACGTGAGGCGTCCCTCTTCTTAATGCTTCCTCCCCAACACGCCACCACAAAGAAGAGGGCGCTCTCCACAACTGACCTATAGAACATCTTCAGCATCTCACTACAGACATTGAATGACGCCAACCTTCTAAGGAAGTACAGTCGACTCTGTGCCTTCCTGCACAAGGCATCTGTTTTGGCAGTCCAGTCTAGCTTCGCGTCCAACTGTACTCCCAGATACTTGTAGGTCTTAACCTGCTCCACACATTCTCCATTAATGATCACTGGCTCCCTATGAGGCCTAGATCTCCTAAAGTCCACCACCATCTCCTTGGTCTTGGTGATATTGAGACGCAGGTAGTTTGAGTTGCACCATATCACAAAGTCCTGTATCAGTTTCCTATACTCCTCCTCCTGTCCATTCCTGACACACCCCACTATGGCCGTGTCATCAGCGAACTTCTGAACATGGCAGGACTCCGAGTTATATTGGAAGTCTGATGTGTACAGGGTGAACAGGACCGGAGAGAGTACGGTTCCCTGCAGCGCACCTGTGCTGCTGACCACCGTGTCAGACCTACAGTCTCCCAACCGCACATACTGAGGTCTATCTGTCAAGTAGTCCACTATCCAATCCACCATGTGAGAGTGAGAGTGCGAGAGGGTCGGAACGGAGGACAGTACACACTCCTGTCATTATCAGTGACACTGGGGTCGAGAGGGTCAGAACGGAGGACAGTACACACTCCCGTCATTATCAGTGACACTGGGGTCGAGAGGGTCGGAACGGAGGACAGTACACACTCCCGTCATTATCAGTGACACTGGGGTCGAGAGGGTCAGAAAGGAGGACAGTACACACTCCCGTCATTATCAGTGACACTGGGGTCGAGAGGGTCGGAACGAAGGACATTACACACTCCCGTCATTATCAGTGACACTGGGGTCGAGAGGGTCGGAACGGAGGACAGTACACACTCCTGTCATTATCAGTGACACTGGGGTCGAGAGGGTCGGAACGAAGGACAGTACACACTCCCGTCATTATCAGTGACACTGGGGTCGAGAGGGTCAGAACGGAGGACAGTACACACTCCCGTCATTATCAGTGACACTGGGGTCGAGAGGGTCAGAACGGAGGACAGTACACACTCCCGTCATTATCAGTGACACTGGGGTCGAGAGGGTCGGAACGGAGGACAGTACACACTCCCGTCATTATCAGTGACACTGGGGTCGAGAGGGTCGGAACGGAAGACAGTACACATTCCTGTCATTATCAGTGACACTGGGGTCGAGAGGGTCGGAACGGAGGACAGTACACACTCCCGTCATTATCAGTGACACTGGGGTCGAGAGGGTCGGAACGGAAGACAGTACACATTCCTGTCATTATCAGTGACACTGGGGTCGAGAGGGTCGGAACGGAGGACAGTACACACTCCTGTCATTATAAGTGACACTGGGGTCGAGAGGGTCGAGAGGGTCGGAACGGAGGACAGTACACACTCCCGTCATTATCAGTGACACTGGGGTCGAGAGGGTCAGAACGGAGGACAGTACACACTCCCGTCATTATCAGTGACACTGGGGTCGAGAGGGTCGGAACGGAGGACATTACACACTCCCGTCATTATGAGTGACACTGGGGTCGAGAGGGTCAGAACGGAGGACAGTACACACTCCTGTCATTATCAGTGACACTGGGGTCGAGAGGGTCAGAACGGAGGACAGTAAACACTCCTGTCATTATCAGTGACACTGGGGTCGAGTGGGTCAGAACGGAGGACAGTACACACTCCTGTCATTATCAGTGACACTGGGGTCGAGAGGGTCGGAACGGAGGACAGTACACACTCCTGTCATTATCAGTGACACTGGGGTCGAGAGGGTCGGAACGGAGGACAGTACACACTTCCGTCATTATCAGTGACACTGGGGTCGAGAGGGTCGGAACGGAGGACAGTACACACTCCTGTCATTATCAGTGACACTGGGGTCGAGAGGGTCAGAACGGAGGACAGTACACACTCCCGTCATTATCAGTGACACTGGGGTCGAGAGGGTCAGAACGGAGGACAGTACACACTCCTGTCATTATCAGTGACACTGGGGTCGAGAGGGTCGAGAGGGTCGGAACGGAGGACAGTACACACTCCCGTCATTATCAGTGACACTGGGGTCGAGAGGGTCAGAACGGAGGACAGTACACACTCCCGTCATTATCAGTGACACTGGGGTCGAGAGGGTCGGAACGGAAGACAGTACACACTCCCGTCATTATCAGTGACACTGGGGTCGAGAGGGTCGGAACGGAGGACAGTACACACTCCTGTCATTATCAGTGACACTGGGGTCGGGAGGGTCGAGAGGGTCGGAACGGAGTACAGTACACACTCCCGTCATTATCAGTGACACTGGGGTCGAGAGGGTCGGAACGGAGGACAGTACACACTCCCGTCATTATCAGTGACACTGGGGTCGAGAGGGTCAGAACGGAGGACAGTACACACTCCCGTCATTATCAGTGACACTGGGGTCGAGAGGGTCGAGAGGGTCGGAACGGAGGACAGTACACACTCCCGTCATTATCAGTGACACTGGGGTCGAGAGGGTCGGAACGGAGGACAGTACACACTCCCGTCATTATCAGTGACACTTGTGTCGAGAGGGTCGGAACGGAAGACAGTACACACTCCCGTCATTATCAGTGACACTGGGGTCGAGATGGTCGGAACGGAGGACAGTACACACTCCTGTCATTATCAGTGACACTGGGGTCGAGAGGGTCGAGAGGGTCGGAACGGAGGACAGTACACACTCCCGTCATTATCAGTGACACTGGGGTCGAGAGGGTCGGAACGGAGGACATTACACACTCCCGTCATTATGAGTGACACTGGGGTCGAGAGGGTCAGAACGGAGGACAGTACACACTCCCGTCATTATCAGTGACACTGGGGTCGAGAGGGTCAGAACGGAGGACAGTACACACTCCCGTCATTATCAGTGACACTGGGGTCGAGAGGGTCGGAACGGAGGACAGTACACACTCCTGTCATTATCAGTGACACTGGGGTCGAGAGGGTCGGAACGGAGGACAGTACACACTCCCGTCATTAGAAGTGACACTGGGGTCGAGAGGGTCGGAACGGAGGACAGTACACACTCCTGTCATTATCAGTGACACTGGGGTCGAGAGGCTCAGAACGGAGGACAGTACACACTCCCGTCATTATCAGTGACACTGGGGTCGAGTGGGTCGGAACGGAGGACAGTACACACTCCTGTCATTATCAGTGACACTGGGGTCGAGAGGGTCGAGAGGCTCGGAACGGAGGACAGTACACACTCCCGTCATTATCAGTGACACTGGGGTCGAGAGGGTCGGAACGGAGCACATTACACACTCCCGTCATTATGAGTGACACTGGGGTCACGAGGGTCAGAACGGAGGACAGTACACACTCCTGTCATTATCAGTGACACTGGGGTCGAGACGGTCGGAACGGAGGACAGTACACACTCCCGTCATTATCAGTGACACTGGGGTCGAGAGGGTCGGAACGGAGCACATTACACACTCCTGTCATTATCAGTGACACTGGGGTCGAGAGGGTCGGAACGGAGGACAGTACACACTCCCGTCATTATCAGTGACACTGGGGTCGAGAGGGTCGGAACAGAGGACAGTACACACTCCGGTCATTATCAGTGACACTGGGGTCGAGAGGGTCGGAACGGAGGACAGTACACACTCCTGTCATTATCAGTGACACTGGGGTCGAGAGGGTTGTGAGTGTCGGAACGGAGGACAGTACACACTCCCGTCATTATCAGTGACACTGGGGTCGAGAGGGTTGTGAGTGTCGGAACGGAGGACAGTACACACTCCCGTCATTATCAGTGACACTGGGGTCGAGAGGGTCGGAACGGAGGACAGTACACACTCCTGTCATTATCAGTGACACTGGGGTCGAGAGGGTTGTGAGTGTCGGAACGGAGGACAGTACACACTCCTGTCATTATCAGTGACACTGGGGTCGAGAGGGTCGAGAGGGTCGGAACGGAGGACAGTACACACTCCTGTCATTATCAGTGACACTGGGGTCGAGAGGGTTGTGAGTGTCGGAACGGAGGACAGTACACACTCCTGTCATTATCAGTGACACTGGGGTCGAGAAGGTTGTGAGTGTCGGAACGGAGGACAGTACACACTCCTGTCATTATCAGTGACACTGGGGTCGAGAGGGTTGTGAGTGTCGGAACGGAGGACAGTACACACTCCTGTCATTATCAGTGACACTGGGGTCGAGAGGGTCGAGAGGGTCGGAACGGAGGACAGTACACACTCCTGTCATTATCAGTGACACTGGGGTCGAGAGGGTCGGAACGGAGGACAGTACACACTCCTGTCATTATCAGTGACACTGGGGTCGAGAGGGTCGGAACGGAGGACAGTACACACTCCTGTCATTATCAGTGACACTGGGGTCGAGAGGGTCGGAACGGAGGACAGTACACACTCCTGTCATTATCAGTGACACTGGGGTCGAGAGGGTCGGAACGGAGGACAGTACACACTCCCGTCATTATCAGTGACACTGGGGTCGAGAGGGTCGGAACGGAGGACAGTACACACTCCTGTCATTATCAGTGACACTGGGGTCGAGAGGGTCGAGAGGGTCGAGAGGGGCGAGAGGGTCGGAACGGAGGACAGTACACTCTCCTGTCATTATCAGTGACACTGGGGTCGAGAGGGTCGTGAGGGTCGGAACGGAGGACAGTACACACTCCCGTCATTATCAGTGACACTGGGGTCGAGAGGGTCGAGAGGGTCGAGAGGGTCGGAACGGAGGACAGTACACACTCCTGTCATTATCAGTGACACTGGGGTCGAGAGGGTTGTGAGTGTCGGAACGGAGGACAGTACACACTCCCGTCATTATCAGTGACACTGGGGTCGAGTGGGTCAGAACGGAGGACAGTACACACTCCCGTCATTATCAGTGACACTGGGGTTGAGAGTGTCAGAACGGAAGACAGTACACACTCCCGTCATTATCAGTGACACTGGGGTCGAGAGGGTCAGAACGGAGGACAGTACACACTCCTGTCATTATCAGTGACACTGGGGTCGAGAGGGTCAGAACGGAGGACAGTACACACTCCGGTCATTATCAGTGACACTGGGGTCGAGAGGGTCGGAACGGAGGACAGTACACACTCCTGTCATTATCAGTGACACTGGGGTCGAGAGGGTTGTGAGTGTCGGAACGGAGGACAGTACACACTCCCGTCATTATCAGTGACACTGGGGTCGAGAGGGTTGTGAGTGTCGGAACGGAGGACAGTACACACTCCCGTCATTATCAGTGACACTGGGGTCGAGAGGGTCGGAACGGAGGACAGTACACACTCCTGTCATTATCAGTGACACTGGGGTCGAGAGGGTTGTGAGTGTCGGAACGGAGGACAGTACACACTCCTGTCATTATCAGTGACACTGGGGTCGAGAGGGTCGAGAGGGTCGGAACGGAGGACAGTACACACTCCTGTCATTATCAGTGACACTGGGGTCGAGAGGGTTGTGAGTGTCGGAACGGAGGACAGTACACACTCCTGTCATTATCAGTGACACTGGGGTCGAGAAGGTTGTGAGTGTCGGAACGGAGGACAGTACACACTCCTGTCATTATCAGTGACACTGGGGTCGAGAGGGTTGTGAGTGTCGGAACGGAGGACAGTACACACTCCTGTCATTATCAGTGACACTGGGGTCGAGAGGGTCGAGAGGGTCGGAACGGAGGACAGTACACACTCCTGTCATTATCAGTGACACTGGGGTCGAGAGGGTCGGAACGGAGGACAGTACACACTCCTGTCATTATCAGTGACACTGGGGTCGAGAGGGTCGGAACGGAGGACAGTACACACTCCTGTCATTATCAGTGACACTGGGGTCGAGAGGGTCGGAACGGAGGACAGTACACACTCCTGTCATTATCAGTGACACTGGGGTCGAGAGGGTCGGAACGGAGGACAGTACACACTCCCGTCATTATCAGTGACACTGGGGTCGAGAGGGTCGGAACGGAGGACAGTACACACTCCTGTCATTATCAGTGACACTGGGGTCGAGAGGGTCGAGAGGGTCGAGAGGGTCGAGAGGGTCGGAACGGAGGACAGTACACTCTCCTGTCATTATCAGTGACACTGGGGTCGAGAGGGTCGTGAGGGTCGGAACGGAGGACAGTACACACTCCCGTCATTATCAGTGACACTGGGGTCGAGAGGGTCGAGAGGGTCGAGAGGGTCGGAACGGAGGACAGTACACACTCCTGTCATTATCAGTGACACTGGGGTCGAGAGGGTCGGAACGGAGGACAGTACACACTCCTGTCATTATCAGTGACACTGGGGTCGAGAGGGTCGGAACGGAGGACAGTACACACTCCTGTCATTATCAGTGACACTGGGGTCGAGAGGGTTGTGAGTGTCGGAACGGAGGACAGTACACACTCCCGTCATTATCAGTGACACTGGGGTCGAGAGGGTTGTGAGTGTCGGAACGGAGGACAGTACACACTCCCGTCATTATCAGTGACACTGGGGTCGAGAGGGTCGGAACGGAGGACAGTACACACTCCTGTCATTATCAGTGACACTGGGGTCGAGAGGGTTGTGAGTGTCGGAACGGAGGACAGTACACACTCCTGTCATTATCAGTGACACTGGGGTCGAGAGGGTCGAGAGGGTCGGAACGGAGGACAGTACACACTCCTGTCATTATCAGTGACACTGGGGTCGAGAGGGTTGTGAGTGTCGGAACGGAGGACAGTACACACTCCTGTCATTATCAGTGACACTGGGGTCGAGAAGGTTGTGAGTGTCGGAACGGAGGACAGTACACACTCCTGTCATTATCAGTGACACTGGGGTCGAGAGGGTTGTGAGTGTCGGAACGGAGGACAGTACACACTCCTGTCATTATCAGTGACACTGGGGTCGAGAGGGTCGAGAGGGTCGGAACGGAGGACAGTACACACTCCTGTCATTATCAGTGACACTGGGGTCGAGAGGGTCGGAACGGAGGACAGTACACACTCCTGTCATTATCAGTGACACTGGGGTCGAGAGGGTCGGAACGGAGGACAGTACACACTCCTGTCATTATCAGTGACACTGGGGTCGAGAGGGTCGGAACGGAGGACAGTACACACTCCTGTCATTATCAGTGACACTGGGGTCGAGAGGGTCGGAACGGAGGACAGTACACACTCCCGTCATTATCAGTGACACTGGGGTCGAGAGGGTCGGAACGGAGGACAGTACACACTCCTGTCATTATCAGTGACACTGGGGTCGAGAGGGTCGAGAGGGTCGAGAGGGTCGAGAGGGTCGGAACGGAGGACAGTACACTCTCCTGTCATTATCAGTGACACTGGGGTCGAGAGGGTCGTGAGGGTCGGAACGGAGGACAGTACACACTCCCGTCATTATCAGTGACACTGGGGTCGAGAGGGTCGAGAGGGTCGAGAGGGTCGGAACGGAGGACAGTACACACTCCTGTCATTATCAGTGACACTGGCGTCGAGAGGGTTGTGAGTGTCGGAACGGAGGACAGTACACACTCCCGTCATTATCAGTGACACTGGGGTCGAGTGGGTCAGAACGGAGGACAGTACACACTCCCGTCATTATCAGTGACACTGGGGTTGAGAGTGTCAGAACGGAAGACAGTACACACTCCCGTCATTATCAGTGACACTGGGGTCGAGAGGGTCAGAACGGAGGACAGTACACACTCCTGTCATTATCAGTGACACTGGGGTCGAGAGGGTCAGAACGGAGGACAGTACACACTCCTGTCATTTTCAGTGGCACTGGGGTCGAGAGGGTCAGAACGGAGGACAGTACACACTCCTGTCATTATCAGTGACACTGGGGTCGAGAGGGTCAGAACGGAGGACAGTACACACTCCCGTCATTATCAGTGACACTGGGGTCGAGAGGGTCAGAACGGAGGACAGTACACACTCCCGTCATTAGATAGATAGATAGATAGATAGATAGATAGATACATTATTCATCCCCATGGGGAAATTCAACTTTTTTCCAATGTCCCATACACTTGTTGTAGCAAAACTAATTACATACAGTACTTAACTCAGTAAAAAATATGAAATGCATCTAAATCACTATCTCAAAAAGCATTAATAATAGCTTTTAAAAAGTTCTTAAGTCCTGGCGGTAGAATTGTAAAGCCTAATGGCATTGGGGAGTATTGACCTCTTCATCCTGTCTGAGGAGCACTGCATCGATAGTAACCTGTCGCTGAAACTGCTTCTCTGTCTCTGGATGGTGCTATGTAGAGGATGTTCAGGGTTTTCCATAATTGACCGTAGCCTACTCAGCGCCCTTCGCTCAGCTACCGATGTTAAACTCTCCAATACTTTGCCCACGACAGAGCCCGCCTTCCGTACCAGCTTATTAAGACGTGAGGCGTCCCTCTTCTTAATGCTTCCTCCCCAACACGCCACCACAAAGAAGAGGGCGCTCTCCACAACTGACCTATAGAACATCTTCAGCATCTCACTACAGACATTGAATGACGCCAACCTTCTAAGGAAGTACAGTCGACTCTGTGCCTTCCTGCACAAGGCATCTGTTTTGGCAGTCCAGTCTAGCTTCGCGTCCAACTGTACTCCCAGATACTTGTAGGTCTTAACCTGCTCCACACATTCTCCATTAATGATCACTGGCTCCCTATGAGGCCTAGATCTCCTAAAGTCCACCACCATCTCCTTGGTCTTGGTGATATTGAGACGCAGGTAGTTTGAGTTGCACCATATCACAAAGTCCTGTATCAGTTTCCTATACTCCTCCTCCTGTCCATTCCTGACACACCCCACTATGGCCGTGTCATCAGCGAACTTCTGAACATGGCAGGACTCCGAGTTATATTGGAAGTCTGATGTGTACAGGGTGAACAGGACCGGAGAGAGTACGGTTCCCTGCAGCGCACCTGTGCTGCTGACCACCGTGTCAGACCTACAGTCTCCCAACCGCACATACTGAGGTCTATCTGTCAAGTAGTCCACTATCCAATCCACCATGTGAGAGTGAGAGTGCGAGAGGGTCGGAACGGAGGACAGTACACACTCCTGTCATTATCAGTGACACTGGGGTCGAGAGGGTCAGAACGGAGGACAGTACACACTCCCGTCATTATCAGTGACACTGGGGTCGAGAGGGTCGGAACGGAGGACAGTACACACTCCCGTCATTATCAGTGACACTGGGGTCGAGAGGGTCGGAACGGAAGACAGTACACACTCCCGTCATTATCAGTGACACTGGGGTCGAGAGGGTCGGAACGGAGGACAGTACACACTCCTGTCATTATAAGTGACACTGGGGTCGAGAGGGTCGAGAGGGTCGGAACGGAGGACAGTACACACTCCCGTCATTATCAGTGACACTGGGGTCGAGAGGGTCAGAACGGAGGACAGTACACACTCCCGTCATTATCAGTGACACTGGGGTCGAGAGGGTCGGAACGGAGGACATTACACACTCCCGTCATTATGAGTGACACTGGGGTTGAGAGGGTCAGAACGGAGGACAGTACACACTCCTGTCATTATCAGTGACACTGGGGTCGAGAGGGTCAGAACGGAGGACAGTAAACACTCCTGTCATTATCAGTGACACTGGGGTCGAGTGGGTCAGAACGGAGGACAGTACACACTCCTGTCATTATCAGTGACACTGGGGTCGAGAGGGTCGGAACGGAGGACAGTACACACTCCTGTCATTATCAGTGACACTGGGGTCGAGAGGGTCAGAACGGAGGACAGTACACACTTCCGTCATTATCAGTGACACTGGGGTCGAGAGGGTCGGAACGGAGGACAGTACACACTCCTGTCATTATCAGTGACACTGGGGTCGAGAGGGTCAGAACGGAGGACAGTACACACTCCTGTCATTTTCAGTGACACTGGGGTCGAGAGGGTCGAGAGGGTCGGAACGGAGGACAGTACACACTCCCGTCATTATCAGTGACACTGGGGTCGAGAGGGTCAGAACGGAGGACAGTACACACTCCCGTCATTATCAGTGACACTGGGGTCGAGAGGGTCGGAACGGAAGACAGTACACACTCCCGTCATTATCAGTGACACTGGGGTCGAGAGGGTCGGAACGGAGGACAGTACACACTCCTGTCATTATCAGTGACACTGGGGTCGGGAGGGTCGAGAGGGTCGGAACGGAGTACAGTACACACTCCCGTCATTATCAGTGACACTGGGGTCGAGAGGGTCGGAACGGAGGACAGTACACACTCCCGTCATTATCAGTGACACTGGGGTCGAGAGGGTCAGAACGGAGGACAGTACACACTCCCGTCATTATCAGTGACACTGGGGTCGAGAGGGTCGAGAGGGTCGGAACGGAGGACAGTACACACTCCCGTCATTATCAGTGACACTGGGGTCGAGAGGGTCGGAACGGAGGACAGTACACACTCCCGTCATTATCAGTGACACTTGTGTCGAGAGGGTCGGAACGGAAGACAGTACACACTCCCGTCATTATCAGTGACACTGGGGTCGAGATGGTCGGAACGGAGGACAGTACACACTCCTGTCATTATCAGTGACACTGGGGTCGAGAGGGTCGAGAGGGTCGGAACGGAGGACAGTACACACTCCCGTCATTATCAGTGACACTGGGGTCGAGAGGGTCGGAACGGAGGACATTACACACTCCCGTCATTATGAGTGACACTGGGGTCGAGAGGGTCAGAACGGAGGACAGTACACACTCCCGTCATTATCAGTGACACTGGGGTCGAGAGGGTCAGAACGGAGGACAGTACACACTCCCGTCATTATCAGTGACACTGGGGTCGAGAGGGTCGGAACGGAGGACAGTACACACTCCTGTCATTATCAGTGACACTGGGGTCGAGAGGGTCGGAACGGAGGACAGTACACACTCCCGTCATTAGAAGTGACACTGGGGTCGAGAGGGTCGGAACGGAGGACAGTACACACTCCTGTCATTATCAGTGACACTGGGGTCGAGAGGCTCAGAACGGAGGACAGTACACACTCCCGTCATTATCAGTGACACTGGGGTCGAGTGGGTCGGAACGGAGGACAGTACACACTCCTGTCATTATCAGTGACACTGGGGTCGAGAGGGTCGAGAGGCTCGGAACGGAGGACAGTACACACTCCCGTCATTATCAGTGACACTGGGGTCGAGAGGGTCGGAACGGAGCACATTACACACTCCCGTCATTATGAGTGACACTGGGGTCACGAGGGTCAGAACGGAGGACAGTACACACTCCTGTCATTATCAGTGACACTGGGGTCGAGACGGTCGGAACGGAGGACAGTACACACTCCCGTCATTATCAGTGACACTGGGGTCGAGAGGGTCGGAACGGAGCACATTACACACTCCCGTCATTATGAGTGACACTGGGGTCACGAGGGTCAGAACGGAGGACAGTACACACTCCTGTCATTATCAGTGACACTGGGGTCGAGACGGTCGGAACGGAGGACAGTACACACTCCTGTCATTATCAGTGACACTGGGGTCGAGAGGGTCAGAACGGAGGACAGTACACACTCCTGTCATTATCAGTGACACTGGGGTCGAGAGGGTCGAGAGGCTCGGAACGGAGGACAGTACACACTCCTGTCATTATCAGTGACACTGGGGTCGAGAGGGTCGGAACGGAGGACAGTACACATTCCTGTCATTATCAGTGACACTGGGGTCGAGAGGGTCGGAACGGAGGACAGTACACACTCCCGTCATTATCAGTGAAACTGGGGTCGAGAGGGTCGGAACGGAGGACAGTACACACTCCTGTCATTATCAGTGACACTGGGGTCGAGAGGGTCGTGAGGGTCGGAACGGAGGACAGTACACACTCCTGTCATTATCAGTGACACTGGGGTCGAGAGGGTCAGAACGGAGGACAGTACACACTCCTGTCATTATCAGTGACACTGGGGTCGAGAGGGTCGGAACGGAGGACAGTACACACTCCTGTCATTATCAGTGACACTGGGGTCTAGAGGGTCTGAACGGATGACAGTACACACTCCTGTCATTATCAGTGACACTGGGGTCGAGAGGGTCGGAACGGAGGACAGTACACACTCCCGTCATTATCAGTGACACTGGGGTCGAGAGGGTCGGAACGGAGCACATTACACACTGCTGTCATTATCAGTGACACTGGGGTCGAGAGGGTCGTGAGGGTCGGAATGGAGGACAGTACACACTCCCGTCATTATCAGTGACACTGGGGTCGAGAGGGTCAGAACGGAGGACAGTACACACTCCTGTCATTATCAGTGACACTGGGGTCGAGAGGGTCAGAACGGAGGACAGTACACACTCCTGTCATTATCAGTGACACTGGGGTCGAGAGGGTCGGAACGGAGGACAGTACACACTACGGTCATTATCAGTGACACTGGGGTCGAGAGTGTCGGAACGGAGGACAGTACACACTCCTGTCATTATCAGTGACACTGGTGTCGAGAGGGTCGGAACGGAGGACAGTACACACTCCTGTCATTATCAGTGACACTGGGGTCGAGAGGGTCGGAACGGAGGACAGTACACACTCCCGTCATTATCAGTGACACTGGGGTCAAGAGGGTCGGAACGGAGGACAGTACACACTCCTGACATTATCAGTGACACTGGGGTCGAGAGGGTCGAGAGGGTCGGAACGGAGGACAGTACACACTCCTGTCATTATCAGTGACACAGGGGTCGAGAGGGTCAGAACGGAGGACAGTACACACTCCCGTCTTTATCAGTGACACTGGGGTCGAGAGGGTCAGAACGGAGGACAGTACACAGTCCTGTCATTATCAGTGACACTGGGGTCGAGTGGGTCGGAACGGAGGACAGTACACAGTCCTGTCATTATCAGTGACACTGGGGTCGAGAGGGTCGAGAGGCTCGGAACGGAGGACAGTACACACTCCCGTCATTATCAGTGACACTGGGGTCGAGAGGGTCGAATGGGTCGGAACGGAGCACATTACACACTCCCGTCATTATGAGTGACACTGGGGTCGAGAGGGTCGGAATGGAGGACAGTACACACTCCTGTCATTATCAGTGACACTGGGGGTCGCGAGGGTCAGAACGGAGGACAGTACACACTCCCGTCATTATCAGTGACACTGGAGTCGAGAGGGTCAGAACGGAGGACAGTACACACTCCTGTCATTATCAGTGACACTGGGGTCGAGAGGGTCGGAACGGAGGACAGTACACACTCCCGTCATTATCAGTGACACTGGGGTCGAGAGGGTCAGAACGGAGGACAGTACACACTCCTGTCATTATCAGTGACACTGGGGTCGAGAGGGTCGGCACGGAGGACAGTACACACTCCTGTCATTATCAGTGACACTGGGGTCGAGAGGGTCAGAACGGAGGACAGTACACACTCCTGTCATTATCAGTGACACTGGGGTCGAGAGGGTCGGAACGGAGGACAGTACACACTCCTGTCATTATCAGTGACACTGGGGTCGAGAGGGTCGGAACGGAGGACAGTACACACTCCCGTCATTATCAGTGACACTGGGGTCGAGAGGGTCGGAACGGAGGACAGTACACACTCCTGTCATTATCAGTGACACTGGGGTCGATAAGGTCGGAACGGAGCACATTACACACTCCTGTCATTATCAGTGACACTGGGGTCGAGAGGGTTGTGAGGGTCGGAACGGAGGACAGTACACACTCCTGTCATTATCAGTGACACTGGGTTCGAGAGGGTCAGAACGGAGGACAGTACACACTCCTGTCATTATCAGTGACACTGGGGTCGCGAGGGTCAGAACGGAGGACAGTACACACTCCTGTCATTATCAGTGACACTGGGGTCGAGAGGGTCAGAACGGAGGACAGTACACACTCCTGTCATTATCAGTGACACTGGGGTCGAGAGGGTCGGAACGGAGGACAGTACACATTCCTGTCATTATCAGTGACACTGGGGTCGAGAGGGTCGGAACGGAGGACAGTACACACTCCCGTCATTATCAGTGACACTGGGGTCGAGAGGGTCGGAACGGAGGACAGTACACACTCCTGTCATTATCAGTGACACTGGGGTCGAGAGGGTCGAGAGGGTCGGAACGGAGGACAGTACACACTCCTGTCATTATCAGTGACACTGGGGTCGAGAGGGTCAGAACGGAGGACAGTACACACTCCCGTCATTAGAAGTGACACTGGGGTCGAGAGGGTCGGAACGGAGGACAGTACACACTCCTGTCATTATCAGTGACACTGGGGTTGAGAGGGTCGGAATGGAGGACAGTACACACTCCTGTCATTATCAGTGACACTGGGGTCGAGAGGGTCAGAACGGAGGACAGTACACACTCCTGTCATTATCAGTGACACTGGGGTCGAGAGGGTCGGAACGGAGGACAGTACACACTCCTGTCATTATCAGTGACACTGGGGTCGAGAGGGTCAGAACGGAGGACAGTACACACTCCCCTCATTATCAGTGACACTGGGGTCGAGAGGGTCGGAACGGAGCACATTACACACTGCTGTCTTTATCAGTGACACTGGGGTCGAGAGGGTCGTGAGGGTCGGAATGGAGGACAGTACACACTCCCGTCATTATCAGTGACACTGGGGTCGAGAGGGTCGGAACGGAGGACAGTACACACTCCCGTCATTATCAGTGACACTGGGGTCGAGAGGGTCAGAACGGAGGACAGTACACACTCCTGTCATTATCAGTGACACTGGGTTCGAGAGGGTCAGAACGGAGGACAGTACACACTCCTGTCATTATCAGTGACACTGGGGTCGCGAGGGTCAGAACGGAGGACAGTACACACTCCTGTCATTATCAGTGACACTGGGGTCGAGAGGGTCAGAACGGAGGACAGTACACACTCCTGTCATTATCAGTGACACTGGGGTCGAGAGGGTCGGAACGGAGGACAGTACACATTCCTGTCATTATCAGTGACACTGGGGTCGAGAGGGTCGGAACGGAGGACAGTACACACTCCCGTCATTATCAGTGACACTGGGGTCGAGAGGGTCGGAACGGAGGACAGTACACACTCCTGTCATTATCAGTGACACTGGGGTCGAGAGGGTCGAGAGGGTCGGAACGGAGGACAGTACACACTCCTGTCATTATCAGTGACACTGGGGTCGAGAGGGTCAGAACGGAGGACAGTACACACTCCCGTCATTAGAAGTGACACTGGGGTCGAGAGGGTCGGAACGGAGGACAGTACACACTCCTGTCATTATCAGTGACACTGGGGTTGAGAGGGTCGGAATGGAGGACAGTACACACTCCTGTCATTATCAGTGACACTGGGGTCGAGAGGGTCAGAACGGAGGACAGTACACACTCCTGTCATTATCAGTGACACTGGGGTCGAGAGGGTCGGAACGGAGGACAGTACACACTCCTGTCATTATCAGTGACACTGGGGTCGAGAGGGTCAGAACGGAGGACAGTACACACTCCCCTCATTATCAGTGACACTGGGGTCGAGAGGGTCGGAACGGAGCACATTACACACTGCTGTCTTTATCAGTGACACTGGGGTCGAGAGGGTCGTGAGGGTCGGAATGGAGGACAGTACACACTCCCGTCATTATCAGTGACACTGGGGTCGAGAGGGTCGGAACGGAGGACAGTACACACTCCCGTCATTATCAGTGACACTGGGGTCGAGAGGGTCAGAACGGAGGACAGTACACACTCCTGTCATTATCAGTGACACTGGGGTCGAGAGGGTCGGAACGGAGGACAGTACACACTCCGGTCATTATCAGTGACACTGGGGTCGAGAGTGTCGGAACGGAGGACAGTACACACTCTTGTCATTATCAGTGACACTGGTGTCGAGAGGGTCGGAACGGAGGACAGTACACACTCCTGTCATTATCAGTGACACTGGGGTCGAGAGGGTCGGAACGGAGGACAGTACACACTCCCGTCATTATCAGTGACACTGGGGTCAAGAGGGTCGGAACGGAGGACAGTACACACTCCTGACATTATCAGTGACACTGGGGTCGAGAGGGTCGAGAGGGTCGAAACGGAGGACAGTACACACTCCTGTCATTATCAGTGACACAGGGGTCGAGAGGGTCAGAACGGAGGACAGTACACACTCCCGTCTTTATCAGTGACACTGGGGTCGAGAGGGTCAGAACGGAGGACAGTACACAGTCCTGTCATTATCAGTGACACTGGGGTCGAGTGGGTCGGAACGGAGGACAGTACACACTCCTGTCATTATCAGTGACACTGGGGTCGAGAGGGTCGAGAGGCTCGGAACGGAGGACAGTACACACTCCCGTCATTATCAGTGACACTGGGGTCGAGAGGGTCGAATGGGTCGGAACGGAGCACATTACACACTCCCGTCATTATGAGTGACACTGGGGTCGAGAGGGTCGGAATGGAGGACAGTACACACTCCTGTCATTATCAGTGACACTGGGGTCGCGAGGGTCAGAACGGAGGACAGTACACACTCCCGTCATTATCAGTGACACTGGAGTCGAGAGGGTCAGAACGGAGGACAGTACACACTCCTGTCATTATCAGTGACACTGGGGTCGAGAGGGTCGGAACGGAGGACAGTACACACTCCCGTCATTATCAGTGACACTGGGGTCGAGAGGGTCAGAACGGAGGACAGTACACACTCCTGTAATTATCAGTGACACTGGGGTCGAGAGGGTCGGCACGGAGGACAGTACACACTCCTGTCATTATCAGTGACACTGGGGTCGAGAGGGTCAGAACGGAGGACAGTACACACTCCTGTCATTATCAGTGACACTGGGGTCGAGAGGGTCGGAACGGAGGACAGTACACACTCCTGTCATTATCAGTGACACTGGGGTCGAGAGGGTCGGAACGGAGGACAGTACACACTCCTGTCATTATCAGTGACACTGGGGTCGAGAGGGTCGGAACGGAGGACAGTACACACTCCTGTCATTATCAGTGACACTGGGGTCGATAAGGTCGGAACGGAGCACATTACACACTGCTGTCTTTATCAGTGACACTGGGGTCGAGAGGGTCGGAACGGAGGACAGTACACACTCCCGTCATTATCAGTGACACTGGGGTCGATAAGGTCGGAACGGAGCACATTACACACTCCTGTCATTATCAGTGACACTGGGGTCGAGAGGGTTGTGAGGGTCGGAACGGAGGACAGTACACACTCCTGTCATTATCAGTGACACTGGGTTCGAGAGGGTCAGAACGGAGGACAGTACACACTCCTGTCATTATCAGTGACACTGGGGTCGCGAGGGTCAGAACGGAGGACAGTACACACTCCTGTCATTATCAGTGACACTGGGGTCGAGAGGGTCAGAACGGAGGACAGTACACACTCCTGTCATTATCAGTGACACTGGGGTCGAGAGGGTCGGAACGGAGGACAGTACACATTCCTGTCATTATCAGTGACACTGGGGTCGAGAGGGTCGGAACGGAGGACAGTACACACTCCCGTCATTATCAGTGACACTGGGGTCGAGAGGGTCGGAACGGAGGACAGTACACACTCCTGTCATTATCAGTGACACTGGGGTCGAGAGGGTCGAGAGGGTCGGAACGGAGGACAGTACACACTCCTGTCATTATCAGTGACACTGGGGTCGAGAGGGTCAGAACGGAGGACAGTACACACTCCCGTCATTAGAAGTGACACTGGGGTCGAGAGGGTCGGAACGGAGGACAGTACACACTCCTGTCATTATCAGTGACACTGGGGTTGAGAGGGTCGGAATGGAGGACAGTACACACTCCTGTCATTATCAGTGACACTGGGGTCGAGAGGGTCAGAACGGAGGACAGTACACACTCCTGTCATTATCAGTGACACTGGGGTCGAGAGGGTCGGAACGGAGGACAGTACACACTCCTGTCATTATCAGTGACACTGGGGTCGAGAGGGTCAGAACGGAGGACAGTACACACTCCCCTCATTATCAGTGACACTGGGGTCGAGAGGGTCGGAACGGAGCACATTACACACTGCTGTCTTTATCAGTGACACTGGGGTCGAGAGGGTAGTGAGGGTCGGAATGGAGGACAGTACACACTCCCGTCATTATCAGTGACACTGGGGTCGAGAGGGTCGGAACGGAGGACAGTACACACTCCCGTCATTATCAGTGACACTGGGGTCGAGAGGGTCGGAACGGAGGACAGTACACACTCCTGTCATTATCAGTGACACTGGGGTCGAGAGGGTCAGAACGGAGGACAGTACACACTCCCGTCATTAGAAGTGACACTGGGGTCGAGAGGGTCGGAACGGAGGACAGTACACACTCCTGTCATTATCAGTGACACTGGGGTTGAGAGGGTCGGAATGGAGGACAGTACACACTCCTGTCATTATCAGTGACACTGGGGTCGAGAGGGTCAGAACGGAGGACAGTACACACTCCTGTCATTATCAGTGACACTGGGGTCGAGAGGGTCGGAACGGAGGACAGTACACACTCCTGTCATTATCAGTGACACTGGGGTCGAGAGGGTCAGAACGGAGGACAGTACACACTCCCCTCATTATCAGTGACACTGGGGTCGAGAGGGTCGGAACGGAGCACATTACACACTGCTGTCTTTATCAGTGACACTGGGGTCGAGAGGGTCGTGAGGGTCGGAATGGAGGACAGTACACACTCCCGTCATTATCAGTGACACTGGGGTCGAGAGGGTCGGAACGGAGGACAGTACACACTCCCGTCATTATCAGTGACACTGGGGTCGAGAGGGTCAGAACGGAGGACAGTACACACTCCTGTCATTATCAGTGACACTGGGGTCGAGAGGGTCGGAACGGAGGACAGTACACACTCCGGTCATTATCAGTGACACTGGGGTCGAGAGTGTCGGAACGGAGGACAGTACACACTCTTGTCATTATCAGTGACACTGGTGTCGAGAGGGTCGGAACGGAGGACAGTACACACTCCTGTCATTATCAGTGACACTGGGGTCGAGAGGGTCGGAACGGAGGACAGTACACACTCCCGTCATTATCAGTGACACTGGGGTCAAGAGGGTCGGAACGGAGGACAGTACACACTCCTGACATTATCAGTGACACTGGGGTCGAGAGGGTCGAGAGGGTCGAAACGGAGGACAGTACACACTCCTGTCATTATCAGTGACACAGGGGTCGAGAGGGTCAGAACGGAGGACAGTACACACTCCCGTCTTTATCAGTGACACTGGGGTCGAGAGGGTCAGAACGGAGGACAGTACACAGTCCTGTCATTATCAGTGACACTGGGGTCGAGTGGGTCGGAACGGAGGACAGTACACACTCCTGTCATTATCAGTGACACTGGGGTCGAGAGGGTCGAGAGGCTCGGAACGGAGGACAGTACACACTCCCGTCATTATCAGTGACACTGGGGTCGAGAGGGTCGAATGGGTCGGAACGGAGCACATTACACACTCCCGTCATTATGAGTGACACTGGGGTCGAGAGGGTCGGAATGGAGGACAGTACACACTCCTGTCATTATCAGTGACACTGGGGTCGCGAGGGTCAGAACGGAGGACAGTACACACTCCCGTCATTATCAGTGACACTGGAGTCGAGAGGGTCAGAACGGAGGACAGTACACACTCCTGTCATTATCAGTGACACTGGGGTCGAGAGGGTCGGAACGGAGGACAGTACACACTCCCGTCATTATCAGTGACACTGGGGTCGAGAGGGTCAGAACGGAGGACAGTACACACTCCTGTAATTATCAGTGACACTGGGGTCGAGAGGGTCGGCACGGAGGACAGTACACACTCCTGTCATTATCAGTGACACTGGGGTCGAGAGGGTCAGAACGGAGGACAGTACACACTCCTGTCATTATCAGTGACACTGGGGTCGAGAGGGTCGGAACGGAGGACAGTACACACTCCTGTCATTATCAGTGACACTGGGGACGAGAGGGTCGGAACGGAGGACAGTACACACTCCTGTCATTATCAGTGACACTGGGGTCGAGAGGGTCGGAACGGAGGACAGTACACACTCCTGTCATTATCAGTGACACTGGGGTCGATAAGGTCGGAACGGAGCACATTACACACTCCTGTCATTATCAGTGACACTGGGGTCGAGAGGGTTGTGAGGGTCGGAACGGAGGACAGTACACACTCCTGTCATTATCAGTGACACTGGGTTCGAGAGGGTCAGAACGGAGGACAGTACACACTCCTGTCATTATCAGTGACACTGGGGTCGCGAGGGTCAGAACGGAGGACAGTACACACTCCTGTCATTATCAGTGACACTGGGGTCGAGAGGGTCAGAACGGAGGACAGTACACACTCCTGTCATTATCAGTGACACTGGGGTCGAGAGGGTCGGAACGGAGGACAGTACACATTCCTGTCATTATCAGTGACACTGGGGTCGAGAGGGTCGGAACGGAGGACAGTACACACTCCCGTCATTATCAGTGACACTGGGGTCGAGAGGGTCGGAACGGAGGACAGTACACACTCCTGTCATTATCAGTGACACTGGGGTCGAGAGGGTCGAGAGGGTCGGAACGGAGGACAGTACACACTCCTGTCATTATCAGTGACACTGGGGTCGAGAGGGTCAGAACGGAGGACAGTACACACTCCCGTCATTAGAAGTGACACTGGGGTCGAGAGGGTCGGAACGGAGGACAGTACACACTCCTGTCATTATCAGTGACACTGGGGTTGAGAGGGTCGGAATGGAGGACAGTACACACTCCTGTCATTATCAGTGACACTGGGGTCGAGAGGGTCAGAACGGAGGACAGTACACACTCCTGTCATTATCAGTGACACTGGGGTCGAGAGGGTCGGAACGGAGGACAGTACACACTCCTGTCATTATCAGTGACACTGGGGTCGAGAGGGTCAGAACGGAGGACAGTACACACTCCCCTCATTATCAGTGACACTGGGGTCGAGAGGGTCGGAACGGAGCACATTACACACTGCTGTCTTTATCAGTGACACTGGGGTCGAGAGGGTAGTGAGGGTCGGAATGGAGGACAGTACACACTCCCGTCATTATCAGTGACACTGGGGTCGAGAGGGTCGGAACGGAGGACAGTACACACTCCCGTCATTATCAGTGACACTGGGGTCGAGAGGGTCAGAACGGAGGACAGTACACACTCCTGTCATTATCAGTGACACTGGGGTCGAGAGGGTCGGAACGGAGGACAGTACACACTCCGGTCATTATCAGTGACACTGGGGTCGAGAGGGTCGGAACGGAGGACAGTACACACTCCTGTCATTATCAGTGACACTGGGGTGGAGAGGGTCGGAACGGAGGACAGTACACACTCCTGTCATTATCAGTGACACTGGGGTCGAGAGGGTCGAGAGGGTCGGAACGGAGGACAGTACACACTCCCGACATTATCAGTGACACTGGGGTCAAGAGGGTCGGAACGGAGGACAGTACACACTCCTGTCATTATCAGTGACACTGGGGTCGAGAGGGTCGAGAGTGTCGGAACGGAGGACAGTACACACTCCTGTCATTATTAGTGACACTGGGGTCGAGAGGGTCAGAACGGAGGACAGTACACACTCCCGTCATTATCAGTGACACTGGGGTCGAGAGGGTCAGAACGGAGGACAGTACACAGTCCTGTCATTATCAGTGACACTGGGATGAGTGGGTCGGAACTGAGGACAGTACACACTCCTGTCATTATCAGTGACACTGGGGTCGAGAGGGTCGTGAGGGTCGGAACGGAGGACAGTACACACTCCCGTCTTTATCAGTGACACTGGGGTCGAGAGGGTCGAGAGGCTCGGAACGGAGGACAGTACACACTCCCGTCATTATCAGTGACACTGGGGTCGAGAGGGTCGGAACGGAGGACAGTTCACACTCCTGTCATTATCAGTGACACTGGGGTCGAGAGGGTCGAGAGGGTCGGAACGGAGGACAGTACACACTCCCGTCATTATCAGTGACTCTGGGGTCGAGAGGGTCAGAACGGAGGACAGTACACACTCCTGTCATTATCAGTGACACTGGGGTCGAGAGGGTCGGAACGGGGGACAGTACACACTCCCGTCATTATCAGTGACACTGGGGTCGAGAGGGTCGGAACGGAGGACAGTACACACTCCTGTCATTATCAGTGACACTGGGGTCGAGAGGGTCGGAACGGAGCACATTACACACTCCTGTCATTATCAGTGACACTGGGGTCGAGAGGGTCGTGAGGGTCGGAACGGAGGACAGTACACACTCCCGTCATTATCAGTGACACTGGGGTCGAGAGGGTCAAGAGGGTCGGAACGGAGGACAGTACACACTCCCGTCATTATCAGTGACACTGGGGTCGAGAGGGTCGGAACGGAGGACAGTACACACTCCTGTCATTATCAGTGACACTGGGGTCGAGAGGGTCGAGAAGGTCGGAACGGAGGACAGTACACACTCCTGTCATTATCAGTGACACTGGGGTCGAGAGGGTCAGAACGGAGGACAGTACACACTCCCGTCATTATCCGTGACACTGGGGTCGAGAAGGTCAGAACGGAGGACAGTACACACTCCTGTCATTATCAGTGACACTGAGGTCGAGAGGGTCGGAACGGAGGACAGTACACACTCCCGTCATTATCAGTGACACTGGGGTCGAGAAGGTCAGAACGGAGGACAGTACACACTCCTGTCATTATCAGTGACACTGGGGTCGAGAGGGTCGGAACGGAGCATATTACACACTCCTGTCATGATCAGTGACACTGGGGTCGAGAGGGTCGAGAGGGTCGGAACGGAGCACAGTACACACTCCTGTCATTATCAGTGACACTGGGGTCGAGAGGGTCAGAACGGAGGACAGTACACACTCCTGTCATTATCAGTGACACTGGGGTCGAGAGGGTCGGAACGGAGGACAGTACACACTCCTGTCATTATCAGTGACACTGGGGTCGAGAGGGTCAGAACGGAGGACAGTACACACTCCTGTCATTATCAGTGACACTGGGGTCGAGAGGGTCGGAACGGAGCACATTACACACTCCTGTCATTATCAGTGACACTGGGGTCGAGAGGGTCGTGAGGGTCGGAATGGAGGACAGTACACACTCCCGTCATTATCAGTGACACTGGGGTCGAGAGGGTCAGAACGGAGGACAGTACACACTCCCGTCATTATCAGTGACTCTGGGGTCGAGAGGGTCAGAACGGAGGACAGTACACACTCCTGTCATTATCAGTGACACTGGGTTCGAGAGGGTCGGAACGGAGGACAGTACACACTCCCGTCATTATCAGTGACACGGGGGTCGAGAGGGTCGGAACGGAGGACAGTACACACTCCTGTCATTATCAGTGACACTGGGGTCGAGAGGGTCGGAACGGAGCACATTACACACTCCTGTCATTATCAGTGACACTGGGGTCGAGAGGGTCGTGAGGGTCGGAACGGAGGACAGTACACACTCCCGTCATTATCAGTGACACTGGGGTCGAGAGGGTCGAGAGGGTCGGAACGGAGGACAGTACACACTCCCGTCATTATCAGTGACACTGGGGTCGAGAGGGTCGGAACGGAGGACAGTACACACTCCTGTCATCATCAGTGACACTGGGGTCGAGAGGGTCGAGAGGGTCGGAACGGAGGACAGTACACACTCCTGTCATTATCAGTGACACTGGGGTCGAGAGGGTCGAGAGGGTCGGAACGGAGGACAGTACACACTCCCGTCATTATCCGTGACACTGGGGTCGAGAAGGTCAGAACGGAGGACAGTACACACTCCTGTCATTATCAGTGACACTGGGGTCGAGAGGGTCGAGAGGGTCGGAACGGAGGACAGTACACACTCCTGTCATTATCAGTGACAGTGGGGTCGAGAGGGTCAGAACGGAGGACAGTACACACTCCCGTCATTATCAGTGACACTGGGGTCGAGAGGGTCAGAACGGAGGACAGTACACACTCCGGTCATTATCAGTGACACTGGGGTCGAGAGGGTCGGAACGGAGCACAGTACACACTCCTGTCATTATCAGTGACACTGGGGTCGAGAGGGTCGTGAGGGTCGGAATGGAGGACAGTACACACTCCCATCATTATCAGTGACACTGGGGTCGAGAGGGTCGGAACGGAGGACAGTACACACTCCCGTCATTATCAGTGACTCTGGGGTCGAGAGGGTCAGAACGGAGGACAGTACACACTCCTGTCATTATCAGTGACACTGGGGTCGAGAGGGTCGGAACGGAGCACAGTACACACTCCTGTCATTATCAGTGACACTGGGGTCGAGAGGGTCGGAACGGAGCACAGTACACACTCCTGTCATTATCAGTGACACTGGGGTCGAGAGGGTCGTGAGGGTCGGAATGGAGGACAGTACACACTCCCGTCATTATCAGTGACACTGGGGTCGAGAGGGTCGGAACGGAGGACAGTACACACTCCCGTCATTATCAGTGACACTGGGGTCGAGAGGGTCGTGAGGGTCGGAACGGAGGACAGTACACACTCCCGTCATTATCAGTGACACTGGGGTCGAGAGGGTCGAGAGGGTCGGAACGGAGGACAGTACACACTCCCGTCATTATCAGTGACACTGGGGTCGAGAGGGTCGGAACGGAGGACAGTACACACTCCTGTCATTATCAGTGACACTGGGGTCGAGAGGGTCGAGAGGGTCGGAACGGAGGACAGTACACACTCCTGTCATTATCAGTGACACTGGGGTCGAGAGGGTCGAGAGGGTCGGAACGGAGGACAGTACACACTCCCGTCATTATCCGTGACACTGGGGTCGAGAAGGTCAGAACGGAGGACAGTACACACTCCTGTCATTATCAGTGACACTGGGGTCGAGAGGGTCGAGAGGGTCGGAACGGAGGACAGTACACACTCCTGTCATTATCAGTGACACTGGGGTCGAGAGGGTCAGAACGGAGGACAGTACACACTCCCGTCATTATCAGTGACACTGGGGTCGAGAGGGTCAGAACGGAGGACAGTACACACTCCGGTCATTATCAGTGACACTGGGGTCGAGAGGGTCGGAACGGAGCACAGTACACACTCCTGTCATTATCAGTGACACTGGGGTCGAGAGGGCCGTGAGGGTCGGAATGGAGGACAGTACACACTCCCGTCATTATCAGTGACACTGGGGTCGAGAGGGTCGGAACGGAGGACAGTACACACTCCCGTCATTAACAGTGACTCTGGGGTCGAGAGGGTCAGAACGGAGGACAGTACACACTCCTGTCATTATCAGTGACACTGGGGTCGAGAGGGTCGGAACGGAGCACAGTACACACTCCTGTCATTATCAGTGACACTGGGGTCGAGAGGGTCGGAACGGAGCACAGTACACACTCCTGTCATTATCAGTGACACTGGGGTCGAGAGGGTCGTGAGGGTCGGAATGGAGGACAGTACACACTCCCGTCATTATCAGTGACACTGGGGTCGAGAGGGTCGGAACGGAGGACAGTACACACTCCCGTCATTATCAGTGACACTGGGGTCGAGAGGGTCAGAACGGAGGACAGTACACACTCCTGTCATTATCAGTGACACTGGGGTCGAGAGGGTCGGAACGGAGGACAGTACACACTCCGGTCATTATCAGTGACACTGGGGTCGAGAGGGTCGGAACGGAGGACAGTACACACTCCCGTCATTATCAGTGACACTGGGGTCGAGAGGGTCGTGAGGGTCGGAATGGAGGACAGTACACACTCCCGTCATTATCAGTGACACTGGGGTCGAGAGGGTTGGAACGGAGGACAGTACACACTCCCGTCATTATCAGTGACACTGGGGTCGAGAGGGTCGGAACGGAGGACAGTACACACTCCTGTCATTATCAGTGACACTGGGGTCGAGAGGGTCGGAACGGAGGACAGTACACACTCCGGTCATTATCAGTGACACTGGGGTCGAGAGGGTCGGAACGGAGGACAGTACACACTCCCGTCATTATCAGTGACACTGGGGTCAAGAGGGTCGGAACGGAGGACAGTACACACTCCTGTCATTATCAGTGACACTGGGGTCGAGAGGGTCGAGAGGGTCGGAACGGAGGACAGTACACACTCCTGTCATTATCAGTGACACTGGGGTCGAGAGGGTCGAGAGGGTCGGAACGGAGGACAGTACACACTCCCGTCATTATAATTGACACTGGGGTCGAGAGGGTCAGAACGGAGGACAGTACACACTCCTGTCATTATCAGTGACACTGGGGTCGAGAGGGTCGGAACGGAGCACATTACACACTCCTGTTATTATCAGTGACACTGGGGTCGAGAGGGTCGTGAGGGTCGGAACGGAGGACAGTACACTCTCCCGTCATTATCAGTGACACTGGGGTCGAGAGGGTCGGAACGGAGGACAGTACACACTCCCGTCATTATCAGTGACACTGGGGTCGAGAGGGTCGGAACGGAGGACAGTACACACTCCTGTCATTATCAGTGACACTGGGGTCGAGAGGGTCGAGAGGGTCGGAACGGAGGACAGTACACACTCCCGTCATTATCAGTGACACTGGGGTCGAGAGGGTCAGAACGGAGGACAGTACACACTCCCGTCATTATGAGTGACACTGGGGTCGAGAGGGTCAGTACGGAGGACAGTACACACTCCTGTCATTATCAGTGACACTGGGGTCGAGAGGGTCGGAATGGAGGACAGTACACACTCCTGTCATTATCAGTGACACTGGGGTCTAGAGGGTCAGAACGGAGGACAGTAAACACTCCTGTCATTATCAGTGACACTGGGGTCGAGTGGGTCAGAACGGAGGACAGTACACACTCCTGTCATTATCAGTGACACTGGGGTCGAGAGGGTCGGAACGGAGGACAGTACACACTCCTGTCATTATCAGTGACACTGGGGTCGAGAGGGTCGGAACGGAGGACAGTACACACTCCTGTCATTATCAGTGACACTGGGGTCGAGAGGGTCAGAACGGAGGACAGTACACACTCCCGTCATTATCAGTGACACGGGGGTCGAGAGGGTCGGAACGGAGGACAGTACACACTCCTGTCATTATCAGTGACACTGGGGTCGAGAGGGTCGTGAGGGTCGGAACGGAGGACAGTACACACTCCTGTCATTATCAGTGACACTGGGGTCGAGAAGGTCAGAACGGAGGACAGTACACACTCCTGTCATTATCAGTGACACTGGGGTCGAGAGGGTCGAGAGGGTCGGAACGGAGGACAGTACACACTCCTGTCATTATCAGTGACACTGGGGTCGAGAGGGTCGAGAAGGTCGGAACGGAGGACAGTACACACTCCTGTCATTATCAGTGACACTGGGGTCGAGAGGGTCGGAACGGAGGACAGTACACACTCCCGTCATTATCAGTGACACTGGGGTCGAGAAGGTCAGAACGGAGGACAGTACACACTCCTGTCATTATCAGTGACACTGGGGTCGAGAGGGTCGAGAGGGTCGGAACGGAGGACAGTACACACTCCTGTCATTATCAGTGACACTGGGGTCGAGAGGGTCAGAACGGAGGACAGTACACACTCCGGTCATTATCAGTGACACTGGGGTCGAGAGGGTCGGAACGGAGCACATTACACACTCCTGTCATTATCAGTGACACTGGGGTCGAGAGGGTCAGAACGGAGGACAGTACACACTCCCGTCATTATCAGTGACACTGGGGTCGAGAGGGTCGGAACGGAGCACAGTACACACTCCTGTCATTATCAGTGACACTGGGGTCGAGAGGGTCGGAACGGAGCACATTACACACTCCTGTCATTATCAGTGACACTGGGGTCGAGAGGGTCGAGAGGGTCGGAACGGAGGACAGTACACACTCCTGTCATTATCAGTGACACTGGGGTCGAGAGGGTCAGAACGGAGGACAGTACACACTCCCGTCATTAGAAGTGACACTGGGGTCGAGAGGGTCGGAACGGAGGACAGTACACACTCCTGTCATTATCAGTGACACTGGGGTTGAGAGGGTCGGAATGGAGGACAGTACACACTCCTGTCATTATCAGTGACACTGGGGTCGAGAGGGTCAGAACGGAGGACAGTACACACTCCTGTCATTATCAGTGACACTGGGGTCGAGAGGGTCGGAACGGAGGACAGTACACACTCCTGTCATTATCAGTGACACTGGGGTCGAGAGGGTCAGAACGGAGGACAGTACACACTCCCCTCATTATCAGTGACACTGGGGTCGAGAGGGTCGGAACGGAGCACATTACACACTGCTGTCTTTATCAGTGACACTGGGGTCGAGAGGGTAGTGAGGGTCGGAATGGAGGACAGTACACACTCCCGTCATTATCAGTGACACTGGGGTCGAGAGGGTCGGAACGGAGGACAGTACACACTCCCGTCATTATCAGTGACACTGGGGTCGAGAGGGTCAGAACGGAGGACAGTACACACTCCTGTCATTATCAGTGACACTGGGGTCGAGAGGGTCGGAACGGAGGACAGTACACACTCCGGTCATTATCAGTGACACTGGGGTCGAGAGGGTCGGAACGGAGGACAGTACACACTCCTGTCATTATCAGTGACACTGGGGTCGAGAGGGTCGGAACGGAGGACAGTACACACTCCTGTCATTATCAGTGACACTGGGGTCGAGAGGGTCGAGAGGGTCGGAACGGAGGACAGTACACACTCCCGTCATTATCAGTGACACTGGGGTCAAGAGGGTCGGAACGGAGGACAGTACACACTCCTGTCATTATCAGTGACACTGGGGTCGAGAGGGTCGAGAGTGTCGGAACGGAGGACAGTACACACTCCTGTCATTATTAGTGACACTGGGGTCGAGAGGGTCAGAACGGAGGACAGTACACACTCCCGTCATTATCAGTGACACTGGGGTCGAGAGGGTCAGAACGGAGGACAGTACACAGTCCTGTCTTTATCAGTGACACTGGGATGAGTGGGTCGGAACTGAGGACAGTACACACTCCTGTCATTATCAGTGACACTGGGGTCGAGAGGGTCGTGAGGGTCGGAACGGAGGACAGAACACACTCCCGTCTTTATCAGTGACACTGGGGTCGAGAGGGTCGAGAGGCTCGGAACGGAGGACAGTACACACTCCCGTCATTATCAGTGACACTGGGGTCGAGAGGGTCGGAACGGAGGACAGTTCACACTCCTGTCATTATCAGTGACACTGGGGTCGAGAGGGTCGAGAGGGTCGGAACGGAGGACAGTACACACTCCCGTCATTATCAGTGACTCTGGGGTCGAGAGGGTCAGAACGGAGGACAGTACACACTCCTGTCATTATCAGTGACACTGGGGTCGAGAGGGTCGGAACGGGGGACAGTACACACTCCCGTCATTATCAGTGACACTGGGGTCGAGAGGGTCGGAACGGAGGACAGTACACACTCCTGTCATTATCAGTGACACTGGGGTCGAGAGGGTCGGAACGGAGCACATTACACACTCCTGTCATTATCAGTGACACTGGGGTCGAGAGGGTCGTGAGGGTCGGAACGGAGGACAGTACACACTCCCGTCATTATCAGTGACACTGGGGTCGAGAGGGTCAAGAGGGTCGGAACGGAGGACAGTACACACTCCCGTCATTATCAGTGACACTGGGGTCGAGAGGGTCGGAACGGAGGACAGTACACACTCCTGTCATTATCAGTGACACTGGGGTCGAGAGGGTCGAGAAGGTCGGAACGGAGGACAGTACACACTCCTGTCATTATCAGTGACACTGGGGTCGAGAGGGTCAGAACGGAGGACAGTACACACTCCCGTCATTATCCGTGACACTGGGGTCGAGAAGGTCAGAACGGAGGACAGTACACACTCCTGTCATTATCAGTGACACTGAGGTCGAGAGGGTCGGAACGGAGGACAGTACACACTCCCGTCATTATCAGTGACACTGGGGTCGAGAAGGTCAGAACGGAGGACAGTACACACTCCTGTCATTATCAGTGACACTGGGGTCGAGAGGGTCGGAACGGAGCATATTACACACTCCTGTCATGATCAGTGACACTGGGGTCGAGAGGGTCGAGAGGGTCGGAACGGAGCACAGTACACACTCCTGTCATTATCAGTGACACTGGGGTCGAGAGGGTCAGAACGGAGGACAGTACACACTCCTGTCATTATCAGTGACACTGGGGTCGAGAGGGTCGGAACGGAGGACAGTACACACTCCTGTCATTATCAGTGACACTGGGGTCGAGAGGGTCAGAACGGAGGACAGTACACACTCCTGTCATTATCAGTGACACTGGGGTCGAGAGGGTCGGAACGGAGCACATTACACACTCCTGTCATTATCAGTGACACAGGGGTCGAGAGGGTCGTGAGGGTCGGAATGGAGGACAGTACACACTCCCGTCATTATCAGTGACACTGGGGTCGAGAGGGTCAGAACGGAGGACAGTACACACTCCCGTCATTATCAGTGACTCTGGGGTCGAGAGGGTCAGAACGGAGGACAGTACACACTCCTGTCATTATCAGTGACACTGGGTTCGAGAGGGTCGGAACGGAGGACAGTACACACTCCCGTCATTATCAGTGACACGGGGGTCGAGAGGGTCGGAACGGAGGACAGTACACACTCCTGTCATTATCAGTGACACTGGGGTCGAGAGGGTCGGAACGGAGCACATTACACACTCCTGTCATTATCAGTGACACTGGGGTCGAGAGGGTCGTGAGGGTCGGAACGGAGGACAGTACACACTCCCGTCATTATCAGTGACACTGGGGTCGAGAGGGTCGAGAGGGTCGGAACGGAGGACAGTACACACTCCCGTCATTATCAGTGACACTGGGGTCGAGAGGGTCGGAACGGAGGACAGTACACACTCCTGTCATTATCAGTGACACTGGGGTCGAGAGGGTCGAGAGGGTCGGAACGGAGGACAGTACACACTCCTGTCATTATCAGTGACACTGGGGTCGAGAGGGTCGAGAGGGTCGGAACGGAGGACAGTACACACTCCCGTCATTATCCGTGACACTGGGGTCGAGAAGGTCAGAACGGAGGACAGTACACACTCCTGTCATTATCAGTGACACTGGGGTCGAGAGGGTCGAGAGGGTCGGAACGGAGGACAGTACACACTCCTGTCATTATCAGTGACAGTGGGGTCGAGAGGGTCAGAACGGAGGACAGTACACACTCCCGTCATTATCAGTGACACTGGGGTCGAGAGGGTCAGAACGGAGGACAGTACACACTCCGGTCATTATCAGTGACACTGGGGTCGAGAGGGTCGGAACGGAGCACAGTACACACTCCTGTCATTATCAGTGACACTGGGGTCGAGAGGGTCGTGAGGGTCGGAATGGAGGACAGTACACACTCCCATCATTATCAGTGACACTGGGGTCGAGAGGGTCGGAACGGAGGACAGTACACACTCCCGTCATTATCAGTGACTCTGGGGTCGAGAGGGTCAGAACGGAGGACAGTACACACTCCTGTCATTATCAGTGACACTGGGGTCGAGAGGGTCGGAACGGAGCACAGTACACACTCCTGTCATTATCAGTGACACTGGGGTCGAGAGGGTCGGAACGGAGCACAGTACACACTCCTGTCATTATCAGTGACACTGGGGTCGAGAGGGTCGTGAGGGTCGGAATGGAGGACAGTACACACTCCCGTCATTATCAGTGACACTGGGGTCGAGAGGGTCGGAACGGAGGACAGTACACACTCCCGTCATTATCAGTGACACTGGGGTCGAGAGGGTCGTGAGGGTCGGAACGGAGGACAGTACACACTCCCGTCATTATCAGTGACACTGGGGTCGAGAGGGTCGAGAGGGTCGGAACGGAGGACAGTACACACTCCCGTCATTATCAGTGACACTGGGGTCGAGAGGGTCGGAACGGAGGACAGTACACACTCCTGTCATTATCAGTGACACTGGGGTCGAGAGGGTCGAGAGGGTCGGAACGGAGGACAGTACACACTCCTGTCATTATCAGTGACACTGGGGTCGAGAGGGTCGAGAGGGTCGGAACGGAGGACAGTACACACTCCCGTCATTATCCGTGACACTGGGGTCGAGAAGGTCAGAACGGAGGACAGTACACACTCCTGTCATTATCAGTGACACTGGGGTCGAGAGGGTCGAGAGGGTCGGAACGGAGGACAGTACACACTCCTGTCATTATCAGTGACACTGGGGTCGAGAGGGTCAGAACGGAGGACAGTACACACTCCCGTCATTATCAGTGACACTGGGGTCGAGAGGGTCAGAACGGAGGACAGTACACACTCCGGTCATTATCAGTGACACTGGGGTCGAGAGGGTCGGAACGGAGCACAGTACACACTCCTGTCATTATCAGTGACACTGGGGTCGAGAGGGTCGTGAGGGTCGGAATGGAGGACAGTACACACTCCCGTCATTATCAGTGACACTGGGGTCGAGAGGGTCGGAACGGAGGACAGTACACACTCCCGTCATTAACAGTGACTCTGGGGTCGAGAGGGTCAGAACGGAGGACAGTACACACTCCTGTCATTATCAGTGACACTGGGGTCGAGAGGGTCGGAACGGAGCACAGTACACACTCCTGTCATTATCAGTGACACTGGGGTCGAGAGGGTCGGAACGGAGCACAGTACACACTCCTGTCATTATCAGTGACACTGGGGTCGAGAGGGTCGTGAGGGTCGGAATGGAGGACAGTACACACTCCCGTCATTATCAGTGACACTGGGGTCGAGAGGGTCGGAACGGAGCATATTACACACTCCTGTCATGATCAGTGACACTGGGGTCGAGAGGGTCGAGAGGGTCGGAACGGAGCACAGTACACACTCCTGTCATTATCAGTGACACTGGGGTCGAGAGGGTCAGAACGGAGGACAGTACACACTCCTGTCATTATCAGTGACACTGGGGTCGAGAGGGTCGGAACGGAGGACAGTACACACTCCTGTCATTATCAGTGACACTGGGGTCGAGAGGGTCAGAACGGAGGACAGTACACACTCCTGTCATTATCAGTGACACTGGGGTCGAGAGGGTCGGAACGGAGCACATTACACACTCCTGTCATTATCAGTGACACAGGGGTCGAGAGGGTCGTGAGGGTCGGAATGGAGGACAGTACACACTCCCGTCATTATCAGTGACACTGGGGTCGAGAGGGTCAGAACGGAGGACAGTACACACTCCCGTCATTATCAGTGACTCTGGGGTCGAGAGGGTCAGAACGGAGGACAGTACACACTCCTGTCATTATCAGTGACACTGGGTTCGAGAGGGTCGGAACGGAGGACAGTACACACTCCCGTCATTATCAGTGACACGGGGGTCGAGAGGGTCGGAACGGAGGACAGTACACACTCCTGTCATTATCAGTGACACTGGGGTCGAGAGGGTCGGAACGGAGCACATTACACACTCCTGTCATTATCAGTGACACTGGGGTCGAGAGGGTCGTGAGGGTCGGAACGGAGGACAGTACACACTCCCGTCATTATCAGTGACACTGGGGTCGAGAGGGTCGAGAGGGTCGGAACGGAGGACAGTACACACTCCCGTCATTATCAGTGACACTGGGGTCGAGAGGGTCGGAACGGAGGACAGTACACACTCCTGTCATTATCAGTGACACTGGGGTCGAGAGGGTCGAGAGGGTCGGAACGGAGGACAGTACACACTCCTGTCATTATCAGTGACACTGGGGTCGAGAGGGTCGAGAGGGTCGGAACGGAGGACAGTACACACTCCCGTCATTATCCGTGACACTGGGGTCGAGAAGGTCAGAACGGAGGACAGTACACACTCCTGTCATTATCAGTGACACTGGGGTCGAGAGGGTCGAGAGGGTCGGAACGGAGGACAGTACACACTCCTGTCATTATCAGTGACAGTGGGGTCGAGAGGGTCAGAACGGAGGACAGTACACACTCCCGTCATTATCAGTGACACTGGGGTCGAGAGGGTCAGAACGGAGGACAGTACACACTCCGGTCATTATCAGTGACACTGGGGTCGAGAGGGTCGGAACGGAGCACAGTACACACTCCTGTCATTATCAGTGACACTGGGGTCGAGAGGGTCGTGAGGGTCGGAATGGAGGACAGTACACACTCCCATCATTATCAGTGACACTGGGGTCGAGAGGGTCGGAACGGAGGACAGTACACACTCCCGTCATTATCAGTGACTCTGGGGTCGAGAGGGTCAGAACGGAGGACAGTACACACTCCTGTCATTATCAGTGACACTGGGGTCGAGAGGGTCGGAACGGAGCACAGTACACACTCCTGTCATTATCAGTGACACTGGGGTCGAGAGGGTCGGAACGGAGCACAGTACACACTCCTGTCATTATCAGTGACACTGGGGTCGAGAGGGTCGTGAGGGTCGGAATGGAGGACAGTACACACTCCCGTCATTATCAGTGACACTGGGGTCGAGAGGGTCGGAACGGAGGACAGTACACACTCCCGTCATTATCAGTGACACTGGGGTCGAGAGGGTCGTGAGGGTCGGAACGGAGGACAGTACACACTCCCGTCATTATCAGTGACACTGGGGTCGAGAGGGTCGAGAGGGTCGGAACGGAGGACAGTACACACTCCCGTCATTATCAGTGACACTGGGGTCGAGAGGGTCGGAACGGAGGACAGTACACACTCCTGTCATTATCAGTGACACTGGGGTCGAGAGGGTCGAGAGGGTCGGAACGGAGGACAGTACACACTCCTGTCATTATCAGTGACACTGGGGTCGAGAGGGTCGAGAGGGTCGGAACGGAGGACAGTACACACTCCCGTCATTATCCGTGACACTGGGGTCGAGAAGGTCAGAACGGAGGACAGTACACACTCCTGTCATTATCAGTGACACTGGGGTCGAGAGGGTCGAGAGGGTCGGAACGGAGGACAGTACACACTCCTGTCATTATCAGTGACACTGGGGTCGAGAGGGTCAGAACGGAGGACAGTACACACTCCCGTCATTATCAGTGACACTGGGGTCGAGAGGGTCAGAACGGAGGACAGTACACACTCCGGTCATTATCAGTGACACTGGGGTCGAGAGGGTCGGAACGGAGCACAGTACACACTCCTGTCATTATCAGTGACACTGGGGTCGAGAGGGTCGTGAGGGTCGGAATGGAGGACAGTACACACTACCGTCATTATCAGTGACACTGGGGTCGAGAGGGTCGGAACGGAGGACAGTACACACTCCCGTCATTAACAGTGACTCTGGGGTCGAGAGGGTCAGAACGGAGGACAGTACACACTCCTGTCATTATCAGTGACACTGGGGTCGAGAGGGTCGGAACGGAGCACAGTACACACTCCTGTCATTATCAGTGACACTGGGGTCGAGAGGGTCGGAACGGAGCACAGTACACACTCCTGTCATTATCAGTGACACTGGGGTCGAGAGGGTCGTGAGGGTCGGAATGGAGGACAGTACACACTCCCGTCATTATCAGTGACACTGGGGTCGAGAGGGTCGGAACGGAGGACAGTACACACTCCCGTCATTATCAGTGACACTGGGGTCGAGAGGGTCAGAACGGAGGACAGTACACACTCCTGTCATTATCAGTGACACTGGGGTCGAGAGGGTCGGAACGGAGGACAGTACACACTCCGGTCATTATCAGTGACACTGGGGTCGAGAGGGTCGGAACGGAGGACAGTACACACTCCCGTCATTATCAGTGACACTGGGGTCGAGAGGGTCGTGAGGGTCGGAATGGAGGACAGTACACACTCCCATCATTATCAGTGACACTGGGGTCGAGAGGGTTGGAACGGAGGACAGTACACACTCCCGTCATTATCAGTGACACTGGGGTCGAGAGGGTCGGAACGGAGGACAGTACACACTCCTGTCATTATCAGTGACACTGGGGTCGAGAGGGTCGGAACGGAGGACAGTACACACTCCGGTCATTATCAGTGACACTGGGGTCGAGAGGGTCGGAACGGAGGACAGTACACACTCCCGTCATTATCAGTGACACTGGGGTCAAGAGGGTCGGAACGGAGGACAGTACACACTCCTGTCATTATCAGTGACACTGGGGTCGAGAGGGTCGAGAGGGTCGGAACGGAGGACAGTACACACTCCTGTCATTATCAGTGACACTGGGGTCGAGAGGGTCGAGAGGGTCGGAACGGAGGACAGTACACACTCCCGTCATTATAATTGACACTGGGGTCGAGAGGGTCAGAACGGAGGACAGTACACACTCCTGTCATTATCAGTGACACTGGGGTCGAGAGGGTCGGAACGGAGCACATTACACACTCCTGTTATTATCAGTGACACTGGGGTCGAGAGGGTCGTGAGGGTCGGAACGGAGGACAGTACACTCTCCCGTCATTATCAGTGACACTGGGGTCGAGAGGGTCGGAACGGAGGACAGTACACACTCCCGTCATTATCAGTGACACTGGGGTCGAGAGGGTCGGAACGGAGGACAGTACACACTCCTGTCATTATCAGTGACACTGGGGTCGAGAGGGTCGAGAGGGTCGGAACGGAGGACAGTACACACTCCCGTCATTATCAGTGACACTGGGGTCGAGAGGGTCAGAACGGAGGACAGTACACACTCCCGTCATTATGAGTGACACTGGGGTCGAGAGGGTCAGTACGGAGGACAGTACACACTCCTGTCATTATCAGTGACACTGGGGTCGAGAGGGTCGGAATGGAGGACAGTACACACTCCTGTCATTATCAGTGACACTGGGGTCTAGAGGGTCAGAACGGAGGACAGTAAACACTCCTGTCATTATCAGTGACACTGGGGTCGAGTGGGTCAGAACGGAGGACAGTACACACTCCTGTCATTATCAGTGACACTGGGGTCGAGAGGGTCGGAACGGAGGACAGTACACACTCCTGTCATTATCAGTGACACTGGGGTCGAGAGGGTCGGAACGGAGGACAGTACACACTCCTGTCATTATCAGTGACACTGGGGTCGAGAGGGTCAGAACGGAGCACAGTACACACTCCCGTCATTATCAGTGACACGGGGGTCGAGAGGGTCGGAACGGAGGACAGTACACACTCCTGTCATTATCAGTGACACTGGGATCGAGAGGGTCGTGAGGGTCGGAACGGAGGACAGTACACACTCCTGTCATTATCAGTGACACTGGGGTCGAGAAGGTCAGAACGGAGGACAGTACACACTCCTGTCATTATCAGTGACACTGGGGTCGAGAGGGTCGAGAGGGTCGGAACGGAGGACAGTACACACTCCTGTCATTATCAGTGACACTGGGGTCGAGAGGGTCAGAACGGAGGACAGTACACACTCCGGTCATTATCAGTGACACTGGGGTCGAGAGGGTCGGAACGGAGCACATTACACACTCCTGTCATTATCAGTGACACTGGGGTCGAGAGGGTCAGAACGGAGGACAGTACACACTCCCGTCATTATCAGTGACACTGGGGTCGAGAGGGTCAGAACGGAGGACAGTACACACTCCTGTCATTATCAGTGACACTGGGGTCGAGAGGGTCGGAACGGAGCACAGTACACACTCCTGTCATTATCAGTGACACTGGGGTCGAGAGGGTCGGAACGGAGCACATTACACACTCCTGTCATTATCAGTGACACTGGGGTCGAGAGGATCGTGATGGTCGGAATGGAGGACAGTACACACTCCCGTCATTATCAGTGACACTGGGGTCGAGAGGGTCAGAACGGAGGACAGTACACACTCCCGTCATTATCAGTGACTCTGGGGTCGAGAGGGTCAGAACGGAGGACAGTACACACTCCTGTTATTATCAGTGACACTGGGGTCGAGAGGGTCGTGAGGGTCGGAACGGAGGACAGTACACTCTCCCGTCATTATCAGTGACACTGGGGTCGAGAGGGTCGGAACGGAGGACAGTACACACTCCCGTCATTATCAGTGACACTGGGGTCGAGAGGGTCGGAACGGAGGACAGTACACACTCCTGTCATTATCAGTGACACTGGGGTCGAGAGGGTCGAGAGGGTCGGAACGGAGGACAGTACACACTCCCGTCATTATCAGTGACACTGGGGTCGAGAGGGTCAGAACGGAGGACAGTACACACTCCCGTCATTATGAGTGACACTGGGGTCGAGAGGGTCAGTACGGAGGACAGTACACACTCCTGTCATTATCAGTGACACTGGGGTCGAGAGGGTCGGAATGGAGGACAGTACACACTCCTGTCATTATCAGTGACACTGGGGTCTAGAGGGTCAGAACGGAGGACAGTAAACACTCCTGTCATTATCAGTGACACTGGGGTCGAGTGGGTCAGAACGGAGGACAGTACACACTCCTGTCATTATCAGTGACACTGGGGTCGAGAGGGTCGGAACGGAGGACAGTACACACTCCTGTCATTATCAGTGACACTGGGGTCGAGAGGGTCGGAACGGAGGACAGTACACACTCCTGTCATTATCAGTGACACTGGGGTCGAGAGGGTCAGAACGGAGGACAGTACACACTCCCGTCATTATCAGTGACACGGGGGTCGAGAGGGTCGGAACGGAGGACAGTACACACTCCTGTCATTATCAGTGACACTGGGGTCGAGAGGGTCGTGAGGGTCGGAACGGAGGACAGTACACACTCCTGTCATTATCAGTGACACTGGGGTCGAGAAGGTCAGAACGGAGGACAGTACACACTCCTGTCATTATCAGTGACACTGGGGTCGAGAGGGTCGAGAGGGTCGGAACGGAGGACAGTACACACTCCTGTCATTATCAGTGACACTGGGGTCGAGAGGGTCGAGAAGGTCGGAACGGAGGACAGTACACACTCCTGTCATTATCAGTGACACTGGGGTCGAGAGGGTCGGAACGGAGGACAGTACACACTCCCGTCATTATCAGTGACACTGGGGTCGAGAAGGTCAGAACGGAGGACAGTACACACTCCTGTCATTATCAGTGACACTGGGGTCGAGAGGGTCGAGAGGGTCGGAACGGAGGACAGTACACACTCCTGTCATTATCAGTGACACTGGGGTCGAGAGGGTCAGAACGGAGGACAGTACACACTCCGGTCATTATCAGTGACACTGGGGTCGAGAGGGTCGGAACGGAGCACATTACACACTCCTGTCATTATCAGTGACACTGGGGTCGAGAGGGTCAGAACGGAGGACAGTACACACTCCCGTCATTATCAGTGACACTGGGGTCGAGAGGGTCAGAACGGAGGACAGTACACACTCCTGTCATTATCAGTGACACTGGGGTCGAGAGGGTCGGAACGGAGCACAGTACACACTCCTGTCATTATCAGTGACACTGGGGTCGAGAGGGTCGGAACGGAGCACATTACACACTCCTGTCATTATCAGTGACACTGGGGTCGAGAGGGTCGTGATGGTCGGAATGGAGGACAGTACACACTCCCGTCATTATCAGTGACACTGGGGTCGAGAGGGTCAGAACGGAGGACAGTACACACTCCCGTCATTATCAGTGACTCTGGGGTCGAGAGGGTCAGAACGGAGGACAGTACACACTCCTGTCATTATCAGTGACACTGGGGTCGAGAGGGTCGGAACGGAGGACAGTACACACTCCCGTCATTATCAGTGACACTGGGGTCGAGAGTGTCGAGAGTGTCGGAACGGAGGACAGTACACACTCTCGTCATTATCAGTGACACTGGGGTCGAGAGGGTCGGAACGGAGGACAGTACACACTCCCGTCATTATCAGTGACACTGAGGTTGAGAGGGTCGGAACGGAGGACAGTACACACTCCCGTCATTATCAGTGACACTGGGGTCGAGAGGGTCGGAACGGAGGACAGTACACACTCCCGTCATTATCAGTGACACTGGGGTTGAGAGGGTCGGAACGGAGGACAGTACACACTCCCGTCATTATCAGTGACACTGGGGTCGAGAGGGTCGGAACGGAGGACAGTACACACTCCCGTCATTATCAGTGACACTGGGGTTGAGAGGGTCGGAACGGAGGACAGTACACACTCCCGTCATTATCAGTGACACTGGGGTCGTGAGGGTCGGAACGGAGGACAGTACACACTCCCGTCATTATCAGTGACACTGGGGTCGAGAGGGTCGGAACGGAGGACAGTACACACTCCTGTCATTATCAGTGACACTGGGGTCGATAAGGTCGGAACGGAGCACATTACACACTCCTGTCATTATCAGTGACACTGGGGTCGAGAGGGTCGTGAGGGTCGGAACGGAGGACAGTACACACTCCCGTCATTATCAGTGACACTGGGGTCGAGAGGGTCGGAACGGAGGACATTACACACTCCCGTCATTACGAGTGACACTGGGGTCGAGAGGGTCAGAACGGAGGACGGTACACACTCCTGTCATTATCAGTGACACTGGGGTCGAGAGGGTCAGAACGGAGGACAGTACACACTCCCGTCATTATCAGTGACACTGGGGTCGAGAGGGTCGGAACGGAGGACAGTACACACTCCTGTCAATATCAGTGACACTGGGGTCGAGAGGGTCGGAACGGAGGACAGTACACACTCCTGTCATTATCAATGACACTGGGGTCGAGAGGGTCGGAACGGAGGACAGTACACACTCCCGTCATTATCAGCGACACTGGGGTCGAGAGGGTCAGAACGGAGGACAGTACACACTCCCGTCATTATCAGTGACACTGGGGTCGAGAGGGTCGAGAGGGTCGGAACGGAGGACAGTACACACTCCTGTCATTATCAGTGACACTGGGGTCGA
Organism: Hemitrygon akajei; assembly: GCF_048418815.1. Taxonomy (NCBI): domain Eukaryota; kingdom Metazoa; phylum Chordata; class Chondrichthyes; order Myliobatiformes; family Dasyatidae; genus Hemitrygon; species Hemitrygon akajei. The sequence goes on from NC_133134.1 coordinate 79,409,509, forward strand.
GAGGGTCGGAACGGAGGACAGTACACACTCCCGTCATTATCAGTGACACTGGGGTCGAGAGTGTCGAGAGGGTCGGAACGGAGGACAGTACACACTCCTGTCATTATCAGTGACACTGGGGTCGAGAGGGTCAGAACGGAGGACAGTACACACTCCTGTCATTATCAGTGACACTGGGGTCGAGAGGGTCAGAACGGAGGACAGTACACACTCCCGTCATTATCAGTGACACTGGGGTCGAGAGGGTCGGAACGGAGGACATTACACACTCCCGTCATTATCAGTGACACTGGGGTCGAGAGGGTCGAGAGGGTCGGAACGGAGGACAGTACACACTCCGGTCATTATCAGTGACACTGGGGTCGAGAGGGTCGGAACGGAGGAGAGTACACACTCCGGTCATTATCAGTGACACTGGGGTCGAGAGGGTCGGAACGGAGGACAGTACACCCTCCCGTCATTATCAGTGACACTGGGGTCGAGAAGGTCAGAACGGAGGACAGTACACACTCCTGTCATTATCAGTGACACTGGGGTCGAGAGGGTCGAGAGGGTCGGAACGGAGGACAGTACACACTCCTGTCATTATCAGTGACACTGGGGTCGAGAGGGTCAGAACGGAGGACAGTACACACTCCGGTCATTATCAGTGACACTGGGGTCGAGAGGGTCGGAACGGAGCACATTACACACTCCTGTCATTATCAGTGACACTGGGGTCGAGAGGGTCAGAACGGAGGACAGTACACACTCCCGTCATTATCAGTGACACTGGGGTCGAGAGGGTCAGAACGGAGGACAGTACACACTCCTGTCATTATCAGTGACACTGGGGTCGAGAGGGTCGGAACGGAGCACAGTACACACTCCTGTCATTATCAGTGACACTGGGGTCGAGAGGGTCGGAACGGAGCACATTACACACTCCTGTCATTATCAGTGACACTGGGGTCGAGAGGGTCGTGAGGGTCGGAATGGAGGACAGTACACACTCCCGTCATTATCAGTGACACTGGGGTCGAGAGGGTCAGAACGGAGGACAGTACACACTCCCGTCATTATCAGTGACTCTGGGGTCGAGAGGGTCAGAACGGAGGACAGTACACACTCCTGTCATTATCAGTGACACTGGGGTCGAGAGGGTCGGAACGGAGGACAGTACACACTCCCGTCATTATCAGTGACACTGGGGTCGAGAGTGTCGGAACGGAGGACAGTACACACTCCCGTCATTATCAGTGACACTGGGGTCGAGAGGGTCGGAACGGAGGACAGTACACACTCCCGTCATTACGAGTGACACTGGGGTCGAGAGGGTCAGAACGGAGGACAGTACACACTCCTGTCATTATCAGTGACACTGGGGTCGAGAGGGTCAGAACGGAGGACAGTACACACTCCCGTCATTATCAGTGACACTGGGGTCGAGAGGGTCGGAACGGAGGACAGTACACACTCCTGTCATTATCAGTGACACTGGGGTCGAGAGGGTCGGAACGGAGGACAGTACACACTCCTGTCATTATCAATGACACTGGGGTCGAGAGGGTCGGAACGGAGGACAGTACACACTCCCGTCATTATCAGCGACACTGGGGTCGAGAGGGTCAGAACGGAGGACAGTACACACTCCCGTCATTATCAGTGACACTGGGGTCGAGAGGGTCGGAACGGAGGACAGTACACACTCCTGTCATTATCAGTGACACTGGGGTCGAGAGGGTCGGAACGGAGGACAGTACACACTCCTGTCATTATCAGCGACACTGGGGTCGAGAGGGTCGGAACGGAGGACAGTACACACTCCCGTCATTATCAGTGACACTGGGGTCGAGAGGGTCGGAACGGAGGACAGTACACACTCCCGTCATTATCAGTGACACTGGGGTCGAGAGTGTCGAGAGGGTCGGAACGGAGGACAGTACACACTCCTGTCATTATCAGTGACACTGGGGTCGAGAGGGTCAGAACGGAGGACAGTACACACTCCTGTCATTATCAGTGACACTGGGGTCGAGAGGGTCAGAACGGAGGACAGTACACACTCCCGTCATTATCAGTGACACTGGGGTCGAGAGGGTCGGAACGGAGGACATTACACACTCCCGTCATTATCAGTGACACTGGGGTCGAGAGGGTCGAGAGGGTCGGAACGGAGGACAGTACACACTCCGGTCATTATCAGTGACACTGGGGTCGAGAGGTCGGAACGGAGGAGAGTACACACTCCGGTCATTATCAGTGACACTGGGGTCGAGAGGGTCGGAACGGAGGACAGTACACACTCCCGTCATTATCAGTGACACTGGGGTCGAGAGGGTCGGAACGGAGGACAGTACACACTCCCGTCATTATCAGTGACACTGGGGTCGAGAGGGTCGGAACGGAGGACAGTACACACTCCTGTCATTATCAGTGACACTGGGGTCGAGAGGGTCGAGAGGGTCGGAACGGAGGACAGTACACACTCCCGTCATTATCAGTGACACTGGGGTCGAGAGGGTCAGAACGGAGGACAGTACACACTCCCGTCATTATGAGTGACACTGGGGTCGAGAGGGTCAGTACGGAGGACAGTACACACTCCTGTCATTATCAGTGACACTGGGGTCGAGAGGGTCGGAATGGAGGACAGTACACACTCCTGTCATTATCAGTGACACTGGGGTCTAGAGGGTCAGAACGGAGGACAGTAAACACTCCTGTCATTATCAGTGACACTGGGGTCGAGTGGGTCAGAACGGAGGACAGTACACACTCCTGTCATTATCAGTGACACTGGGGTCGAGAGGGTCGGAACGGAGGACAGTACACACTCCTGTCATTATCAGTGACACTGGGGTCGAGAGGGTCGGAACGGAGGACAGTACACACTCCTGTCATTATCAGTGACACTGGGGTCGAGAGGGTCAGAACGGAGGACAGTACACACTCCCGTCATTATCAGTGACACGGGGGTCGAGAGGGTCGGAACGGAGGACAGTACACACTCCTGTCATTATCAGTGACACTGGGGTCGAGAGGGTCGTGAGGGTCGGAACGGAGGACAGTACACACTCCTGTCATTATCAGTGACACTGGGGTCGAGAAGGTCAGAACGGAGGACAGTACACACTCCTGTCATTATCAGTGACACTGGGGTCGAGAGGGTCGAGAGGGTCGGAACGGAGGACAGTACACACTCCTGTCATTATCAGTGACACTGGGGTCGAGAGGGTCGAGAAGGTCGGAACGGAGGACAGTACACACTCCTGTCATTATCAGTGACACTGGGGTCGAGAGGGTCGGAACGGAGGACAGTACACACTCCCGTCATTATCAGTGACACTGGGGTCGAGAAGGTCAGAACGGAGGACAGTACACACTCCTGTCATTATCAGTGACACTGGAGTCGAGAGGGTCGAGAGGGTCGGAACGGAGGACAGTACACACTCCTGTCATTATCAGTGACACTGGGGTCGAGAGGGTCAGAACGGAGGACAGTACACACTCCGGTCATTATCAGTGACACTGGGGTCGAGAGGGTCGGAACGGAGCACATTACACACTCCTGTCATTATCAGTGACACTGGGGTCGAGAGGGTCAGAACGGAGGACAGTACACACTCCCGTCATTATCAGTGACACTGGGGTCGAGAGGGTCAGAACGGAGGACAGTACACACTCCTGTCATTATCAGTGACACTGGGGTCGAGAGGGTCGGAACGGAGCACAGTACACACTCCTGTCATTATCAGTGACACTGGGGTCGAGAGGGTCGGAACGGAGCACATTACACACTCCTGTCATTATCAGTTCCACTGGGGTCGAGAGGGTCGTGATGGTCGGAATGGAGGACAGTACACACTCCCGTCATTATCAGTGACACTGGGGTCGAGAGGGTCAGAACGGAGGACAGTACACACTCCCGTCATTATCAGTGACTCTGGGGTCGAGAGGGTCAGAACGGAGGACAGTACACACTCCTGTCATTATCAGTGACACTGGGGTCGAGAGGGTCGGAACGGAGGACAGTACACACTCCCGTCATTATCAGTGACACTGGGGTCGAGAGTGTCGAGAGTGTCGGAACGGAGGACAGTACACACTCCCGTCATTATCAGTGACACTGGGGTCGAGAGGGTCGGAACGGAGGACAGTACACACTCCCGTCATTATCAGTGACACTGGGGTTGAGAGGGTCGGAACGGAGGACAGTACACACTCCCGTCATTATCAGTGACACTGGGGTCGAGAGGGTCGGAACGGTAGACAGTACACACTCCCGTCATTATCAGTGACACTGGGGTCGAGAGGGTCGGAACGGAGGACAGTACACACTCCTGTTATTATCAGTGACACTGGGGTCGATAAGGTCGGAACGGAGCACATTACACACTCCTGTCATTATCAGTGACACTGGGGTCGAGAGGGTCGTGAGGGTCGGAACGGAGGACAGTACACACTCCCGTCATTATCAGTGACACTGGGGTCGAGAGGGTCGGAACGGAGGACATTACACACTCCCGTCATTACGAGTGACACTGGGGTCGAGAGGGTCAGAACGGAGGACAGTACACACTCCTGTCATTATCAGTGACACTGGGGTCGAGAGGGTCAGAACGGAGGACAGTACACACTCCCGTCATTATCAGTGACACTGGGGTCGAGAGGGTCGGAACGGAGGACAGTACACACTCCTGTCATTATCAGTGACACTGGGGTCGAGAGGGTCGGAACGGAGGACAGTACACACTCCCGTCATTATCAATGACACTGGGGTCGAGAGGGTCGGAACGGAGGACAGTACACACTCCCGTCATTATCAGCGACACTGGGGTCGAGAGGGTCAGAACGGAGGACAGTACACACTCCCGTCATTATCAGTGACACTGGGGTCGAGAGGGTCGAGAGGGTCGGAACGGAGGACAGTACACACTCCTGTCATTATCAGTGACACTGGGGTCGAGAGGGTCGGAACGGAGGACAGTACACACTCCCGTCATTATCAGTGACACTGGGGTCGAGAGTGTCGAGAGGGTCGGAACGGAGGACAGTACACACTCCTGTCATTATCAGTGACACTGGGGTCGAGAGGGTCAGAACGGAGGACAGTACACACTCCTGTCATTATCAGTGACACTGGGGTCGAGAGGGTCAGAACGGAGGACAGTACACACTCCCGTCATTATCAGTGACACTGGGGTCGAGAGGGTCGGAACGGAGGACATTACACACTCCCGTCATTATCAGTGACACTGGGGTCGAGAGTGTCGAGAGGGTCGGAACGGAGGACAGTACACACTCCGGTCATTATCAGTGACACTGGGGTCGAGAGGGTCGGAACGGAGGAGAGTACACACTCCGGTCATTATCAGTGACACTGGGGTCGAGAAGGTCAGAACGGAGGACAGTACACACTCCTGTCATTATCAGTGACACTGGGGTCGAGAGGGTCGAGAGGGTCGGAACGGAGGACAGTACACACTCCTGTCATTATCAGTGACACTGGGGTCGAGAGGGTCAGAACGGAGGACAGTACACACTCCGGTCATTATCAGTGACACTGGGGTCGAGAGGGTCGGAACGGAGCACATTACACACTCCTGTCATTATCAGTGACACTGGGGTCGAGAGGGTCAGAACGGAGGACAGTACACACTCCCGTCATTATCAGTGACACTGGGGTCGAGAGGGTCAGAACGGAGGACAGTACACACTCCTGTCATTATCAGTGACACTGGGGTCGAGAGGGTCGGAACGGAGCACAGTACACACTCCTGTCATTATCAGTGACACTGGGGTCGAGAGGGTCGGAACGGAGCACATTACACACTCCTGTCATTATCAGTGACACTGGGGTCGAGAGGGTCGTGATGGTCGGAATGGAGGACAGTACACACTCCCGTCATTATCAGTGACACTGGGGTCGAGAGGGTCAGAACGGAGGACAGTACACACTCCCGTCATTATCAGTGACTCTGGGGTCGAGAGGGTCAGAACGGAGGACAGTACACACTCCTGTCATTATCAGTGACACTGGGGTCGAGAGGGTCGGAACGGAGGACAGTACACACTCCCGTCATTATCAGTGACACTGGGGTCGAGAGTGTCGAGAGTGTCGGAACGGAGGACAGTACACACTCCCGTCATTATCAGTGACACTGGGGTCGAGAGGGTCGGAACGGAGGACAGTACACACTCCCGTCATTATCAGTGACACTGGGGTTGAGAGGGTCGGAACGGAGGACAGTACACACTCCCGTCATTATCAGTGACACTGGGGTCGAGAGGGTCGGAACGGAGGACAGTACACACTCCCGTCATTATCAGTGACACTGGGGTTGAGAGGGTCGGAACGGAGGACAGTACACACTCCCGTCATTATCAGTGACACTGGGGTCGAGAGGGTCGGAACGGAGGACAGTACACACTCCCGTCATTATCAGTGACACTGGGGTTGAGAGGGTCGGAACGGAGGACAGTACACACTCCCGTCATTATCAGTGACACTGGGGTCGTGAGGGTCGGAACGGAGGACAGTACACACTCCCGTCATTATCAGTGACACTGGGGTCGAGAGGGTCGGAACGGAGGACAGTACACACTCCTGTCATTATCAGTGACACTGGGGTCGATAAGGTCGGAACGGAGCACATTACACACTCCTGTCATTATCAGTGACACTGGGGTCGAGAGGGTCGTGAGGGTCGGAACGGAGGACAGTACACACTCCCGTCATTATCAGTGACACTGGGGTCGAGAGGGTCGGAACGGAGGACATTACACACTCCCGTCATTACGAGTGACACTGGGGTCGAGAGGGTCAGAACGGAGGACGGTACACACTCCTGTCATTATCAGTGACACTGGGGTCGAGAGGGTCAGAACGGAGGACAGTACACACTCCCGTCATTATCAGTGACACTGGGGTCGAGAGGGTCGGAACGGAGGACAGTACACACTCCTGTCAATATCAGTGACACTGGGGTCGAGAGGGTCGGAACGGAGGACAGTACACACTCCTGTCATTATCAATGACACTGGGGTCGAGAGGGTCGGAACGGAGGACAGTACACACTCCCGTCATTATCAGCGACACTGGGGTCGAGAGGGTCAGAACGGAGGACAGTACACACTCCCGTCATTATCAGTGACACTGGGGTCGAGAGGGTCGAGAGGGTCGGAACGGAGGACAGTACACACTCCTGTCATTATCAGTGACACTGGGGTCGAGAGGGTCGGAACGGAGGACAGTACACACTCCCGTCATTATCAGTGACACTGGGGTCGAGAGTGTCGAGAGGGTCGGAACGGAGGACAGTACACACTCCTGTCATTATCAGTGACACTGGGGTCGAGAGGGTCAGAACGGAGGACAGTACACACTCCTGTCATTATCAGTGACACTGGGGTCGAGAGGGTCAGAACGGAGGACAGTACACACTCCCGTCATTATCAGTGACACTGGGGTCGAGAGGGTCGGAACGGAGGACATTACACACTCCCGTCATTATCAGTGACACTGGGGTCGAGAGGGTCGAGAGGGTCGGAACGGAGGACAGTACACACTCCTGTCATTATCAGTGACACTGGGGTCGAGAGGGTCGGAACGGAGGAGAGTACACACTCCGGTCATTATCAGTGACACTGGGGTCGAGAGGGTCGGAACGGAGGACAGTACACCCTCCCGTCATTATCAGTGACACTGGGGTCGAGAAGGTCAGAACGGAGGACAGTACACACTCCTGTCATTATCAGTGACACTGGGGTCGAGAGGGTCGAGAGGGTCGGAACGGAGGACAGTACACACTCCTGTCATTATCAGTGACACTGGGGTCGAGAGGGTCAGAACGGAGGACAGTACACACTCCGGTCATTATCAGTGACACTGGGGTCGAGAGGGTCGGAACGGAGCACATTACACACTCCTGTCATTATCAGTGACACTGGGGTCGAGAGGGTCAGAACGGAGGACAGTACACACTCCCGTCATTATCAGTGACACTGGGGTCGAGAGGGTCAGAACGGAGGACAGTACACACTCCTGTCATTATCAGTGACACTGGGGTCGAGAGGGTCGGAACGGAGCACAGTACACACTCCTGTCATTATCAGTGACACTGGGGTCGAGAGGGTCGGAACGGAGCACATTACACACTCCTGTCATTATCAGTGACACTGGGGTCGAGAGGGTCGTGAGGGTCGGAATGGAGGACAGTACACACTCCCGTCATTATCAGTGACACTGGGGTCGAGAGGGTCAGAACGGAGGACAGTACACACTCCCGTCATTATCAGTGACTCTGGGGTCGAGAGGGTCAGAACGGAGGACAGTACACACTCCTGTCATTATCAGTGACACTGGGGTCGAGAGGGTCGGAACGGAGGACAGTACACACTCCCGTCATTATCAGTGACACTGGGGTCGAGAGTGTCGGAACGGAGGACAGTACACACTCCCGTCATTATCAGTGACACTGGGGTCGAGAGGGTCGGAACGGAGGACAGTACACACTCCCGTCATTACGAGTGACACTGGGGTCGAGAGGGTCAGAACGGAGGACAGTACACACTCCTGTCATTATCAGTGACACTGGGGTCGAGAGGGTCAGAACGGAGGACAGTACACACTCCCGTCATTATCAGTGACACTGGGGTCGAGAGGGTCGGAACGGAGGACAGTACACACTCCTGTCATTATCAGTGACACTGGGGTCGAGAGGGTCGGAACGGAGGACAGTACACACTCCTGTCATTATCAATGACACTGGGGTCGAGAGGGTCGGAACGGAGGACAGTACACACTCCCGTCATTATCAGCGACACTGGGGTCGAGAGGGTCAGAACGGAGGACAGTACACACTCCCGTCATTATCAGTGACACTGGGGTCGAGAGGGTCGGAACGGAGGACAGTACACACTCCTGTCATTATCAGTGACACTGGGGTCGAGAGGGTCGGAACGGAGGACAGTACACACTCCTGTCATTATCAGCGACACTGGGGTCGAGAGGGTCGGAACGGAGGACAGTACACACTCCCGTCATTATCAGTGACACTGGGGTCGAGAGGGTCGGAACGGAGGACAGTACACACTCCCGTCATTATCAGTGACACTGGGGTCGAGAGTGTCGAGAGGGTCGGAACGGAGGACAGTACACACTCCTGTCATTATCAGTGACACTGGGGTCGAGAGGGTCAGAACGGAGGACAGTACACACTCCTGTCATTATCAGTGACACTGGGGTCGAGAGGGTCAGAACGGAGGACAGTACACACTCCCGTCATTATCAGTGACACTGGGGTCGAGAGGGTCGGAACGGAGGACATTACACACTCCCGTCATTATCAGTGACACTGGGGTCGAGAGGGTCGAGAGGGTCGGAACGGAGGACAGTACACACTCCGGTCATTATCAGTGACACTGGGGTCGAGAGGTCGGAACGGAGGAGAGTACACACTCCGGTCATTATCAGTGACACTGGGGTCGAGAGGGTCGGAACGGAGGACAGTACACACTCCCGTCATTATCAGTGACACTGGGGTCGAGAGGGTCGGAACGGAGGACAGTACACACTCCCGTCATTATCAGTGACACTGGGGTCGAGAGGGTCGGAACGGAGGACAGTACACACTCCTGTCATTATCAGTGACACTGGGGTCGAGAGGGTCGAGAGGGTCGGAACGGAGGACAGTACACACTCCCGTCATTATCAGTGACACTGGGGTCGAGAGGGTCAGAACGGAGGACAGTACACACTCCCGTCATTATGAGTGACACTGGGGTCGAGAGGGTCAGTACGGAGGACAGTACACACTCCTGTCATTATCAGTGACACTGGGGTCGAGAGGGTCGGAATGGAGGACAGTACACACTCCTGTCATTATCAGTGACACTGGGGTCTAGAGGGTCAGAACGGAGGACAGTAAACACTCCTGTCATTATCAGTGACACTGGGGTCGAGTGGGTCAGAACGGAGGACAGTACACACTCCTGTCATTATCAGTGACACTGGGGTCGAGAGGGTCGGAACGGAGGACAGTACACACTCCTGTCATTATCAGTGACACTGGGGTCGAGAGGGTCGGAACGGAGGACAGTACACACTCCTGTCATTATCAGTGACACTGGGGTCGAGAGGGTCAGAACGGAGGACAGTACACACTCCCGTCATTATCAGTGACACGGGGGTCGAGAGGGTCGGAACGGAGGACAGTACACACTCCTGTCATTATCAGTGACACTGGGGTCGAGAGGGTCGTGAGGGTCGGAACGGAGGACAGTACACACTCCTGTCATTATCAGTGACACTGGGGTCGAGAAGGTCAGAACGGAGGACAGTACACACTCCTGTCATTATCAGTGACACTGGGGTCGAGAGGGTCGAGAGGGTCGGAACGGAGGACAGTACACACTCCTGTCATTATCAGTGACACTGGGGTCGAGAGGGTCGAGAAGGTCGGAACGGAGGACAGTACACACTCCTGTCATTATCAGTGACACTGGGGTCGAGAGGGTCGGAACGGAGGACAGTACACACTCCCGTCATTATCAGTGACACTGGGGTCGAGAAGGTCAGAACGGAGGACAGTACACACTCCTGTCATTATCAGTGACACTGGGGTCGAGAGGGTCGAGAGGGTCGGAACGGAGGACAGTACACACTCCTGTCATTATCAGTGACACTGGGGTCGAGAGGGTCAGAACGGAGGACAGTACACACTCCGGTCATTATCAGTGACACTGGGGTCGAGAGGGTCGGAACGGAGCACATTACACACTCCTGTCATTATCAGTGACACTGGGGTCGAGAGGGTCAGAACGGAGGACAGTACACACTCCCGTCATTATCAGTGACACTGGGGTCGAGAGGGTCAGAACGGAGGACAGTACACACTCCTGTCATTATCAGTGACACTGGGGTCGAGAGGGTCGGAACGGAGCACAGTACACACTCCTGTCATTATCAGTGACACTGGGGTCGAGAGGGTCGGAACGGAGCACATTACACACTCCTGTCATTATCAGTTCCACTGGGGTCGAGAGGGTCGTGATGGTCGGAATGGAGGACAGTACACACTCCCGTCATTATCAGTGACACTGGGGTCGAGAGGGTCAGAACGGAGGACAGTACACACTCCCGTCATTATCAGTGACTCTGGGGTCGAGAGGGTCAGAACGGAGGACAGTACACACTCCTGTCATTATCAGTGACACTGGGGTCGAGAGGGTCGGAACGGAGGACAGTACACACTCCCGTCATTATCAGTGACACTGGGGTCGAGAGTGTCGAGAGTGTCGGAACGGAGGACAGTACACACTCCCGTCATTATCAGTGACACTGGGGTCGAGAGGGTCGGAACGGAGGACAGTACACACTCCCGTCATTATCAGTGACACTGGGGTTGAGAGGGTCGGAACGGAGGACAGTACACACTCCCGTCATTATCAGTGACACTGGGGTCGAGAGGGTCGGAACGGTAGACAGTACACACTCCCGTCATTATCAGTGACACTGGGGTCGAGAGGGTCGGAACGGAGGACAGTACACACTCCTGTTATTATCAGTGACACTGGGGTCGATAAGGTCGGAACGGAGCACATTACACACTCCTGTCATTATCAGTGACACTGGGGTCGAGAGGGTCGTGAGGGTCGGAACGGAGGACAGTACACACTCCCGTCATTATCAGTGACACTGGGGTCGAGAGGGTCGGAACGGAGGACATTACACACTCCCGTCATTACGAGTGACACTGGGGTCGAGAGGGTCAGAACGGAGGACAGTACACACTCCTGTCATTATCAGTGACACTGGGGTCGAGAGGGTCAGAACGGAGGACAGTACACACTCCCGTCATTATCAGTGACACTGGGGTCGAGAGGGTCGGAACGGAGGACAGTACACACTCCTGTCATTATCAGTGACACTGGGGTCGAGAGGGTCGGAACGGAGGACAGTACACACTCCCGTCATTATCAATGACACTGGGGTCGAGAGGGTCGGAACGGAGGACAGTACACACTCCCGTCATTATCAGCGACACTGGGGTCGAGAGGGTCAGAACGGAGGACAGTACACACTCCCGTCATTATCAGTGACACTGGGGTCGAGAGGGTCGAGAGGGTCGGAACGGAGGACAGTACACACTCCTGTCATTATCAGTGACACTGGGGTCGAGAGGGTCGGAACGGAGGACAGTACACACTCCCGTCATTATCAGTGACACTGGGGTCGAGAGTGTCGAGAGGGTCGGAACGGAGGACAGTACACACTCCTGTCATTATCAGTGACACTGGGGTCGAGAGGGTCAGAACGGAGGACAGTACACACTCCCGTCATTATCAGTGACACTGGGGTCGAGAGGGTCGGAACGGAGGACATTACACACTCCCGTCATTATCAGTGACACTGGGGTCGAGAGTGTCGAGAGGGTCGGAACGGAGGACAGTACACACTCCGGTCATTATCAGTGACACTGGGGTCGAGAGGGTCGGAACGGAGGAGAGTACACACTCCGGTCATTATCAGTGACACTGGGGTCGAGAAGGTCAGAACGGAGGACAGTACACACTCCTGTCATTATCAGTGACACTGGGGTCGAGAGGGTCGAGAGGGTCGGAACGGAGGACAGTACACACTCCTGTCATTATCAGTGACACTGGGGTCGAGAGGGTCAGAACGGAGGACAGTACACACTCCGGTCATTATCAGTGACACTGGGGTCGAGAGGGTCGGAACGGAGCACATTACACACTCCTGTCATTATCAGTGACACTGGGGTCGAGAGGGTCAGAACGGAGGACAGTACACACTCCCGTCATTATCAGTGACACTGGGGTCGAGAGGGTCAGAACGGAGGACAGTACACACTCCTGTCATTATCAGTGACACTGGGGTCGAGAGGGTCGGAACGGAGCACAGTACACACTCCTGTCATTATCAGTGACACTGGGGTCGAGAGGGTCGGAACGGAGCACATTACACACTCCTGTCATTATCAGTGACACTGGGGTCGAGAGGGTCGTGAGGGTCGGAATGGAGGACAGTACACACTCCCGTCATTATCAGTGACACTGGGGTCGAGAGGGTCAGAACGGAGGACAGTACACACTCCCGTCATTATCAGTGACTCTGGGGTCGAGAGGGTCAGAACGGAGGACAGTACACACTCCTGTCATTATCAGTGACACTGGGGTCGAGAGGGTCGGAACGGAGGACAGTACACACTCCCGTCATTATCAGTGACACTGGGGTCGAGAGTGTCGAGAGTGTCGGAACGGAGGACAGTACACACTCCCGTCATTATCAGTGACACTGGGGTCGAGAGGGTCGGAACGGAGGACAGTACACACTCCCGTCATTACGAGTGACACTGGGGTCGAGAGGGTCAGAACGGAGGACAGTACACACTCCTGTCATTATCAGTGACACTGGGGTCAAGAGGGTCAGAACGGAGGACAGTACACACTCCCGTCATTATCAGTGACACTGGGGTCGAGAGGGTCGGAACGGAGGACAGTACACACTCCTGTCATTATCAGTGACACTGGGGTCGAGAGGGTCGGAACGGAGGACAGTACACACTCCTGTCATTATCAATGACACTGGGGTCGAGAGGGTCGGAACGGAGGACAGTACACACTCCTGTCATTATCAATGACACTGGGGTCGAGAGGGTCGGAACGGAGGACAGTACACACTCCCGTCATTATCAGCGACACTGGGGTCGAGAGGGTCAGAACGGAGGACAGTACACACTCCCGTCATTATCAGTGACACTGGGGTCGAGAGGGTCGGAACGGAGGACAGTACACACTCCTGTCATTATCAATGACACTGGGGTCGAGAGGGTCGGAACGGAGGACAGTACACACTCCCGTCATTATCAGCGACACTGGGGTCGAGAGGGTCAGAATGGAGGACAGTACACACTCCCGTCATTATCAGTGACACTGGGGTCGAGAGGGTCGGAACGGAGGACAGTACACACTCCCGTCATTATCAGTGACACTGGGGTCGAGAGTGTCGAGAGGGTCGGAACGGAGGACAGTACACACTCCTGTCATTATCAGTGACACTGGGGTCGAGAGGGTCAGAACGGAGGACAGTACACACTCCTGTCATTATCAGCGACACTGGGGTCGAGAGGGTCAGAACGGAGGACAGTACACACTCCCGTCATTATCAGTGACACTGGGGTCGAGAGGGTCGGAACGGAGGACATTACACACTCCCGTCATTATCAGTGACACTGGGGTCGAGAGGGTCGAGAGGGTCGGAACGGAGGACAGTACACACTCCGGTCATTATCAGTGACACTGGGGTCGAGAGGTCGGAACGGAGGAGAGTACACACTCCGGTCATTATCAGTGACACTGGGGTCGAGAGGGTCGGAACGGAGGACAGAACACACTCCCGTCATTATCAGTGACACTGGGGTCGAGAGGGTCGGAACGGAGGACAGTACACACTCCTGTCATTATCAGTGACACTGGGGTCGAGAGGGTCGGAACGGAGGACAGTACACACTCCTGTCATTATCAGTGACACTGGGGTGAAGAGGGTCGGAACGGAGGACAGTACCCACTCCTGTCATAATCAGTGACACTGGGGTGGAGAGGGTCGGAACGGAGGACAGTACACACTCCTGTCATTATCAGTGACACTGGGGTCGAGAGGGTCGGAACGGAGGACAGTACACACTCCTGTCATTATCAGTGACACTGGGGTCGAGAGGGTCGGAACGGAGGTCAGTACACACTCCTGTTATTATCAGTGACACTGGGTTCGAGAGGGTCGGAACGGAGGACAGTACACACTCCTGTCATTATCAGTGACACTGGGGTCGAGAGGGTCGGAACGGATGACAGTACACACTCCCGTCATTATCAGTGACAGTGGGGTCGAGAGGGTCAGAACGGAGGACAGTACACACTCCTGTCATTATCAGTGACACTGGGGTCGAGAGGGTCGAGAGGGTCGGAACGGAGGACAGTACACACTCCTGTCATTATCAGTGACACTGGGGTCGAGAGGGTCGAGAGGGTCGGAACGGAGGACAGTACACACTCCTGTCATTATCAGTGACACTGGGTTCGAGAGGGTCGGAACGGAGGACAGTACACAATCCTGTCATTATCAGTGACACTGGGGTCGAGAGGGTCGAGAGGGTCGGAACGGAGGACAGTAAGATGGAACATCACTGTCCTGGTCCAGCCTGGTTGATGTCACAGCCAAGAATGACCAGCAATGTCTCTCCTTCACCAGGATGTGAGGGAAGTTGTGCGTGTCGCCATCAACCCCTGGCAATCTTCATCATTGCACCGTAGAAAGGAAAGGTTTTACCCGTGTTGTACAGGGCTGGATCCACTACCTTTGTAGGATTTTCCGCTCAGAGAAAGTTTTGTACAATTGACCTCATGATGACCTTGCCGCTTATTGTCTGCAGTGCACTCTCTCTGTAACTGTGACACTTTATTCTGCGTTCTGCTATTGTTCGACCTCGTTCTACCTCCTGTGTGCTGATCTGTGTGAACTGTGAGCAAGAGAAGCCAATGCCAATGGGCGTTCTACTGTAAATCCCCTCCATGCCGTTCCTGCTGAGTGCATGCAGCCCGGTCCATCGTGGTTAAAGGTCTACTCCACACTGAGCACGTTCAGAAGGAGCACTGCCAGCTAAAAGCTGCATCCATCGTCAATGGCCCCACCACCCCGGCCGTGCCTGACGAAGCGTCTCGGCCCGAAACGTCGACAGCGCTTCTCCCTGTAGATGCTGCCTGGCCTGCTGTGTTCCACCAGCATTTTGTGTGCGTTGTTTGAATTTCCAGCATCTGCAGATTTCCTCGTGTTTGCTTGCCCTCTTCCTGCTGCTGCCTTTGGGCAGGAGGTACAGGAGCCTCAGGTATCACATCACCATGATCGGGAACAGTTATTACCCCTCAACCATCAGCTCCTGAACCAGCGTGGATAACTCACTCACCCCAACACTGAACACACTGTCAAAGACTCTACAACCCGTGCTCCCAGTCCCTTTATTTACCTATCTGTTCGTATATCTAGATTTGTATTGTTTTGTGTTTGCACAGTTGGGCTTCTTTTGCATTTTGTTTGTTTGCCCCTACTCTCTCTCCTCCTCCATCTCCCTCTTCCTCCTCCTGCCATTGCACCTGAAGCTTCCCAGACCGCACCCCTGTTCGGAAGACCCAGGTTGTTCCAGTGCAGTCCCAGTCTGTCCCATTCACACAAATCCACTGGGGATTATCACTGCCTGGTCACTGAATGTACAACCGTACAGCCCAGGAGCAGGCCATTCAGCCCATCATGTGATGCTGACCATGATGCCAAGACGAGCTAATCCCTCTTGCCTACAGACAGTCCATACCCCCCATTCCCTGCATATCTGTGTGCCTCTCGGATGCCACTGTCGTATCTGCCCCGACCTCCACCCCAGGTACCCACCACTCTCTATAAAACACTTGCCCACTCATCTCCTTTATACTTTACATTTTGTAAATTCAAAAGCACGTACCGCCGGGCTCAGAGACAGCAACCGCCACCAGACTCCTGAATGGACGCAACATTTTGAACACACACTAGCAGGTGAGCTCTCGATCTCTCAATCTCCCGGCCCTGCACTGCACTGCCCTCTCCCTGTGACTGTAGCACTCCATTCTGTGCTCTACCTGTATGTACATCATCATCTCTCTGGATGGCACAAACACTAATGGTTTTCAATGTACCAGACAATCACCAATACTGGTTCATATTTCCACCCTAACTCTGCACCGTATCTATCCTGACTGTGCCCACCCTCACCTCTCCTCTCCAGGGAGAACTGACAGACTCTCCTGTCTCTCCTCGTAACAATCATTCCCTCCCAGGCAATATCCTGGAAATCTCCTCTGCTCCTCATACATGTACCGAGGTTCCTCTGTCCCTCAGTACTCCCTACTGTACACAGTGTGTATCCTAGTACACCAAGGTCCCTCTGTCCCTCAGTACTCCCTACTGTCACAGTGTGTGTCCTACCCTCGTACACCGAGGTCCCTCTGTCCCTCAGTACTCCCTACCGTCACAGTGTGTGTCCTACCCTCGTACACCGAGGTCCCTCTGTCCCTCAGTACTCCCTACCATTCACAGTGTGTGTCCTACCCTTGTACACTGAGGTCCCTCTGTCCCTCAGTACTCCCTACAGTTCACAGTGTGTGTCCTACCCTTGTACACCGAGGTCCCTCTGTTCCTCAGTACTCCCTACTGTTCACAGTGTGTGTCCTACCCTGGTACACCGAGGTCCCTCTGTCCCTCAGTACTCCCTACCGTTCACAGTGTGTGTCCTACCCTGGTACACCGAGGTCCCTCTGTCCCTCAGTACTCCCTACCGTTCACAGTGTGTGTCCTACCCTTGTACACTGAGGTCCCTCTGTCCCTCAGTACACCCTACCGTTCACAGTGTGTGTCCTACCCTGGTACACCGAGGTCCCTCTGTCCCTCAGTACTCCCTACCGTTCACAGTGTGTGTCCTACCCTTGTACACTGAGGTCCCTCTGTCCCTCAGTACTCCCTACCGTTCACAGTGTGTCCTAAACTCGTACACCGAGGTCCCACTGTCCCTCAGTACTCCCTACCGTACACATTGTGTGTCCTACCCTGGTACACCGAGGTCCCTCTGTCCCTCGGTCCCTCCCAGGGCCCTACCACTCACCGTTTGAATCTGTGTTATTTCTGAGCCATCACTTATTTGAACTTCCCCTCACATTTCACTGGATTAAACTCCAGCTGCCCAATTTAACAACTGATCAATATCTTCCTGTAAAATCCTCATTTTCAACAGCACCATCCATTTTCGTATCAACTGGAAACTCATGAATGATCTGCCAATCAATACAACAGAGATGGCCACAGTATGATGCCCTGCGGCCCACCACTGGTCACCAGCTCCCTCTCACACAACAGTCCCTCCCCCAGCTCCCTCCGTCTCTATCACCAGACCAACTCCGTCTGAGGTGCTGACCTGCCCTGGGTCTCATGGGTCAAAGTCTTTGGACCAGTTTACCATATGGGACCTTGTCGAAGGCCACACTAATGTCCGTCTATCTGCTACCCTCCTCTCATCGGTACTCCTGGTTAGCTCTCTGATGGACTCAACTCAATTGGAGGATGAGGTGTGGGAGGGGAGGAGCCCTCTGGTTCTGACTGGGACTCGCGGGGGGTGGGAGCATGTGCTGTGTATAGCCCTAAAGGATCAGCTCCTTGAACAGAGGGGCTCAGGGATGGGACCCTAAAGATCCTATTATAATTACACAGTCTGCTTGGTGTGACCCCCTCATTGCCCTGTGATCGTTCACCTGATGCCCTTTGACCTCTCTTACTTCCCCATGACCCCTCACCTCCCAGAAACTCTTCACTTCCCTATGGCCCCTTGATGCACCTTGTTGCCCCGTGATCTGTCTCCTGCGACCCACTCTCTTTGCCTGGGCTACACCGATACTCTTGACCCCTCCCCTGCCCTCACTGCCTGGTCATCGGTCTCTCAGTCTGACACAAGTCTATCGATTCGGACACCTGTGAGACATGGGGAGCTGATCCAAGAGCTAGCAGTGTGTTCTATGGGCAGAATGCCCACAATGATGGTTCCAAACAGGGAGACACTGAATCTATGAGCAAAATCTCTGGAGAGAGGGAGCAGGGGATTGAAGGGTTAATGGGGAGTGTAACTGGGGTGAGGAAGAGGGAGAGGGGAGAGAGACAAAGAGAGGGGAAACAGGGGTAAGGGAAGGGGGAGGAACAAGGGGGCAGAGTTAGAAAGATCAGGAAGAGGGAGAGAGAGAAAAAGGAGAGAGGGAGGACGAGAGGGTGAGGGGGGAACGGGACAGCGTGGAAAGAGACGGAGAAGGGAAAGGGAGAGCAGGAAAGGAAAGGGGAGAGAGGTGGGAGTGAGGATGGAGAAGAGAGGAGGAAAAGAATGGGTGCAGGAGGGAGGAGAGGCAGTGGAAGAGGGAGGGAGGGAAAGGTGGTGGGGGGGGGGGGGGAAGAGAAGGGAGATCGCGGAGAGTGCAGGGAGAGCAGGCGGAGCTGTCTCCTCCCTGTAGCTCTGTGGAAGGGAGCGGCCAGGGCAGGCTGAATCGGTGCAACAGTCAGGACGGCTGTCCTGACTCCAGCTCTTCCTCAGGGAGGCCCGGAGAGGATCGAGCGTTCACTGACACAGTGAGTACCCCAGCACACAACAGAAATAGCTGCTTCTTCATCAGGCAGTTTAGTCTGCAACATTAGAACAGAGAATCTCCGGTGCCAGGGGCAACGCGACTGTCAGAAAGTCGGATTAGTTTGTGAGAGAGAACGAGAGAGATCGACGGTGAGAAGATTGACCTTGAAAGTGAGAATGTGTGACAGAAAGAGAGTAAGTGAGAGTGTGTCCCTTTAGAGTGTGACAGAGAAAGTGTGTGAGAGAGTGTCTGCTTAGGAAAGGTTTAGAGGGATACGGACGGGTACACGGATAGGAAAGGTTTAGAGGGATACGGACAGGTACACGGATAGGAAAGGTTCAGAGGGATACGGACAGGGACACGGATAGGAAAGGTTTAGAGGGATACGGACAGGTACACGGATAGGAAAGGTTCAGAGGGATACGGACAGGTACACGGATAGGGAAGGTTTAGAGGGATACGGACAGGTACACGGATAGGAAAGGTTTAGAGGGATACGGACAGGTACACGGATAGGAAAGGTTTAGAGGGATACGGACAGGTACACGGATAGGAATGGTTTAGAGGGATACAGACTGGTACACGGATAGGAAAGGTTTGGAGGGATACGGACAGGTACACGGATAGGAAAGGTTTAGAGGGATACGGACAGGTACACGGATAGGAAAGGTTTAGAGGGATACGGACAGGTACACGGATAGGAATGGTTTAGAGGGATACAGACTGGTACACGGATAGGAAAGGTTTGGAGGGATACGAACAGGTACACGGATAGGAAAGGTTCAGAGGGATACGGACAGTAAACGGATAGGAAAGGTTTGGAGGGATACGGACAGGTACACGGATAGGAAAGGTTTGGAGGGATACGGACAGGTACACGGATAGGAAAGGTTTAGAGGGATACGGACAGGTACACGGATAGGAATGGTTTAGAGGGATACAGACTGGTACACGGATAGGAAAGGTTTGGAGGGATATGGACAGATACAGGGATAGGAAAGGTTTAGAGGGATACGGACAGGTACACGGATAGGAAAGGTTTAGAGGGAGATACGGATAGGTACACGGATAGAAAAGGTTTAGAGGGATATGGACAGATACACGATAGGAAAGGTTTAGAGGGATATGGACAGATACACGGATAGGAAAGGTTTAGAGGGATAAGGACGGGTACACAGATAGGAAAGGTTTAGAGAGATACGGAGGGGTAAACGGATAGGAAAGGTTTAGAGGGATAAGGACAGGTACACAGATAGGAAAGGTTTAGAGGAATACGGACGGGTACACGGATAGGAAAGGTTCAGAGGGATGCGGACAGGTACACGGATAGGAAAGGTTCAGAGGGATACGGACAGGTACACGGATAGGAAAGGTTTAGAGGAATACGGACGGGTACACGGATAGGAAAGGTTTAGAGGGATACGGACAGGTACACGGATAGGAAAGGTTCAGAGGAATACGGACAGGTACACGGATAGGAAAGGTGTAGAGGGATAGGGACAGGTAAACAGATAGGAAAGGTTTAGAGGGATATGGACAGGTACATGGATAGGAAAGGTTTAGAGGGATACGGACAGGGACACGGATAGGAAAGGATTAGAGGGATATGGACAGGTACACAGATAGGAAAGGTTTAGAGGGATATGGACAGGTACATGGATAGGAAAGGTTTAGAGGGATATGGACAGGTACACGGACAGGAAAGGTTTAGAGGGATACGGACAGGGACACGGATAGGAAAGGATTAGAGGGATATGGACAGGTACACAGATATGAAAGGTTTAGAGGGATATGGACAGATACAGATATAGGAAAGGTTTAGAGGGCTATGTATCAAACATAGTGAGGTGGTGTTCATAGACTGTCAGAAATCTGATGACAGAGGGATAGTGAGGTGGTGTTCAAGGACTGTCAGAAATCAGATGACAGAGGGATAGTGAGGTGGTGTTCATGGACTGTCAGAAATCTAATGACAGAGGGATAGTGAGGTGTTGTTCATGGACTGTCAGAAATCTGATGCCAGAGGGATAGTGAGGTGTTGTTCATGGACTGTCAGAAATCTGATGCCAGAGGGATAGTCAGGTGTTGTTCACGGACTGTCAGAAATCTGATGACAGAGGGATAGTGAGGTGTTGTTCATGGACTGTCAGAAATCAGATGACAGGGGGATAGTGAGGTGTTGTTCATGGACTGTCAGGAATGTGATGACAGAGGGATAGCGAGATGCTGTTCATGGACGGTCAGAAATCTGATGACAGACGGATAGTCAGGTGTTGTTCATGGACTGTCAGAAATCTGATGACGAGGAATAGTGAGATGGTATTTATGGGTTCATGGACCATCAGAAATGTGATGACGGGGAATAGTGAGGTGGTGTTCATGGACTGTCAGAAATCTGATGACAGAGGGATAGTGAGGTGTTGTTCATGGGTTCATGGACTGTCAGAAATCAGATGACAAAGGGATAGTGAGGTGGTGTTCATGGACTTTCAGAAATGTGATGACAGAGGGATAGAGAGGTGTTTTTCATGGACTGTCAGAAATCTGCTGACAGAGGGATTGTGAGGTGTTGTTCATGGGTTCATGGACTGTCAGAAATCTGATGACAGAGGGATAGTGAGGTGGTGTTAATGGACTGTCAGAAATCTGATGACAGAGGGATAGTGAGGTGTTGTTCATGGACTGTCAGAAATGTGATGACAGAGGGATAGTGAAGTGGTGTTAATGGACTGTCAGAAATCTGATGACAGAGGGATAGTGAGGTGGTGTTAATGGACTGTCAGAAATCTGGTGTCAGAGGGATAGTGAGGTGGTGTTCGTGGGTTCATGGACTCAGAAATCTGATGACAGAGGGATACTGAGGTGGTGTTCATGGACTGTCATAAATCTGATGAAAGAAGGATAGTGAGTTGTTGTTCACAGACTGTCAGAAATCTGGTGTCAGAGGGATAGTGAGGTGGTGTTCGTGGGTTCATGGACTCAGAAATCTGATGACAGAGTTATAGTGAGGTGGTGTTCATGGGTTCATGGACTGTCATAAATCTGATGAAAGAAGGATAGTGAGCTGTTGTTCACGGACTGTCAGAAATCTGGTGACAGAGGGATAGTGAGGTGGTGTTAATGGACTGTCAGAAATCTAATTACTGAGGGATAGTGAGGTGGTGTTCATGGGTTCATGGACTGTCAGAAATCTGATGATAGAGGGATAGTGAGGTGGTGTTCGTGGGTTCATGGACTCAGAAATCTGATGACAGAGGGATAGGGAGGTGGTGTTCATGGACTGTCATAAATCTGATGACAGAGGGATAGTGAGCTGTAGTTCATGGACTGTCTGAAATCTGATGTCAGATGGATAGTGAGGTGTTGTACAAGGATTCATGGACCATCTGAAATGTGATGACGGGGAATAGTGAGGTGATGTTCATGGACTGTCAGAAAACTGATGACAGAGGGATAGTGAGGTGGTGTTCATGGTCTGTCAGAAAACCGATGACAGAGGTATTGTGAGGTGTTCGTAGACTGTCAGAAATCTGATGACAGAGGGATAGTGAGGTAATGTTAATGAACTGTCAGAAATCTGATGTCAGAGGGATAGTGAGGTGGTGTTCACGGGATCATGGACTGTCAGAAATCTGAAGACAGAGGGATACTTTGGTGATGTTCACAGGTTTATGGACTGTCTGAAAACCGATGATAGAGGGATAGTGAGGTGTTGTTCATGGACTGTCAGAAATCTGATGACAGAGAGATAGTGAGGTGTCGTTCATGGGTTCATGGACTGTCAGAAATCTGATGAAAGAGGGATAGTGAGCTGTTGTTTACGGACTGTCAGAAATCTGATGACAAAGGGATAGTGAGGTGGTGTTCGTGGGTTTATGGACTCAGAAATATAATGACAGAGGGATAGGGATGTGGTGTTCATAGACTGTCATAAATCTGATGACAGAGGGATAGTGAGCTGTTGTTCATGGACTGTCTGAAATCTGATGACAGAGGGATAGTGAGGTGTTGTTCATGATTTCATGGACCATCAGAAATGTGATGACGGGGAATAGTGAGGTGATGTTCATGGACTGTCAGAAAACTGATGACTGAGGGATAGTGAGGTTGTGTTCATGGTCTGTCAGAAAACTGATGACAGAGGTATTGTGAGGTGTTCGTAGACTGTCAGAAATCTGATGAAAGAAGGATAGTGAGTTGTTGTTCACGGACTGTCAGAAATCTGGTGACAGAGGGATAGTGAGGTGGTGTTCGTGGGTTCATGTACTCAGAAATCTGATGACAGAGGGATTGTGAGGTGTTGTTCATGGGTTCATGGACTGTCAGAAATGTGATGACAGAGGGATAGTGAGGTGGTGTTAATGGACTGTCAGAAATCTGATGACAGAGGGATAGTGAGGTGTTGTTCATGGACAGTCAGAAATCTGATGACAGAGGGATAGTAAGGTGGTGTTCATGGACTGTCAGAAATGTGATGACAGAGGGATAGTGAAGTGGTGTTAATGGACTGTCAGAAATCTGATGGCAGAGGGAGAGTGAGGTGTTGTTTATGGGTTCATGGACTGTCAGAAATCTGATGACAGAGGGATAGGGAGGTGGTGTTCATGGGTTCATGGACTGTCAGAAATCTGATGACAGAGGGACAGTGAGGTGGTGTTCATGGATTGTCAGAAATCTGATGACAGAGGGATAGTCAGCTGTTGTTCATGGACTATCAGAAATCTGATGACAGAGGGATTGTGAGGTGTTGTTCATGGGTTAAATGACTGTCAGAGATCTGATGACAGAGGGATAGTGAGTTGTTGTTCATGGACTGTCAGAAATCTGAGGACAGAGGGATAGTGAGCTGTTGTTCACGGACTGTCAGAAATCTGACGACAGAGGGATAGATGAGGTGGTGTTCGTGGGTTCATGGACTCAGAAATCCGATGACAGAAGGATAGTGAGATGGTGTTCACGGACTGTCAGATATCTGATGACAGAGGGATAGTGAGGTGGTGTTCATGGACTGTCATAAATCTGATGAAAGAAGGATAGTGAGTTGTTGTTGACGGACTGTCAGAAATCTGGTGACAGAGGGATAGTGAGGTAGTGTTCGTGGGTTCAGTTACTCAGAAATCTGATGACAGAGGGATTGTGAGGTGTTGTTCATGGGTTCATGGACTGTCAGAGATCTGATGACAGACGGATACTGAGGTGTTGTTCATGGACTGTCATAAATCTGATGAAAGAAGGATAGTGAGTTGTTGTTAGTGGGATCATGTACTCAGAAATCTGAGGACAGAGGGATAGTGAGGTGGTGTTCATGGACTGTCATAAATCTGATGAAAGAAGGATAGTGAGTTGTTGTTTACGGACTGTCAGAAATCTGATGACAAAGGGATAGTGAGGTGGTGTTCGTGGGTTTATGGACTCAGAAATATAATGACAGAGGGATAGGGATGTGGTGTTCATAGACTGTCATAAATCTGATGACAGAGGGATAGTGAGCTGTTGTTCATGGACTGTCTGAAATCTGATGACAGAGGGATAGTGAGGTGTTGTTCATGATTTCATGGACCATCAGAAATGTGATGACGGGGAATAGTGAGGCGGTGTTCATGGACTGTCAGAAAACTGATGACTGAGGGATAGTGAGGTTGTGTTCATGGTCTGTCAGAAAACTGATGACAGAGGTATTGTGAGGTGTTCGTAGACTGTCAGAAATCTGATGAAAGAAGGATAGTGAGTTGTTGTTCACGGACTGTCAGAAATCTGGTGACAGAGGGATAGTGAGGTGGTGTTCGTGGGTTCATGTACTCAGAAATCTGATGACAGAGGGATTGTGAGGTGTTGTTCATGGGTTCATGGACTGTCAGAGATCTGATGACAGACGGATACTGAGGTGTTGTTCATAGACTGTCAGAAATCTCATGACAGAGGGATAGTGAGGTGGTGTTCATGGGTTCATGGACTGTCAGAAATCTGATGACAGAGGGATAGTGAGGTATTTTTCATGGACCATCAGAAATGTGATGACGGGGGATAGTGAGGTGGTGTTCAGGGACTGTCAGAAATCTGATGACAGAGGGATAGTGAGATGTTGTTCATGGACTGTCAGAAATCTGGTGACAGAGGGATAGTGAGGTGGTGTTTGTGGGTTCATGAAGTGTCAGAGATCTGATGACAGACGGATACTGAGGTGTTGTTCATAGACTGTCAGAAATCTGAGGACAGAGGGATAGTGAGGTGGTGTTCATGGACTGTCATAAATCTGATGAAAGAAGGATAGTGAGTTGTTGTTCACGGACTGTCAGAAATCTGGTGTCAGAGGTATTGTGAGGTGTTGTTCATCGACTGTCAGAAATCTGATGACAGAGCGATTGTGAGTTAATGTTAATGAACTGTCAGAAATCTGATGACAGAGGGATGGTGAGGTGTTGTTCATGGACTGTCAGAAATCTGATGACAGAGGGATTGTGAGGTGGTGTTCATGGGTTCATGGTCTGTCAGAAATCTGATGACAGAGGGATAGTGAGGTATTTTTCATGGACCATCAGAAATGTGATGACGGGGGATAGTGAGGTGGTGTTCAGGGACTGTCAGAAATCTGATGACAGAGGGATAGTGAGATGGTGTTAATGGACTGTCAGAAATCTGATGACAGAGGGATAGTGAGGTGCTGTTCATGGACTGTCAGAAATCTGATGACAAAGGGATAGTGAGGTGTTGTTCGTGGGTTCATGGACCATCAGAAATGTGATGACGGGGAATAGTGAGGTGGTGTTCAGGGACTGTCAGAAATCTGATGACAAAGGGATAGTGAGGTGTTGTTCATGGGTTCATGGACTGTCAGAAATCTGATGACAGAGGGACAGTGAGGTGGTGTTCATGGATTGTCAGAAATCTGATGACAGAGGGATAGTCAGCTGTTGTTCATGGACTATCAGAAATCTGATGACAGAGGGATTGTGAGGTGTTGTTCATGGGTTAAATGACTGTCAGAGATCTGATGACAGAGGGATAGTTAGGTGTTGTTCATAGACTGTCAGAAATGTGATGACAGAGGGATAGTTAGGTGTTGATCATAGACTGTCAAAAAGGTGATGACAGAGGGATAGTGAGGTGTTGTTCATGGACTGTCAGAAATCTGATGGCAGAGGGATAGTGCGGTGGTGTTCATGGGTTCATGGACTGTCAGAAATCTGATGATAGAGGGATAGTGAGGTGGTGTTCGTGGGTTCATGGACTCAGAAATCTGATGACAGAGGGTTTAGGGAGGTGGTGTTCATGGACTGTCATAAATCTGATGACAGAGGGATAGTGAGCTGTAGTTCATGGACTGTCTGAAATCTGATGTCAGATGGATAGTGAGGTGTTGTACAAGGATTCATGGACCATCTGAAATGTGATGACGGGGAATAGTGAGGTGATGTTCATGGACTGTCAGAAAACTGATGACAGAGGGATAGTGAGGTGGTGTTCATGGTCTGTCAGAAAACCGATGACAGAGGTATTGTGAGGTGTTCATGGACTGTCAGAAATCTGATGACAGAGGGATAGTGAGGTGCTGTTCATGGACTGTCAGAAATCTGATGACAAAGGGATAGTGAGGTGTTGTTCGTGGGTTCATGGACCATCAGAAATGTGATGACGGGGAATAGTGAGGTGGTGTTCAGGGACTGTCAGAAATCTGATGACAAAGGGATAGTGAGGTGTTGTTCGTGGGTTCATGGACTGTCAGAAATCTGATGACAGAGGGATAGTGATGTGGTGTTCGTGGGTTCATGGACTATCATAAATCTGATGACAGAGGGATAGTGAGTTGTTGTTCATGGACTGTCAGAAATCTGAGGACAGAGGGATAGTGAGCTGTTGTTCACGGACTGTCAGAAATCTGACGACAGAGGGATAGATGAGGTGGTGTTCGTGGGTTCATGGACTCAGAAATCCGATGACAGAAGGATAGTGAGATGGTGTTCACGGACTGTCAGATATCTGATGACAGAGGGATAGTGAGGTGGTGTTCATGGACTGTCATAAATCTGATGAAAGAAGGATAGTGAGTTGTTGTTGACGGACTGTCAGAAATCTGGTGACAGAGGGATAGTGAGGTAGTGTTCGTGGGTTCAGTTACTCAGAAATCTGATGACAGAGGGATTGTGAGGTGTTGTTCATGGGTTCATGGACTGTCAGAGATCTGATGACAGACGGATACTGAGGTGTTGTTCATGGACTGTCATAAATCTGATGAAAGAAGGATAGTGAGTTGTTGTTAGTGGGATCATGTACTCAGAAATCTGAGGACAGAGGGATAGTGAGGTGGTGTTCATGGACTGTCATAAATCTGATGAAAGAAGGATAGTGAGTTGTTGTTTACGGACTGTCAGAAATCTGATGACAAAGGGATAGTGAGGTGGTGTTCGTGGGTTTATGGACTCAGAAATATAATGACAGAGGGATAGGGATGTGGTGTTCATAGACTGTCATAAATCTGATGACAGAGGGATAGTGAGCTGTTGTTCATGGACTGTCTGAAATCTGATGACAGAGGGATAGTGAGGTGTTGTTCATGATTTCATGGACCATCAGAAATGTGATGACGGGGAATAGTGAGGCGGTGTTCATGGACTGTCAGAAAACTGATGACTGAGGGATAGTGAGGTTGTGTTCATGGTCTGTCAGAAAACTGATGACAGAGGTATTGTGAGGTGTTCGTAGACTGTCAGAAATCTGATGAAAGAAGGATAGTGAGTTGTTGTTCACGGACTGTCAGAAATCTGGTGACAGAGGGATAGTGAGGTGGTGTTCGTGGGTTCATGTACTCAGAAATCTGATGACAGAGGGATTGTGAGGTGTTGTTCATGGGTTCATGGACTGTCAGAGATCTGATGACAGACGGATACTGAGGTGTTGTTCATAGACTGTCAGAAATCTCATGACAGAGGGATAGTGAGGTGGTGTTCATGGGTTCATGGACTGTCAGAAATCTGATGACAGAGGGATAGTGAGGTATTTTTCATGGACCATCAGAAATGTGATGACGGGGGATAGTGAGGTGGTGTTCAGGGACTGTCAGAAATCTGATGACAGAGGGATAGTGAGGTGGTGTTCATGGTCTGTCAGAAAACCGATGACAGAGGTATTGTGAGGTGTTCATGGACTGTCAGAAATCTGATGACAGAGGGATAGTGAGGTGCTGTTCATGGACTGTCAGAAATCTGATGACAAAGGGATAGTGAGGTGTTGTTCGTGGGTTCATGGACCATCAGAAATGTGATGACGGGGAATAGTGAGGTGGTGTTCAGGGACTGTCAGAAATCTGATGACAAAGGGATAGTGAGGTGTTGTTCGTGGGTTCATGGACTGTCAGAAATCTGATGACAGAGGGATAGTGATGTGGTGTTCGTGGGTTCATGGACTATCATAAATCTGATGACAGAGGGATAGTGAGTTGTTGTTCATGGACTGTCAGAAATCTGAGGACAGAGGGATAGTGAGCTGTTGTTCACGGACTGTCAGAAATCTGACGACAGAGGGATAGATGAGGTGGTGTTCGTGGGTTCATGGACTCAGAAATCCGATGACAGAAGGATAGTGAGATGGTGTTCACGGACTGTCAGATATCTGATGACAGAGGGATAGTGAGGTGGTGTTCATGGACTGTCATAAATCTGATGAAAGAAGGATAGTGAGTTGTTGTTGACGGACTGTCAGAAATCTGGTGACAGAGGGATAGTGAGGTAGTGTTCGTGGGTTCAGTTACTCAGAAATCTGATGACAGAGGGATTGTGAGGTGTTGTTCATGGGTTCATGGACTGTCAGAGATCTGATGACAGACGGATACTGAGGTGTTGTTCATGGACTGTCATAAATCTGATGAAAGAAGGATAGTGAGTTGTTGTTAGTGGGATCATGTACTCAGAAATCTGAGGACAGAGGGATAGTGAGGTGGTGTTCATGGACTGTCATAAATCTGATGAAAGAAGGATAGTGAGTTGTTGTTTACGGACTGTCAGAAATCTGATGACAAAGGGATAGTGAGGTGGTGTTCGTGGGTTTATGGACTCAGAAATATAATGACAGAGGGATAGGGATGTGGTGTTCATAGACTGTCATAAATCTGATGACAGAGGGATAGTGAGCTGTTGTTCATGGACTGTCTGAAATCTGATGACAGAGGGATAGTGAGGTGTTGTTCATGATTTCATGGACCATCAGAAATGTGATGACGGGGAATAGTGAGGCGGTGTTCATGGACTGTCAGAAAACTGATGACTGAGGGATAGTGAGGTTGTGTTCATGGTCTGTCAGAAAGCTGATGACAGAGGTATTGTGAGGTGTTCGTAGACTGTCAGAAATCTGATGAAAGAAGGATAGTGAGTTGTTGTTCACGGACTGTCAGAAATCTGGTGACAGAGGGATAGTGAGGTGGTGTTCGTGGGTTCATGTACTCAGAAATCTGATGACAGAGGGATTGTGAGGTGTTGTTCATGGGTTCATGGACTGTCAGAGATCTGATGACAGACGGATACTGAGGTGTTGTTCATAGACTGTCAGAAATCTCATGACAGAGGGATAGTGAGGTGCTGTTCATGGGTTCATGGACTGTCAGAAATCTGATGACAGAGGGATAGTGAGGTATTTTTCATGGACCATCAGAAATGTGATGACGGGGGATAGTGAGGTGGTGTTCAGGGACTGTCAGAAATCTGATGACAGAGGGATAGTGAGATGTTGTTCATGGACTGTCAGAAATCTGGTGACAGAGGGATAGTGAGGTGGTGTTTGTGGGTTCATGAAGTGTCAGAGATCTGATGACAGACGGATACTGAGGTGTTGTTCATAGACTGTCAGAAATCTGAGGACAGAGGGATAGTGAGGTGGTGTTCATGGACTGTCATAAATCTGATGAAAGAAGGATAGTGAGTTGTTGTTCACGGACTGTCAGAAATCTGGTGTCAGAGGTATTGTGAGGTGTTGTTCATAGACTGTCAGAAATCTGATGACAGAGCGATTGTGAGTTAATGTTAATGAACTGTCAGAAATCTGATGACAGAGGGATGGTGAGGTGTTGTTCATGGACTGTCAGAAATCTGATGACAGAGGGATTGTGAGGTGGTGTTCATGGGTTCATGGTCTGTCAGAAATCTGATGACAGAGGGATAGTGAGGTATTTTTCATGGACCATCAGAAATGTGATGACGGGGGATAGTGAGGTGGTGTTCAGGGACTGTCAGAAATCTGATGACAGAGGGATAGTGAGATGGTGTTAATGGACTGTCAGAAATCTGATGACAGAGGGATAGTGAGGTGCTGTTCATGGACTGTCAGAAATCTGATGACAAAGGGATAGTGAGGTGTTGTTCGTGGGTTCATGGACCATCAGAAATGTGATGACGGGGAATAGTGAGGTGGTGTTCAGGGACTGTCAGAAATCTGATGACAAAGGGATAGTGAGGTGTTGTTCGTGGGTTCATGGACTGTCAGAAATCTGATGACAAAGGGATACTGAGGTGTTGTTCATGGACTGTCATAAATCTGATGAAAGAAGGATAGTGAGTTGTTGTTAGTGGGATCATGTACTCAGAAATCTGAGGACAGAGGGATAGTGAGGTGGTGTTCATGGACTGTCATAAATCTGATGAAAGAAGGATAGTGAGTTGTTGTTCACAGACTGTCAGAAATCTGGTGTCAGAGGGATAGTGAGGTGGTGTTCGTGGGTTCATGGACTCAGAAATCTGATGACAGAGGGATACTGAGGTGGTGTTCATGGACTGTCATAAATCTGATGAAAGAAGGATAGTGAGTTGTTGTTCACAGACTGTCAGAAATCTGGTGTCAGAGGGATAGTGAGGTGGTGTTCGTGGGTTCATGGACTCAGAAATCTGATGACAGAGTTATAGTGAGGTGGTGTTCATGGGTTCATGGACTGTCATAAATCTGATGAAAGAAGGATAGTGAGCTGTTGTTCACGGACTGTCAGAAATCTGGTGACAGAGGGATAGTGAGGTGGTGTTAATGGACTGTCAGAAATCTAATTACTGAGGGATAGTGAGGTGTTGTTCATAGACTGTCAGAAATCTGATGACAGAGGGATAGTGAGATGGTGTTAATGGACTCTCAGAAATCTGATGACAGAGGGATAGTGAGGTGCTGTTCATGGACTGTCAGAAATCTGATGACAGAGGGATAGCGAGGTTTTGTTCATGGACTGTCATAAATCTGATGAAAGAAGGATAGTGAGTTGTTGTTCACAGACTGTCAGAAATCTGGTGTCAGAGGGATAGTGAGGTGGTGTTCGTGGGTTCATGGACTCAGAAATCTGATGACAGAGGGATACTGAGGTGGTGTTCATGGACTGTCATAAATCTGATGAAAGAAGGATAGTGAGTTGTTGTTCACAGACTGTCAGAAAACTGATGACTGAGGGATAGTGAGGTTGTGTTCATGGTCTGTCAGAAAACTGATGACAGAGGTATTGTGAGGTGTTCGTAGACTGTCAGAAATCTGATGAAAGAAGGATAGTGAGTTGTTGTTCACGGACTGTCAGAAATCTGGTGACAGAGGGATAGTGAGGTGGTGTTCGTGGGTTCATGTACTCAGAAATCTGATGACAGAGGGATTGTGAGGTGTTGTTCATGGGTTCATGGACTGTCAGAAATGTGATGACAGAGGGATAGTGAGGTGGTGTTAATGGACTGTCAGAAATCTGATGACAGAGGGATAGTGAGGTGTTGTTCATGGACAGTCAGAAATCTGATGACAGAGGGATAGTAAGGTGGTGTTCATGGACTGTCAGAAATGTGATGACAGAGGGATAGTGAAGTGGTGTTAATGGACTGTCAGAAATCTGATGGCAGAGGGAGAGTGAGGTGTTGTTTATGGGTTCATGGACAGTCAGAAATCTGATGACAGTGGGATAGGGAGGTGGTGTTCATGGGTTCATGGACTGTCAGAAATCTGATGACAGAGGGACAGTGAGGTGGTGTTCATGGATTGTCAGAAATCTGCTGACAGAGGGATAGTCAGCTGTTGTTCATGGACTATCAGAAATCTGATGACAGAGGGATTGTGAGGTGTTGTTCATGGGTTAAACGACTGTCAGAGATCTGATGACAGAGGGATAGAGAGGTATTGTTCATAGACTGTCAGAAATCTGATGACAGAGGGATAGTTAGGTGTTGTTCATAGACTGTCAGAAATGTGATGACAGAGGGATAGTTAGGTGTTGATCATAGACTGTCAGAAATGTGATGACAGAGGGATAGTGAGGTGTTGTTCATGGACTGTCAGAAATCTGATGGCAGAGGGATAGTGAGGTGGTGTTCATGGGTTCATGGACTGTCAGAAATCTGATGATAGAGGGATAGTGAGGTGGTGTTCGTGGGTTCATGGACTCAGAAATCTGATGACAGAGGGATAGGGAGGTGGTGTTCATGGACTGTCATAAATCTGATGACAGAGGGATAGTGAGCTGTAGTTCATGGACTGTCTGAAATCTGATGTCAGATGGATAGTGAGGTGTTGTACAAGGATTCATGGACCATCTGAAATGTGATGACGGGGAATAGTGAGGTGATGTTCATGGACTGTCAGAAAACTGATGACAGAGGGATAGTGAGGTGGTGTTCATGGTCTGTCAGAAAACCGATGACAGAGGTATTGTGAGGTGTTCGTAGACTGTCAGAAATCTGATGACAGAGGGATAGTGAGGTAATGTTAATGAACTGTCAGAAATCTGATGTCAGAGGGATAGTGAGGTGGTGTTCACGGGATCATGGACTGTCAGAAATCTGAAGACAGAGGGATACTTTGGTGATGTTCACAGGTTTATGGACTGTCTGAAAACCGATGATAGAGGGATAGTGAGGTGTTGTTCATGGACTGTCAGAAATCTGATGACAGAGAGATAGTGAGGTGTCGTTCATGGGTTCATGGACTGTCAGAAATTTGATGAAAGAGGGATAGTGAGCTGTTGTTTACGGACTGTCAGAAATCTGATGACAAAGGGATAGTGAGGTGGTGTTCGTGGGTTTATGGACTCAGAAATATAATGACAGAGGGATAGGGATGTGGTGTTCATAGACTGTCATAAATCTGATGACAGAGGGATAGTGAGCTGTTGTTCATGGACTGTCTGAAATCTGATGACAGAGGGATAGTGAGGTGTTGTTCATGATTTCATGGACCATCAGAAATGTGATGACGGGGAATAGTGAGGCGGTGTTCATGGACTGTCAGAAAACTGATGACTGAGGGATAGTGAGGTTGTGTTCATGGTCTGTCAGAAAACTGATGACAGAGGTATTGTGAGGTGTTCGTAGACTGTCAGAAATCTGATGAAAGAAGGATAGTGTGCTGTTGTTCACGGACTGTCAGAAATCTGGTGACAGAGGGATAGTGAGGTGGTGTTCGTGGGTTCATGTACTCAGAAATCTGATGACAGAGGGATTGTGAGGTGTTGTTCATGGGTTCATGGACTGTCAGAGATCTGATGACAGACGGATACTGAGGTGTTGTTCATAGACTGTCAGAAATCTCATGACAGAGGGATAGTGAGGTGGTGTTCATGGGTTCATGGACTGTCAGAAATCTGATGACAGAGGGATAGTGAGGTAATTTTCATGGACCATCAGAAATGTGATGACGGGGGATAGTGAGGTGGTGTTCAGGGACTGTCAGAAATCTGATGACAGAGGGATAGTGAGATGTTGCTCATGGACTGTCAGAAATCTGGTGACAGAGGGATATTGAGGTGGTGTTTGTGGGTTCATGAACTGTCAGAGATCTGATGACAGACGGATACTGAGGTGTTGTTCATAGACTGTCAGAAATCTGAGGACAGAGGGATAGTGAGGTGGTGTTCATGGACTGTCATAAATCTGATGAAAGAAGGATAGTGAGTTGTTGTTCACGGACTGTCAGAAATCTGGTGTCAGAGGTATTGTGAGGTGTTGTTCATAGACTGTCAGAAATCTGATGACAGAGCGATTGTGAGGTAATGTTAATGAACTGTCAGAAATCTGATGACAGAGGGATGGTGAGGTGTTGTTCATGGACTGTCAGAAATCTGATGACAGAGGGATTGTGAGGTGGTGTTCATGGGTTCATGGTCTGTCAGAAATCTGATGACAGAGGGATAGTGAGGTATTTTTCATGGACCATCAGAAATGTGATGACGGGGGATAGTGAGGTGGTGTTCAGGGACTGTCAGAAATCTGATGACAAAGGGATAGTGAGGTGTTGTTCGTGGGTTCATGGACTGTCAGAAATCTGATAATAGAGGGATAGTGATGTGGTGTTCGTGAGTTCATGGACTATCATAAATCTGATGACAGAGGGATAGTGAGTTGTTGTTCAGGGACTGTCAGAAATCTGAGGACAGCGGGATAGTGAGCTGTTGCTCACGGACTGTCAGAAATCTGATGACAGAGGGATAAATGAGGTGGTGTTCGTGGGTTCATGGTCTCAGAAATCTGATGACAGAGGGATAGTGAGGTGTTGTTCATGGACTGTCAGAAATCGGATGACAGAGGGATAGTGAGATGGTGTTAATGGACTGTCAGAAATCTGATGACAGAGGGATAGTGAGGTGCTGTTCATGGACTGTCAGAAATCTGATGACAAAGGGATAGTGAGGTGTTGTTCGTGGGTTCATGGACCATCAGAAATGTGATGACGGGGAATAGTGAGGTGGTGTTCAGGGACTGTCAGAAATCTGATGACAAAGGGATAGTGAGGTGTTGTTCGTGGGTTCATGGACTGTCAGAAATCTGATGACAGAGGGATAGTGATGTGGTGTTCGTGGGTTCATGGACTATCATAAATCTGATGACAGAGGGATAGTGAGTTGTTGTTCATGGACTGTCAGAAATCTGAGGACAGCGGGATAGTGAGCTGTTGTTCACGGACTGTCAGAAATCTGACGACAGAGGGATAGATGAGGTGGTGTTCGTGGGTTCATGGACTCAGAAATCCGATGACAGAAGGATAGTGAGATGGTGTTCACGGACTGTCAGATATCTGATGACAGAGGGATAGTGAGGTGGTGTTCATGGACTGTCATAAATCTGATGAAAGAAGGATAGTGAGTTGTTGTTAGTGGGATCATGTACTCAGAAATCTGAGGACAGAGGGATAGTGAGGTGGTGTTCATGGACTGTCATAAATCTGATGAAAGAAGGATAGTGAGTTGTTGTTGACGGACTGTCAGAAATCTGGTGACAGAGGGATAGTGAGGTAGTGTTCGTGGGTTCAGTTACTCAGAAATCTGATGACAGAGGGATTGTGAGGTGTTGTTCATGGGTTCATGGACTGTCAGAGATCTGATGACAGACGGATACTGAGGTGTTGTTCATGGACTGTCATAAATCTGATGAAAGAAGGATAGTGAGTTGTTGTTAGTGGGATCATGTACTCAGAAATCTGAGGACAGAGGGATAGTGAGGTGGTGTTCATGGACTGTCATAAATCTGATGAAAGAAGGATAGTGAGTTGTTGTTCACAGACTGTCAGAAATCTGGTGTCAGAGGGATAGTGAGGTGGTGTTCGTGGGTTCATGGACTCAGAAATCTGATGACAGAGGGATACTGAGGTGGTGTTCATGGACTGTCATAAATCTGATGAAAGAAGGATAGTGAGTTGTTGTTCACAGACTGTCAGAAATCTGGTGTCAGAGGGATAGTGAGGTGGTGTTCGTGGGTTCATGGACTCAGAAATCTGATGACAGAGTTATAGTGAGGTGGTGTTCATGGGTTCATGGACTGTCATAAATCTGATGAAAGAAGGATAGTGAGCTGTTGTTCACGGACTGTCAGAAATCTGGTGACAGAGGGATAGTGAGGTGGGGTTAATGGACTGTCAGAGATCTAATTACTGAGGGATAGTGAGGTGTTGTTCATAGACTGTCAGAAATCTGATGACAGAGGGATAGTGAGATGGTGTTAATGGACTCTCAGAAATCTGATGACAGAGGGATAGTGAGGTGCTGTTCATGGACTGTCAGAAATCTGATGACAGAGGGATAGCGAGGTTTTGTTCATGGACTGTCATAAATCTGATGAAAGAAGGATAGTGAGTTGTTGTTCACAGACTGTCAGAAATCTGGTGTCAGAGGGATAGTGAGGTGGTGTTCGTGGGTTCATGGACTCAGAAATCTGATGACAGAGGGATACTGAGGTGGTGTTCATGGACTGTCATAAATCTGATGAAAGAAGGATAGTGAGTTGTTGTTCACAGACTGTCAGAAATCTGGTGTCAGAGGGATAGTGAGGTGGTGTTCGTGGGTTCATGGACTCAGAAATCTGATGACAGAGGGATACTGAGGTGGTGTTCATGGACTGTCATAAATCTGATGAAAGAAGGATAGTGAGTTGTTGTTCACGGACTGTCAGAAATCTGGTGACAGAGGGATAGTGAGGTGGTGTTAATGGACTGTCAGAAATCTAATTACTGAGGGATAGTGAGGTGGTGTTCATGGGTTCATGGACTGTCAGAAATCTGATGATAGAGGGATAGTGAGGTGGTGTTCGTGGGTTCATGTACTCAGAAATCTGATGACAGAGGGATAGGGAGGTGGTGTTCATGGACTGTCATAAATCTGATGACAGAGGGATAGTGAGCTGTAGTTCATGGACTGTCTGAAATCTGATGTCAGATGGATAGTGAGGTGTTGTACAAGGATTCATGGACCATCTGAAATGTGATGACGGGGAATAGTGAGGTGATGTTCATGGACTGTCAGAAAACTGATGACAGAGGGATAGTGAGGTGGTGTTCATGGTCTGTCAGAAAACCGATGACAGAGGTATTGTGAGGTGTTCGTAGACTGTCAGAAATCTGATGACAGAGGGATAGTGAGGTAATGTTAATGAACTGTCAGAAATCTGATGTCAGAGGGATAGTGAGGTGGTGTTCACGGGATCATGGACTGTCAGAAATCTGAAGACAGAGGGATACTTTGGTGATGTTCACAGGTTTATGGACTGTCTGAAAACCGATGATAGAGGGATAGTGAGGTGTTGTTCATGGACTGTCAGAAATCTGATGACAGAGAGATAGTGAGGTGTCGTTCATGGGTTCATGGACTGTCAGAAATCTGATGAAAGAGGGATAGTGAGCTGTTGTTTACGGACTGTCAGAAATCTGATGACAAAGGGATAGTGAGGTGGTGTTCATGGGTTTATGGACTCAGAAATTTAATGACAGAGGGATAGGGATGTGATGTTCATAGACTGTCATAAATCTGATGACAGAGGGATAGTGAGCTGTTGTTCATGGACTGTCTGAAATCTGATGACAGAGGGATAGTGAGGTGTTGTTCATGATTTCATGGACCATCAGAAATGTGATGACGGGGAATAGTGAGGCGGTGTTCATGGACTGTCAGAAAACTGATGACAGAGGTATTGTGAGGTGTTCGTAGACTGTCAGAAATCTGATGAAAGAAGGATAGTGAGTTGTTGTTCACGGACTGTCAGAAATCTGGTGACAGAGGGATAGTGAGGTGGTGTTCGTGGGTTCATGTACTCAGAAATCTGATGACAGAGGGATTGTGAGGTGTTGTTCATGGGTTCATGGACTGTCAGAGATCTGATGACAGACGGATACTGAGGTGTAGTTCATAGACTGTCAGAAATCTCATGACAGAGGGATAGTGAGGTGGTGTTCATGGGTTCATGGACTGTCAGATATCTGATGACAGAGGGATAGTGAGGTATTTTTCATGGACCATCAGAAATGTGATGACGGGGGATAGTGAGGTGGTGTTCAGGGACTGTCAGAAATCTGATGACAGAGGGATAGTGAGATGTTGTTCATGGACTGTCAGAAATCTGGTGACAGAGGGATAGTGAGGTGGTGTTTGTGTGTTCATGAACTGTCAGAGATCTGATGACAGACGGATACTGAGGTGTTGTTCATAGACTGTCAGAAATCTGAGGACAGAGGGATACTGAGGTGTTGTTCATAGACTGTCAGAAATCTGAGGACAGAGGGATAGTGAGGTGGTGTTCATGGACTGTCATAAATCTAATGAAAGAAGGATAGTGAGTTGTTGTTCACGGACTGTCAGAAATCTGGTGTCAGAGGTATTGTGAGGTGTTGTTCATAGACTGTCAGAAATCTGATGACAGAGCGATTGTGAGGTAATGTTAATGAACTGTCAGAAATCTGATGACAGAGGGATGGTGAGGTGTTGTTCATGGACTGTCAGAAATCTGATGACAGAGGGATTGTGAGGTGGTGTTCATGGGTTCATGGTCTGTCAGAAATCTGATGACAGAGGGATAGTGAGGTATTTTTCATGGACCATCAGAAATGTGATGACGGGGGATAGTGAGGTGGTGTTCAGGGACTGTCAGAAATCTGATGACAAAGGGATAGTGAGGTGTTGTTCGTGGGTTCATGGACTGTCAGAAATCTGATAATAGAGGGATAGTGATGTCGTGTTCGTGGGTTCATGGACTATCATAAATCTGATGACAGAGGGATAGTGAGTTGTTGTTCAGGGACTGTCAGAAATCTGAGGACAGCGGGATAGTGAGCTGTTGTTCACGGACTGTCAGAAATCTGATGACAGAGGGATAGATGAGGTGGTGTTCGTGGGTTCATGGACTCAGAAATCCGATGACAGAAGGATAGTGAGATGGTGTTCACGGACTGTCAGATATCTGATGACAGAGGGATAGTGAGGTGGTGTTCATGGACTGTCATAAATCTGATGAAAGAAGGATAGTGAGTTGTTGTTGATGGACTGTCAGAAATCTGGTGACAGAGGGATAGTGAGGTAGTGTTCGTGGGTTCAGTTACTCAGAAATCTGATGACAGAGGGATTGTGAGGTGTTGTTCATGGGTTCATGGACTGTCAGAGATCTGATGACAGACGGATACTGAGGTGTTGTTCATGGACTGTCATAAATCTGATGAAAGAAGCATAGTGAGTTGTTGTTAGTGGGATCATGTACTCAGAAATCTGAGGACAGAGGGATAGTGAGGTGGTGTTCATGGACTGTCATAAATCTGATGAAAGAAGGATAGTGAGTTGTTGTTCACAGACTGTCAGAAATCTGGTGTCAGAGGGATAGTGAGGTGGTGTTCGTGGGTTCATGGACTCAGAAATCTGATGACAGAGGGATACTGAGGTGGTGTTCATGGACTGTCATAAATCTGATGAAAGAAGGATAGTGAGTTGTTGTTCACAGACTGTCAGAAATCTGGTGTCAGAGGGATAGTGAGGTGGTGTTCGTGGGTTCATGGACTCAGAAATCTGATGACAGAGTTATAGTGAGGTGGTGTTCATGGACTGTC
Source organism: Hemitrygon akajei (assembly GCF_048418815.1). Taxonomy (NCBI): domain Eukaryota; kingdom Metazoa; phylum Chordata; class Chondrichthyes; order Myliobatiformes; family Dasyatidae; genus Hemitrygon; species Hemitrygon akajei. The sequence goes on from NC_133134.1 coordinate 79,448,986, forward strand.
ATAAATCTGATGAAAGAAGGATAGTGAGCTGTTGTTCACGGACTGTCAGAAATCTGGTGACAGAGGGATAGTGAGGTGGTGTTAACGGACTGTCAGAAATCTAATTACTGAGGGATAGTGAGGTGTTGTTCATAGACTGTCAGAAATCTGATGACAGAGGGATAGTGAGATGGTGTTAATGGACTCTCAGAAATCTGATGACAGAGGGATAGTGAGGTGCTGTTCATGGACTGTCAGAAATCTGATGACAGAGGGATAGCGAGGTTTTGTTCATGGACTGTCATAAATCTGATGAAAGAAGGATAGTGAGTTGTTGTTCACAGACTGTCAGAAATCTGGTGTCAGAGGGATAGTGAGGTGGTGTTCGTGGGTTCATGGACTCAGAAATCTGATGACAGAGGGATACTGAGGTGGTGTTCATGGACTGTCATAAATCTGATGAAAGAAGGATAGTGAGTTGTTGTTCACAGACTGTCAGAAATCTGGTGTCAGAGGGATAGTGAGGTGGTGTTCGTGGGTTCATGGACTCAGAAATCTGATGAAAGAAGGATAGTGAGCTGTTGTTCACGGACTGTCAGAAATCTGGTGACAGAGGGATAGTGAGGTGGTGTTAATGGACTGTCAGAAATCTAATTACTGAGGGATAGTGAGGTGGTGTTCATGGGTTCATGGACTGTCAGAAATCTGATGATAGAGGGATAGTGAGGTGGTGTTCGTGGGTTCATGGACTCAGAAATCTGATGACAGAGGGATAGGGAGGTGGTGTTCATGGACTGTCATAAATCTGATGACAGAGGGATAGTGAGCTGTAGTTCATGGACTGTCTGAAATCTGATGTCAGATGGATAGTGAGGTGTTGTACAAGGATTCATGGACCATCTGAAATGTGATGACGGGGAATAGTGAGGTGATGTTCATGGACTGTCAGAAAACTGATGACAGAGGGATAGTGAGGTGATGTTCATGGTCTGTCAGAAAACCGATGACAGAGGTATTGTCAGGTGTTCGTAGACTGTCAGAAATCTGATGACAGAGGGATAGTGAGGTAATGTTAATGAACTGTCAGAAATCTGATGTCAGAGGGATAGTGAGGTGGTGTTCACGGGATCATGGACTGTCAGAAATCTGAAGACAGAGGGATACTTTGGTGATGTTCACAGGTTTATGGACTGTCTGAAAACCGATGATAGAGGGATAGTGAGGTGTTGTTCATGGACTGTCAGAAATCTGATGACAGAGAGATAGTGAGGTGTCGTTCATGGGTTCATGGACTGTCAGAAATCTGATGAAAGAGGGATAGTGAGCTGTTGTTTACGGACTGTCAGAAATCTGATGACAAAGGGATAGTGAGGTGGTGTTCGTGGGTTTATGGACTCAGAAATATAATGACAGAGGGATAGGGATGTGGTGTTCATAGACTGTCATAAATCTGATGACAGAGGGATAGTGAGCTGTTGTTCATGGACTGTCTGAAATCTGATGACAGAGGGATAGTGAGGTGTTGTTCATGATTTCATGGACCATCAGAAATGTGATGACGGGGAATAGTGAGGCGGTGTTCATGGACTGTCAGAAAACTGATGACAGAGGTATTGTGAGGTGTTCGTAGACTGTCAGAAATCTGATGAAAGAAGGATAGTGAGTTGTTGTTCACGGACTGTCAGAAATCTGGTGACAGAGGGATAGTGAGGTGGTGTTCGTGGGTTCATGTACTCAGAAATCTGATGACAGAGGGATTGTGAGGTGTTGTTCATGGGTTCATGGACTGTCAGAGATCTGATGACAGACGGATACTGAGGTGTTGTTCATAGACTGTCAGAAATCTCATGACAGAGGGATAGTGAGATGGTGTTCATGGGTTCATGGACTGTCAGATATCTGATGACAGAGGGATAGTGAGGTATTTTTCATGGACCATCAGAAATGTGATGACGGGGGATAGTGAGGTGGTGTTCAGGGACTGTCAGAAATCTGATGACAGAGGGATAGTGAGATGTTGTTCATGGACTGTCAGAAATCTGGTGACAGAGGGATAGTGAGGTGGTGTTTGTGGGTTCATGAACTGTCAGAGATCTGATGACAGACGGATACTGAGGTGTTGTTCATAGACTGTCAGAAATCTGAGGACAGAGGGATAGTGAGGTGGTGTTCATGGACTGTCATAAATCTGATGAAAGAAGGATAGTGAGTTGTTGTTCACGGACTGTCAGAAATCTGGTGTCAGAGGTATTGTGAGGTGTTGTTCATAGACTGTCAGAAATCTGATGACAGAGCGATTGTGAGGTAATGTTAATGAACTGTCAGAAATCTGATGACAGAGGGATGGTGAGGTGTTGTTCATGGACTGTCAGAAATCTGATGACAGAGGGATTGTGAGGTGGTGTTCATGGGTTCATGGTCTGTCAGAAATCTGATGACAGAGGGATAGTGAGGTATTTTTCATGGACCATCAGAAATGTGATGACGGGGGATAGTGAGGTGGTGTTCAGGGACTGTCAGAAATCTGATGACAAAGGGATAGTGAGGTGTTGTTCGTGGGTTCATGGACTGTCAGAAATCTGATAATAGAGGGATAGTGATGTGGTGTTCGTGGGTTCATGGACTATCATAAATCTGATGACAGAGGGAAAGTGAGTTGTTGTTCAGGGACTGTCAGAAATCTGAGGACAGCGGGATAGTGAGCTGTTGTTCACGGACTGTCAGAAATCTGATGACAGAGGGATAGATGAGGTGGTGTTCGTGGGTTCATGGACTCAGAAATCCGATGACAGAAGGATAGTGAGCTGGTGTTCACGGACTGTCAGATATCTGATGACAGAGGGATAGTGAGGTGGTGTTCATGGACTGTCATAAATCTGATGAAAGAAGGATAGTGAGTTGTTGTTGATGGACTGTCAGAAATCTGGTGACAGAGGGATAGTGAGGTAGTGTTCGTGGGTTCAGTTACTCAGAAATCTGATGACAGAGGGATTGTGAGGTGTTGTTCATGGGTTCATGGACTGTCAGAGATCTGATGACAGACGGATACTGAGGTGTTGTTCATGGACTGTCATAAATCTGATGAAAGAAGCATAGTGAGTTGTTGTTAGTGGGATCATGTACTCAGAAATCTGAGGACAGAGGGATAGTGAGGTGGTGTTCATGGACTGTCATAAATCTGATGAAAGAAGGATAGTGAGTTGTTGTTCACAGACTGTCAGAAATCTGATGTCAGAGGGATAGTGAGGTGGTGTTCGTGGGTTCATGGACTCAGAAATCTGATGACAGAGGGATACTGAGGTGGTGTTCATGGACTGTCATAAATCTGATGAAAGAAGGATAGTGAGTTGTTGTTCACAGACTGTCAGAAATCTGGTGTCAGAGGGATAGTGAGGTGGTGTTCGTGGGTTCATGGACTCAGAAATCTGATGACAGAGTTATAGTGAGGTGGTGTTCATGGACTGTCATAAATCTGATGAAAGAAGGATAGTGAGCTGTTGTTCACGGACTGTCAGAAATCTGGTGACAGAGGGATAGTGAGGTGGTGTTAATGGACTGTCAGAAATCTAATTACTGAGGGATAGTGAGGTGTTGTTCATAGACTGTCAGAAATCTGATGACAGAGGGATAGTGAGATGGTGTTAATGGACTCTCAGAAATCTGATGACAGAGGGATAGTGAGGTGCTGTTCATGGACTGTCAGAAATCTGATGACAGAGGGATAGCGAGGTTTTGTTCATGGACTGTCATAAATCTGATGAAAGAAGGATAGTGAGTTGTTGTTCACAGACTGTCAGAAATCTGGTGTCAGAGGGATAGTGAGGTGGTGTTCGTGGGTTCATGGACTCAGAAATCTGATGACAGAGGGATACTGAGGTGGTGTTCATGGACTGTCATAAATCTGATGAAAGAAGGATAGTGAGTTGTTGTTCACAGACTGTCAGAAATCTGGTGTCAGAGGGATAGTGAGGTGGTGTTCGTGGGTTCATGGACTCAGAAATCTGATGACAGAGTTATAGTGAGGTGGTGTTCATGGGTTCATGGACTGTCATAAATCTGATGAAAGAAGGATAGTGAGCTGTTGTTCACGGACTGTCAGAAATCTGGTGACAGAGGGATAGTGAGGTGGTGTTAATGGACTGTCAGAAATCTAATTACTGAGGGATAGTGAGGTGGTGTTCATGGGTTCATGGACTGTCAGAAATCTGATGATAGAGGGATAGTGAGGTGGTGTTCGTGGGTTCATGGACTCAGAAATCTGATGACAGAGGGATAGGGAGGTGGTGTTCATGGACTGTCATAAATCTGATGACAGAGGGATAGTGAGCTGTAGTTCATGGACTGTCTGAAATCTGATGTCAGATGGATAGTGAGGTGTTGTACAAGGATTCATGGACCATCTGAAATGTGATGACGGGGAATAGTGAGGTGATGTTCATGGACTGTCAGAAAACTGATGACAGAGGGATAGTGAGGTGGTGTTCATGGTCTGTCAGAAAACCGATGACAGAGGTATTGTCAGGTGTTCGTAGACTGTCAGAAATCTGATGACAGAGGGATAGTGAGGTAATGTTAATGAACTGTCAGAAATCTGATGTCAGAGGGATAGTGAGGTGGTGTTCACGGGATCATGGACTGTCAGAAATCTGAAGACAGAGGGATACTTTGGTGATGTTCACAGGTTTATGGACTGTCTGAAAACCGATGATAGAGGGATAGTGAGGTGTTGTTCATGGACTGTCAGAAATCTGATGACAGAGAGATAGTGAGGTGTCGTTCATGGGTTCATGGACTGTCAGAAATCTGATGAAAGAGGGATAGTGAGCTGTTGTTTACGGACTGTCAGAAATCTGATGACAAAGGGATAGTGAGGTGGTGTTCGTGGGTTTATGGACTCAGAAATATAATGACAGAGGGATAGGGATGTGGTGTTCATAGACTGTCATAAATCTGATGACAGAGGGATAGTGAGCTGTTGTTCATGGACTGTCTGAAATCTGATGACAGAGGGATAGTGAGGTGTTGTTCATGATTTCATGGACCATCAGAAATGTGATGACGGGGAATAGTGAGGCGGTGTTCATGGACTGTCAGAAAACTGATGACAGAGGTATTGTGAGGTGTTCGTAGACTGTCAGAAATCTGATGAAAGAAGGATAGTGAGTTGTTGTTCACGGACTGTCAGAAATCTGGTGACAGAGGGATAGTGAGGTGGTGTTCGTGGGTTCATGTACTCAGAAATCTGATGACAGAGGGATTGTGAGGTGTTGTTCATGGGTTCATGGACTGTCAGAGATCTGATGACAGACGGATACTGAGGTGTTGTTCATAGACTGTCAGAAATCTCATGACAGAGGGATAGTGAGATGGTGTTCATGGGTTCATGGACTGTCAGATATCTGATGACAGAGGGATAGTGAGGTATTTTTCATGGACCATCAGAAATGTGATGACGGGGGATAGTGAGGTGGTGTTCAGGGACTGTCAGAAATCTGATGACAGAGGGATAGTGAGATGTTGTTCATGGACTGTCAGAAATCTGGTGACAGAGGGATAGTGAGGTGGTGTTTGTGGGTTCATGAACTGTCAGAGATCTGATGACAGACGGATACTGAGGTGTTGTTCATAGACTGTCAGAAATCTGAGGACAGAGGGATAGTGAGGTGGTGTTCATGGACTGTCATAAATCTGATGAAAGAAGGATAGTGAGTTGTTGTTCACGGACTGTCAGAAATCTGGTGTCAGAGGTATTGTGAGGTGTTGTTCATAGACTGTCAGAAATCTGATGACAGAGCGATTGTGAGGTAATGTTAATGAACTGTCAGAAATCTGATGACAGAGGGATGGTGAGGTGTTGTTCATGGACTGTCAGAAATCTGATGACAGAGGGATTGTGAGGTGGTGTTCATGGGTTCATGGTCTGTCAGAAATCTGATGACAGAGGGATAGTGAGGTATTTTTCATGGACCATCAGAAATGTGATGACGGGGGATAGTGAGGTGGTGTTCAGGGACTGTCAGAAATCTGATGACAAAGGGATAGTGAGGTGTTGTTCGTGGGTTCATGGACTGTCAGAAATCTGATAATAGAGGGATAGTGATGTGGTGTTCGTGGGTTCATGGACTATCATAAATCTGATGACAGAGGGATAGTGAGTTGTTGTTCAGGGACTGTCAGAAATCTGAGGACAGCGGGATAGTGAGCTGTTGTTCACGGACTGTCAGAAATCTGATGACAGAGGGATAGATGAGGTGGTGTTCGTGGGTTCATGGACTCAGAAATCCGATGACAGAAGGATAGTGAGATGGTGTTCACGGACTGTCAGATATCTGATGACAGAGGGATAGTGAGGTGGTGTTCATGGACTGTCATAAATCTGATGAAAGAAGGATAGTGAGTTGTTGTTGACGGACTGTCAGAAATCTGGTGACAGAGGGATAGTGAGGTAGTGTTTGTGGGTTCAGTTACTCAGAAATCTGATGACAGAGGGATTGTGAGGTGTTGTTCATGGGTTCATGGACTGTCAGAGATCTGATGACAGACGGATACTGAGGTGTTGTTCATGGACTGTCATAAATCTGATGAAAGAAGGATAGTGAGTTGTTGTTAGTGGGATCATGTACTCAGAAATCTGAGGACAGAGGGATAGTGAGGTGGTGTTCATGGACTGTCATAAATCTGGTGTCAGAGGGATAGTGAGGTGGTGTTCGTGGGTTCATGGACTCAGAAATCTGATGACAGAGGGATACTGAGGTGGTGTTCATGGACTGTCATAAATCTGATGAAAGAAGGATAGTGAGCTGTTGTTCATGGACTGTCAGAAATCTGGTGACAGAGGGATAGTGAGGTGGTGTTAATGGACTGTCAGAAATCTAATTACTGAGGGATAGTGAGGTGTTGTTCATAGACTGTCAGAAATCTGATGACAGAGGGATAGTGAGATGGTGTTAATGGACTCTCAGAAATCTGATGACAGAGGGATAGTGAGGTGCTGTTCATGGACTGTCAGAAATCTGATGACAGAGGGATAGCGAGGTTTTGTTCATGGACTGTCATAAATCTGATGAAAGAAGGATAGTGAGTTGTTGTTCACAGACTGTCAGAAATCTGGTGTCAGAGGGATAGTGAGGTGGTGTTCGTGGGTTCATGGACTCAGAAATCTGATGACAGAGGGATACTGAGGTGGTGTTCATGGACTGTCATAAATCTGATGAAAGAAGGATAGTGAGTTGTTGTTCACAGACTGTCAGAAATCTGGTGTCAGAGGGATAGTGAGGTGGTGTTCGTGGGTTCATGGACTCAGAAATCTGATGACAGAGTTATAGTGAGGTGGTGTTCATGGGTTCATGGACTGTCATAAATCTGATGAAAGAAGGATAGTGAGCTGTTGTTCACGGACTGTCAGAAATCTGGTGACAGAGGGATAGTGAGGTGGTGTTAATGGACTGTCAGAAATCTAATTACTGAGGGATAGTGAGGTGGTGTTCATGGGTTCATGGACTGTCAGAAATCTGATGATAGAGGGATAGTGAGGTGGTGTTCGTGGGTTCATGGACTCAGAAATCTGATGACAGAGGGATAGGGAGGTGGTGTTCATGGACTGTCATAAATCTGATGACAGAGGGATAGTGAGCTGTAGTTCATGGACTGTCTGAAATCTGATGTCAGATGGATAGTGAGGTGTTGTACAAGGATTCATGGACCATCTGAAATGTGATGACGGGGAATAGTGAGGTGATGTTCATGGACTGTCAGAAAACTGATGACAGAGGGATAGTGAGGTGGTGTTCATGGTCTGTCAGAAAACCGATGACAGAGGTATTGTGAGGTGTTCGTAGACTGTCAGAAATCTGATGACAGAGGGATAGTGAGGTAATGTTAATGAACTGTCAGAAATCTGATGTCAGAGGGATAGTGAGGTGGTGTTCACGGGATCATGGACTGTCAGAAATCTGAAGACAGAGGGATACTTTGGTGATGTTCACAGGTTTATGGACTGTCTGAAAACCGATGATAGAGGGATAGTGAGGTGTTGTTCATGGACTGTCAGAAATCTGATGACAGAGAGATAGTGAGGTGTCGTTCATGGGTTCATGGACTGTCAGAAATCTGATGAAAGAGGGATAGTGAGCTGTTGTTTACGGACTGTCAGAAATCTGATGACAAAGGGATAGTGAGGTGGTGTTCGTGGGTTTATGGACTCAGAAATATAATGACAGAGGGATAGGGATGTGGTGTTCATAGACTGTCATAAATCTGATGAAAGAGGGATAGTGAGCTTTTGTTCATGGACTGTCTGAAATCTGATGACAGAGGGATAGTGAGGTGTTGTTCATGATTTCATGGACCATCAGAAATGTGATGACGGGGAATAGTGAGGCGGTGTTCATGGACTGTCAGAAAACTGATGACTGAGGGATAGTGAGCTTGTGTTCATGGTCTGTCAGAAAACTGATGACAGAGGTATTGTGAGGTGTTCGTAGACTGTCAGAAATCTGATGAAAGAAGGATAGTGAGTTGTTGTTCACGGACTGTCAGAAATCTGGTGACAGAGGGATAGTGAGGTGGTGTTCGTGGGTTCATGTACTCAGAAATCTGATGACAGAGGGATTGTGAGGTGTTGTTCATGGGTTCATGGACTGTCAGAGATCTGATGACAGACGGATACTGAGGTGTTGTTCATAGACTGTCAGAAATCTCATGACAGAGGGATAGTGAGGTGGTGTTCAGGGACTGTCAGAAATCTGATGACAGAGGGATAGTGAGATGTTGTTCATGGACTGTCAGAAATCCGGTGACAGAGGGATAGTGAGGTGGTGTTTGTGGGTTCATGAACTGTCAGAGATCTGATGACAGACGGATACTGAGGTGTTGTTCATAGACTGTCAGAAATCTGAGGACAGAGGGATAGTGAGGTGCTGTTCATGGACTGTCATAAATCTGATGAAAGAAGGATAGTGAGTTGTTGTTCACGGACTGTCAGAAATCTGGTGTCAGAGGTATTGTGAGGTGTTGTTCATAGACTGTCAGAAATCTGATGAAAGAAGGATAGTGAGTTGTTGTTCACGGACTGTCAGAAATCTGGTGACAGAGGGATAGTGAGGTGGTGTTCGTGGGTTCATGTACTCAGAAATCTGATGACAGAGGGATTGTGAGGTGTTGTTCATGGGTTCATGGACTGTCAGAGATCTGATGACAGACGGATACTGAGGTGTTGTTCATAGACTGTCAGAAATCTCATGACAGAGGGATAGTGAGGTGGTGTTCAGGGACTGTCAGAAATCTGATGACAGAGGGATAGTGAGATGTTGTTCATGGACTGTCAGAAATCCGGTGACAGAGGGATAGTGAGGTGGTGTTTGTGGGTTCATGAACTGTCAGAGATCTGATGACAGACGGATACTGAGGTGTTGTTCATAGACTGTCAGAAATCTGAGGACAGAGGGATAGTGAGGTGCTGTTCATGGACTGTCATAAATCTGATGAAAGAAGGATAGTGAGTTGTTGTTCACGGACTGTCAGAAATCTGGTGTCAGAGGTATTGTGAGGTGTTGTTCATAGACTGTCAGAAATCTGATGACAGAGCGATTGTGAGGTAATGTTAATGAACTGTCAGAAATCTGATGACAGAGGGATGGTGAGGTGTTGTTCATGGACTGTCAGAAATCTGATGACAGAGGGATTGTGAGGTGGTGTTCATGGTCTGTCAGAAAACCGATGACAGAGGTATTGTGAGGTGTTCGTAGACTGTCAGAAATCTGATGACAGAGGGATAGTGAGGTAATGTTAATGAACTGTCAGAAATCTGATGTCAGAGGGATAGTGAGGTGGTGTTCACGGGATCATGGACTGTCAGAAATCTGAAGACAGAGGGATACTTTGGTGATGTTCACAGGTTTATGGACTGTCTGAAAACCGATGATAGAGGGATAGTGAGGTGTTGTTCATGGACTGTCAGAAATCTGATGACAGAGAGATAGTGAGGTGTCGTTCATGGGTTCATGGACTGTCAGAAATCTGATGAAAGAGGGATAGTGAGCTGTTGTTTACGGACTGTCAGAAATCTGATGACAGAGGGATAGTGAGGTAATGTTAATGAACTGTCAGAAATCTGATGTCAGAGGGATAGTGAGGTGGTGTTCACGGGATCATGGACTGTCAGAAATCTGAAGACAGAGGGATACTTTGGTGATGTTCACAGGTTTATGGACTGTCTGAAAACCGATGATAGAGGGATAGTGAGGTGTTGTTCATGGACTGTCAGAAATCTGATGACAGAGAGATAGTGAGGTGTCGTTCATGGGTTCATGGACTGTCAGAAATCTGATGAAAGAGGGATAGTGAGCTGTTGTTTACGGACTGTCAGAAATCTGATGACAAAGGGATAGTGAGGTGGTGTTCGTGGGTTTATGGACTCAGAAATATAATGACAGAGGGATAGGGATGTGGTGTTCATAGACTGTCATAAATCTGATGACAGAGGGATAGTGAGCTGTTGTTCATGGACTGTCTGAAATCTGATGACAGAGGGATAGTGAGGTGTTGTTCATGATTTCATGGACCATCAGAAATGTGATGACGGGGAATAGTGAGGCGGTGTTCATGGACTGTCAGAAAACTGATGACTGAGGAATAGTGAGGTTGTGTTCATGGTCTGTCAGAAAACTGATGACAGAGGTATTGTGAGGTGTTCGTAGACTGTCAGAAATCTGATGAAAGAAGGATAGTGAGTTGTTGTTCACGGACTGTCAGAAATCTGGTGACAGAGGGATAGTGAGGTAATGTTAATGAACTGTCAGAAATCTGATGTCAGAGGGATAGTGAGGTGGTGTTCACGGGATCATGGACTGTCAGAAATCTGAAGACAGAGGGATACTTTGGTGATGTTCACAGTTTTATGGACAGTCTGAAAACCGATGATAGAGGGATAGTGAGGTGTTGTTCATGGACTGTCAGAAATCTGATGACAGAGAGATAGTGAGGTGTCGTTCATGGGTTCATGGACTGTCAGAAATCTGATGAAAGAGGGATAGTGAGCTGTTGTTTACGGACTGTCAGAAATCTGAAGACAAAGGGATAGTGAGGTGGTGTTCGTGGGTTTATGGACTCAGAAATATAATGACAGAGGGATAGGGATGTGGTGTTCATAGACTGTCATAAATCTGATGACAGAGGGATAGTGAGCTGTTGTTCATGGACTGTCTGAAATCTGATGACAGAGGGATAGTGAGGTGTTGTTCATGATTTCATGGACCATCAGAAATGTGATGACGGGGAATAGTGAGGCGGTGTTCATGGACTGTCAGAAAACTGATGACTGAGGGATAGTGAGGTTGTGTTCATGGTCTGTCAGAAAACTGATGACAGAGGTATTGTGAGGTGTTCGTAGACTGTCAGAAATCTGATGAAAGAAGGATAGTGAGTTGTTGTTCACGGACTGTCAGAAATCTGGTGACAGAGGGATAGTGAGGTGGTGTTCGTGGGTTCATGTACTCAGAAATCTGATGACAGAGGGATTGTGAGGTGTTGTTCATGGGTTCATGGACTGTCAGAGATCTGATGACAGACGGATACTGAGGTGTTGTTCATAGACTGTCAGAAATCTCATGACAGAGGGATAGTGAGGTGGTGTTCATGGGTTCATGGACTGTCAGAAATCTGATGACAGAGGGATAGTGAGGTATTTTTCATGGACCATCAGAAATGTGATGACGGGGGATAGTGAGGTGGTGTTCAGGGACTGTCAGAAATCTGATGACAGAGGGATAGTGAGATGTTGTTCATGGACTGTCAGAAATCTGGTGACAGAGGGATAGTGAGGTGGTGTTTGTGGGTTCATGAACTGTCAGAGATCTGATGACAGACGGATACTGAGGTGTTGTTCATGGACTGTCATAAATCTGATGAAAGAAGGATAGTGAGTTGTTGTTAGTGGGATCATGTACTCAGAAATCTGAGGACAGAGGGATAGTGAGGTGGTGTTCATGGACTGTCATAAATCTGATGAAAGAAGGATAGTGAGTTGTTGTTCACAGACTGTCAGAAATCTGGTGTCAGAGGGATAGTGAGGTGGTGTTCGTGGGTTCATGGACTCAGAAATCTGATGACAGAGGGATACTGAGGTGGTGTTCATGGACTGTCATAAATCTGATGAAAGAAGGATAGTGAGTTGTTGTTCACAGACTGTCAGAAATCTGGTGTCAGAGGGATAGTGAGGTGGTGTTCGTGGGTTCATGGACTCAGAAATCTGATGACAGAGTTATAGTGAGGTGGTGTTCATGGGTTCATGGACTGTCATAAATCTGATGAAAGAAGGATAGTGAGCTGTTGTTCACGGACTGTCAGAAATCTGGTGACAGAGGGATAGTGAGGTGGTGTTAATGGACTGTCAGAAATCTAATTACTGAGGGATAGTGAGGTGTTGTTCATAGACTGTCAGAAATCTGATGACAGAGGGATAGTGAGATGGTGTTAATGGACTCTCAGAAATCTGATGACAGAGGGATAGTGAGGTGCTGTTCATGGACTGTCAGAAATCTGATGACAGAGGGATAGCGAGGTTTTGTTCATGGACTGTCAGAAATCTGATGGCAGAGGGAGAGTGAGGTGTTGTTTATGGGTTCATGGACTGTCAGAAAACTGATGTCAGAGGCATAGTGAGGTGGTGTTCATGGTCTGTCATAAATCTGATGACAGAGGGACAGTGAGTTGCTGTTCATGGACTGTCAGAAATCTGATGACAAAGGGATAGTGAGGTGTTGTTCGTGGGTTCATGGACCATCAGAAATGTGATGACGGGGAATAGTGAGGTGGTGTTCATGAACTGTCAGAAATCTGATGACAGAGGTATTGTGAGGTGTTGTTGATAGACTGTCAGAAATCTGATGACAGAGCGATTGTGAGGTAATGTTAATGAACTGTCAGAAATCTGATGACAGAGGGATGGTGAGGTGTTGTTCATGGACTGTCAGAAATCTGATGACAGAGGGATAGTGAGGTGGTGTTCATGGGTTCATGGACTGTCAGAAATCTGATGACAGAGGGATAGTGAGGTATTTTTCATGGACCATCAGAAATGTGATGACGGGGGATAGCGAGGTTTTGTTCATGGACTGTCATAAATCTGATGAAAGAAGGATAGTGAGTTGTTGTTCACAGACTGTCAGAAATCTGGTGTCAGAGGGATAGTGAGGTGGTGTTCGTGGGTTCATGGACTCAGAAATCTGATGACAGAGGGATACTGAGGTGGTGTTCATGGACTGTCATAAATCTGATGAAAGAAGGATAGTGAGTTGTTGTTCACAGACTGTCAGAAATCTGGTGTCAGAGGGATAGTGAGGTGGTGTTCGTGGGTTCATGGACTCAGAAATCTGATGACAGAGTTATAGTGAGGTGGTGTTCATGGGTTCATGGACTGTCATAAATCTGATGAAAGAAGGATAGTGAGCTGTTGTTCACGGACTGTCAGAAATCTGGTGACAGAGGGATAGTGAGGTGGTGTTAATGGACTGTCAGAAATCTAATTACTGAGGGATAGTGAGGTGGTGTTCATGGGTTCATGGACTGTCAGAAATCTGATGATAGAGGGATAGTGAGGTGGTGTTCGTGGGTTCATGGACTCAGAAATCTGATGACAGAGGGATAGGGAGGTGGTGTTCATGGACTGTCATAAATCTGATGACAGAGGGATAGTGAGCTGTAGTTCATGGACTGTCTGAAATCTGATGTCAGATGGATAGTGAGGTGTTGTACAAGGATTCATGGACCATCTGAAATGTGATGACGGGGAATAGTGAGGTTATGTTCATGGACTGTCAGAAAACTGATGACAGAGGGATAGTGAGGTGGTGTTCATGGTCTGTCAGAAAACCGATGACAGAGGTATTGTCAGGTGTTCGTAGACTGTCAGAAATCTGATGACAGAGGGATAGTGAGGTAATGTTAATGAACTGTCAGAAATCTGATGTCAGAGGGATAGTGAGGTGGTGTTCACGGGATCATGGACTGTCAGAAATCTGAAGACAGAGGGATACTTTGGTGATGTTCACAGGTTTATGGACTGTCTGAAAACCGATGATAGAGGGATAGTGAGGTGTTGTTCATGGACTGTCAGAAATCTGATGACAGAGAGATAGTGAGGTGTCGTTCATGGGTTCATGGACTGTCAGAAATCTGATGAAAGAGGGATAGTGAGCTGTTGTTTACGGACTGTCAGAAATCTGATGACAAAGGGATAGTGAGGTGGTGTTCGTGGGTTTATGGACTCAGAAATATAATGACAGAGGGATAGGGATGTGGTGTTCATAGACTGTCATAAATCTGATGACAGAGGGATAGTGAGCTGTTGTTCATGGACTGTCTGAAATCTGATGACAGAGGGATAGTGAGGTGTTGTTCATGATTTCATGGACCATCAGAAATGTGATGACGGGGAATAGTGAGGCGGTGTTCATGGACTGTCAGAAAACTGATGACAGAGGTATTGTGAGGTGTTCGTAGACTGTCAGAAATCTGATGAAAGAAGGATAGTGAGTTGTTGTTCACGGACTGTCAGAAATCTGGTGACAGAGGGATAGTGAGGTGGTGTTCGTGGGTTCATGTACTCAGAAATCTGATGACAGAGGGATTGTGAGGTGTTGTTCATGGGTTCATGGACTGTCAGAGATCTGATGACAGACGGATACTGAGGTGTTGTTCATAGACTGTCAGAAATCTCATGACAGAGGGATAGTGAGATGGTGTTCATGGGTTCATGGACTGTCAGATATCTGATGACAGAGGGATAGTGAGGTATTTTTCATGGACCATCAGAAATGTGATGACGGGGGATAGTGAGGTGGTGTTCAGGGACTGTCAGAAATCTGATGACAGAGGGATAGTGAGATGTTGTTCATGGACTGTCAGAAATCTGGTGACAGAGGGATAGTGAGGTGGTGTTTGTGGGTTCATGAACTGTCAGAGATCTGATGACAGACGGATACTGAGGTGTTGTTCATAGACTGTCAGAAATCTGAGGACAGAGGGATAGTGAGGTGGTGTTCATGGACTGTCATAAATCTGATGAAAGAAGGATAGTGAGTTGTTGTTCACGGACTGTCAGAAATCTGGTGTCAGAGGTATTGTGAGGTGTTGTTCATAGACTGTCAGAAATCTGATGACAGAGCGATTGTGAGGTAATGTTAATGAACTGTCAGAAATCTGATGACAGAGGGATGGTGAGGTGTTGTTCATGGACTGTCAGAAATCTGATGACAGAGGGATTGTGAGGTGGTGTTCATGGGTTCATGGTCTGTCAGAAATCTGATGACAGAGGGATAGTGAGGTATTTTTCATGGACCATCAGAAATGTGATGACGGGGGATAGTGAGGTGGTGTTCAGGGACTGTCAGAAATCTGATGACAAAGGGATAGTGAGGTGTTGTTCGTGGGTTCATGGACTGTCAGAAATCTGATAATAGAGGGATAGTGATGTGGTGTTCGTGGGTTCATGGACTATCATAAATCTGATGACAGAGGGATAGTGAGTTGTTGTTCAGGGACTGTCAGAAATCTGAGGACAGCGGGATAGTGAGCTGTTGTTCACGGACTGTCAGAAATCTGATGACAGAGGGATAGATGAGGTGGTGTTCGTGGGTTCATGGACTCAGAAATCCGATGACAGAAGGATAGTGAGATGGTGTTCACGGACTGTCAGATATCTGATGACAGAGGGATAGTGAGGTGGTGTTCATGGACTGTCATAAATCTGATGAAAGAAGGATAGTGAGTTGTTGTTGACGGACTGTCAGAAATCTGGTGACAGAGGGATAGTGAGGTAGTGTTTGTGGGTTCAGTTACTCAGAAATCTGATGACAGAGGGATTGTGAGGTGTTGTTCATGGGTTCATGGACTGTCAGAGATCTGATGACAGACGGATACTGAGGTGTTGTTCATGGACTGTCATAAATCTGATGAAAGAAGGATAGTGAGTTGTTGTTAGTGGGATCATGTACTCAGAAATCTGAGGACAGAGGGATAGTGAGGTGGTGTTCATGGACTGTCATAAATCTGATGAAAGAAGGATAGTGAGTTGTTGTTCACAGACTGTCAGAAATCTGGTGTCAGAGGGATAGTGAGGTGGTGTTCGTGGGTTCATGGACTCAGAAATCTGATGACAGAGGGATACTGAGGTGGTGTTCATGGACTGTCATAAATCTGATGAAAGAAGGATAGTGAGTTGTTGTTCACAGACTGTCAGAAATCTGGTGTCAGAGGGATAGTGAGGTGGTGTTCGTGGGTTCATGTACTCAGAAATCTGATGACAGAGTTATAGTGAGGTGGTGTTCATGGGTTCATGGACTGTCATAAATCTGATGAAAGAAGGATAGTGAGCTGTTGTTCATGGACTGTCAGAAATCTGGTGACAGAGGGATAGTGAGGTGGTGTTAATGGACTGTCAGAAATCTAATTACTGAGGGATAGTGAGGTGTTGTTCATAGACTGTCAGAAATCTGATGACAGAGGGATAGTGAGATGGTGTTAATGGACTCTCAGAAATCTGATGACAGAGGGATAGTGAGGTGCTGTT
This sequence comes from Hemitrygon akajei, assembly GCF_048418815.1. Taxonomy (NCBI): domain Eukaryota; kingdom Metazoa; phylum Chordata; class Chondrichthyes; order Myliobatiformes; family Dasyatidae; genus Hemitrygon; species Hemitrygon akajei. The sequence goes on from NC_133134.1 coordinate 79,465,532, forward strand.
CATGGACTGTCAGAAATCTGATGACAGAGGGATAGCGAGGTTTTGTTCATGGACTGTCATAAATCTGATGAAAGAAGGATAGTGAGTTGTTGTTCACAGACTGTCAGAAATCTGGTGTCAGAGGGATAGTGAGGTGGTGTTCGTGGGTTCATGGACTCAGAAATCTGATGACAGAGGGATACTGAGGTGGTGTTCATGGACTGTCATAAATCTGATGAAAGAAGGATAGTGAGTTGTTGTTCACAGACTGTCAGAAATCTGGTGTCAGAGGGATAGTGAGGTGGTGTTCGTGGGTTCATGGACTCAGAAATCTGATGACAGAGTTATAGTGAGGTGGTGTTCATGGGTTCATGGACTGTCATAAATCTGATGAAAGAAGGATAGTGAGCTGTTGTTCACGGACTGTCAGAAATCTGGTGACAGAGGGATAGTGAGGTGGTGTTAATGGACTGTCAGAAATCTAATTACTGAGGGATAGTGAGGTGGTGTTCATGGGTTCATGGACTGTCAGAAATCTGATGATAGAGGGATAGTGAGGTGGTGTTCGTGGGTTCATGGACTCAGAAATCTGATGACAGAGGGATAGGGAGGTGGTGTTCATGGACTGTCATAAATCTGATGACAGAGGGATAGTGAGCTGTAGTTCATGGACTGTCTGAAATCTGATGTCAGATGGATAGTGAGGTGTTGTACAAGGATTCATGGACCATCTGAAATGTGATGACGGGGAATAGTGAGGTGATGTTCATGGACTGTCAGAAAACTGATGACAGAGGGATAGTGAGGTGGTGTTCATGGTCTGTCAGAAAACCGATGACAGAGGTATTGTGAGGTGTTCGTAGACTGTCAGAAATCTGATGACAGAGGGATAGTGAGGTAATGTTAATGAACTGTCAGAAATCTGATGTCAGAGGGATAGTGAGGTGGTGTTCACGGGATCATGGACTGTCAGAAATCTGAAGACAGAGGGATACTTTGGTGATGTTCACAGGTTTATGGACTGTCTGAAAACCGATGATAGAGGGATAGTGAGGTGTTGTTCATGGACTGTCAGAAATCTGATGACAGAGAGATAGTGAGGTGTCGTTCATGGGTTCATGGACTGTCAGAAATCTGATGAAAGAGGGATAGTGAGCTGTTGTTTACGGACTGTCAGAAATCTGATGACAAAGGGATAGTGAGGTGGTGTTCGTGGGTTTATGGACTCAGAAATATAATGACAGAGGGATAGGGATGTGGTGTTCATAGACTGTCATAAATCTGATGAAAGAGGGATAGTGAGCTTTTGTTCATGGACTGTCTGAAATCTGATGACAGAGGGATAGTGAGGTGTTGTTCATGATTTCATGGACCATCAGAAATGTGATGACGGGGAATAGTGAGGCGGTGTTCATGGACTGTCAGAAAACTGATGACTGAGGGATAGTGAGCTTGTGTTCATGGTCTGTCAGAAAACTGATGACAGAGGTATTGTGAGGTGTTCGTAGACTGTCAGAAATCTGAGGAAAGAAGGATAGTGAGTTGTTGTTCACGGACTGTCAGAAATCTGGTGACAGAGGGATAGTGAGGTGGTGTTCGTGGGTTCATGTACTCAGAAATCTGATGACAGAGGGATTGTGAGGTGTTGTTCATGGGTTCATGGACTGTCAGAGATCTGATGACAGACGGATACTGAGGTGTTGTTCATAGACTGTCAGAAATCTCATGACAGAGGGATAGTGAGGTGGTGTTCAGGGACTGTCAGAAATCTGATGACAGAGGGATAGTGAGATGTTGTTCATGGACTGTCAGAAATCCGGTGACAGAGGGATAGTGAGGTGGTGTTTGTGGGTTCATGAACTGTCAGAGATCTGATGACAGACGGATACTGAGGTGTTGTTCATAGACTGTCAGAAATCTGAGGACAGAGGGATAGTGAGGTGCTGTTCATGGACTGTCATAAATCTGATGAAAGAAGGATAGTGAGTTGTTGTTCACGGACTGTCAGAAATCTGGTGTCAGAGGTATTGTGAGGTGTTGTTCATAGACTGTCAGAAATCTGATGAAAGAAGGATAGTGAGTTGTTGTTCACGGACTGTCAGAAATCTGGTGACAGAGGGATAGTGAGGTGGTGTTCGTGGGTTCATGTACTCAGAAATCTGATGACAGAGGGATTGTGAGGTGTTGTTCATGGGTTCATGGACTGTCAGAGATCTGATGACAGACGGATACTGAGGTGTTGTTCATAGACTGTCAGAAATCTCATGACAGAGGGATAGTGAGGTGGTGTTCAGGGACTGTCAGAAATCTGATGACAGAGGGATAGTGAGATGTTGTTCATGGACTGTCAGAAATCCGGTGACAGAGGGATAGTGAGGTGGTGTTTGTGGGTTCATGAACTGTCAGAGATCTGATGACAGACGGATACTGAGGTGTTGTTCATAGACTGTCAGAAATCTGAGGACAGAGGGATAGTGAGGTGCTGTTCATGGACTGTCATAAATCTGATGAAAGAAGGATAGTGAGTTGTTGTTCACGGACTGTCAGAAATCTGGTGTCAGAGGTATTGTGAGGTGTTGTTCATAGACTGTCAGAAATCTGATGACAGAGCGATTGTGAGGTAATGTTAATGAACTGTCAGAAATCTGATGACAGAGGGATGGTGAGGTGTTGTTCATGGACTGTCAGAAATCTGATGACAGAGGGATTGTGAGGTGGTGTTCATGGTCTGTCAGAAAACCGATGACAGAGGTATTGTGAGGTGTTCGTAGACTGTCAGAAATCTGATGACAGAGGGATAGTGAGGTAATGTTAATGAACTGTCAGAAATCTGATGTCAGAGGGATAGTGAGGTGGTGTTCACGGGATCATGGACTGTCAGAAATCTGAAGACAGAGGGATACTTTGGTGATGTTCACAGGTTTATGGACTGTCTGAAAACCGATGATAGAGGGATAGTGAGGTGTTGTTCATGGACTGTCAGAAATCTGATGACAGAGAGATAGTGAGGTGTCGTTCATGGGTTCATGGACTGTCAGAAATCTGATGAAAGAGGGATAGTGAGCTGTTGTTTACGGACTGTCAGAAATCTGATGACAGAGGGATAGTGAGGTAATGTTAATGAACTGTCAGAAATCTGATGTCAGAGGGATAGTGAGGTGGTGTTCACGGGATCATGGACTGTCAGAAATCTGAAGACAGAGGGATACTTTGGTGATGTTCACAGGTTTATGGACTGTCTGAAAACCGATGATAGAGGGATAGTGAGGTGTTGTTCATGGACTGTCAGAAATCTGATGACAGAGAGATAGTGAGGTGTCGTTCATGGGTTCATGGACTGTCAGAAATCTGATGAAAGAGGGATAGTGAGCTGTTGTTTACGGACTGTCAGAAATCTGATGACAAAGGGATAGTGAGGTGGTGTTCGTGGGTTTATGGACTCAGAAATATAATGACAGAGGGATAGGGATGTGGTGTTCATAGACTGTCATAAATCTGATGACAGAGGGATAGTGAGCTGTTGTTCATGGACTGTCTGAAATCTGATGACAGAGGGATAGTGAGGTGTTGTTCATGATTTCATGGACCATCAGAAATGTGATGACGGGGAATAGTGAGGCGGTGTTCATGGACTGTCAGAAAACTGATGACTGAGGAATAGTGAGGTTGTGTTCATGGTCTGTCAGAAAACTGATGACAGAGGTATTGTGAGGTGTTCGTAGACTGTCAGAAATCTGATGAAAGAAGGATAGTGAGTTGTTGTTCACGGACTGTCAGAAATCTGGTGACAGAGGGATAGTGAGGTAATGTTAATGAACTGTCAGAAATCTGATGTCAGAGGGATAGTGAGGTGGTGTTCACGGGATCATGGACTGTCAGAAATCTGAAGACAGAGGGATACTTTGGTGATGTTCACAGTTTTATGGACAGTCTGAAAACCGATGATAGAGGGATAGTGAGGTGTTGTTCATGGACTGTCAGAAATCTGATGACAGAGAGATAGTGAGGTGTCGTTCATGGGTTCATGGACTGTCAGAAATCTGATGAAAGAGGGATAGTGAGCTGTTGTTTACGGACTGTCAGAAATCTGAAGACAAAGGGATAGTGAGGTGGTGTTCGTGGGTTTATGGACTCAGAAATATAATGACAGAGGGATAGGGATGTGGTGTTCATAGACTGTCATAAATCTGATGACAGAGGGATAGTGAGCTGTTGTTCATGGACTGTCTGAAATCTGATGACAGAGGGATAGTGAGGTGTTGTTCATGATTTCATGGACCATCAGAAATGTGATGACGGGGAATAGTGAGGCGGTGTTCATGGACTGTCAGAAAACTGATGACTGAGGGATAGTGAGGTTGTGTTCATGGTCTGTCAGAAAACTGATGACAGAGGTATTGTGAGGTGTTCGTAGACTGTCAGAAATCTGATGAAAGAAGGATAGTGAGTTGTTGTTCACGGACTGTCAGAAATCTGGTGACAGAGGGATAGTGAGGTGGTGTTCGTGGGTTCATGTACTCAGAAATCTGATGACAGAGGGATTGTGAGGTGTTGTTCATGGGTTCATGGACTGTCAGAGATCTGATGACAGACGGATACTGAGGTGTTGTTCATAGACTGTCAGAAATCTCATGACAGAGGGATAGTGAGGTGGTGTTCATGGGTTCATGGACTGTCAGAAATCTGATGACAGAGGGATAGTGAGGTATTTTTCATGGACCATCAGAAATGTGATGACGGGGGATAGTGAGGTGGTGTTCAGGGACTGTCAGAAATCTGATGACAGAGGGATAGTGAGATGTTGTTCATGGACTGTCAGAAATCTGGTGACAGAGGGATAGTGAGGTGGTGTTTGTGGGTTCATGAACTGTCAGAGATCTGATGACAGACGGATACTGAGGTGTTGTTCATGGACTGTCATAAATCTGATGAAAGAAGGATAGTGAGTTGTTGTTAGTGGGATCATGTACTCAGAAATCTGAGGACAGAGGGATAGTGAGGTGGTGTTCATGGACTGTCATAAATCTGATGAAAGAAGGATAGTGAGTTGTTGTTCACAGACTGTCAGAAATCTGGTGTCAGAGGGATAGTGAGGTGGTGTTCGTGGGTTCATGGACTCAGAAATCTGATGACAGAGGGATACTGAGGTGGTGTTCATGGACTGTCATAAATCTGATGAAAGAAGGATAGTGAGTTGTTGTTCACAGACTGTCAGAAATCTGGTGTCAGAGGGATAGTGAGGTGGTGTTCGTGGGTTCATGGACTCAGAAATCTGATGACAGAGTTATAGTGAGGTGGTGTTCATGGGTTCATGGACTGTCATAAATCTGATGAAAGAAGGATAGTGAGCTGTTGTTCACGGACTGTCAGAAATCTGGTGACAGAGGGATAGTGAGGTGGTGTTAATGGACTGTCAGAAATCTAATTACTGAGGGATAGTGAGGTGTTGTTCATAGACTGTCAGAAATCTGATGACAGAGGGATAGTGAGATGGTGTTAATGGACTCTCAGAAATCTGATGACAGAGGGATAGTGAGGTGCTGTTCATGGACTGTCAGAAATCTGATGACAGAGGGATAGCGAGGTTTTGTTCATGGACTGTCAGAAATCTGATGGCAGAGGGAGAGTGAGGTGTTGTTTATGGGTTCATGGACTGTCAGAAAACTGATGTCAGAGGCATAGTGAGGTGGTGTTCATGGTCTGTCATAAATCTGATGACAGAGGGACAGTGAGTTGCTGTTCATGGACTGTCAGAAATCTGATGACAAAGGGATAGTGAGGTGTTGTTCGTGGGTTCATGGACCATCAGAAATGTGATGACGGGGAATAGTGAGGTGGTGTTCATGAACTGTCAGAAATCTGATGACAGAGGTATTGTGAGGTGTTGTTGATAGACTGTCAGAAATCTGATGACAGAGCGATTGTGAGGTAATGTTAATGAACTGTCAGAAATCTGATGACAGAGGGATGGTGAGGTGTTGTTCATGGACTGTCAGAAATCTGATGACAGAGGGATAGTGAGGTGGTGTTCATGGGTTCATGGACTGTCAGAAATCTGATGACAGAGGGATAGTGAGGTATTTTTCATGGACCATCAGAAATGTGATGACGGGGGATAGTGAGGTTGTGTTCAGGGACTGTCAGAAATCTGATGACAGAGGGATAGTGAGATGTTGTTCATGGACTGTCAGAAATCTGATGACAAAGGGATAGTGAGGTGTTGTTCGTGGGTTCATGGACTGTCAGAAATCTGATGACAGAGGGATAGTGATGTGGTGTTCGTGGGTTCATGGACTATCATAAATCTGATGACAGAGGGATAGTGAGTTGTTGTTCATGGACTGTCAGAAATCTGATGACAGAGGGATAGTGAGATGGTGTTAATGGACTGTCAGAAATCTGATGACAGAGCGATTGTGAGGTAATGTTAATGAACTGTCAGAAATCTGATGACAGAGGGATGGTGAGATGTTGTTCATGGACTGTCAGAAATCTGATTACTAAGGGATAGTGACGTGTTGTTCGTGGGTTCATGGACTGTCAGAAATCTGATGACAGAGGGATAGTGATGTGGTGTTCGTGGGTTCATGGACTATCATAAATCTGATGACAGAGGGATAGTGAGTTGTTGTTCATGGACTGTCAGATATCTGAGGACAGCGGGATAGTGAGCTGTTGTTCACGGACTGTCAGAAATCTGACGACAGAGGAATAGATGAGGTGGTGTTCGTGGGTTCATGGACTCAGAAATCCGATGACAGAAGGATAGTGAGGTGGTGTTCACGGACTGTCAGATATCTGATGACAGAGGGATAGTGAGGTGGTGTTCATGGACTGTCATGAATCTGATGAAAGAAGGATAGTGAGTTGTTCACGGACTGTCAGAAATCTGGTGACAGAGGGATAGTGAGGTGGTGTTCATGGGTTCATGTACTCAGAAATCTGATGACAGAGGGATTGTGAGGTGTTGTTCATGGGTTCATGGACTGTCAGAGATCTGATGACAGACGGATACTGAGGTGTTGTTCATAGACAGTCAGAAATCTCATGACAGAGGGATAGTGAGGTGTTGTTAGTGGGATCATGTACTCAGAAATCTGAGGACAGAGGGATAGTGAGGTGCTGTTCATGGACTGTCATAAATCTGATGAAAGAAGGATAGTGAGTTGTTGTTCATGGGTTCATGGACTGTCAGAAATCTGATGACAGAGGGATAGTGAGGTATTTTTCATGGACTGTCAGAAATCTGATGACAGAGGGATAGTGAGTTGGTGTTAATGGACTGTCAGAAATCTGATGACAGAGGGATAGATGAGGTGGTGTTCGTGGGTTCATGGACTCAGAAATCTGATGACAGAGGGATACTGAGGTGGTGTTCATGGACTGTCATAAATCTGATGAAAGAAGGATAGTGAGTTGTTGTTCACAGACTGTCAGAAATCTGGTGTCAGAGGGATAGTGAGGTGGTGTTCGTGGGTTCATGGACTCAGAAATCTGATGACAGAGTTATAGTGAGGTGGTGTTCATGGGTTCATGGACTGTCATAAATCTGATGAAAGAAGGATAGTGAGCTGTTGTTCACGGACTGTCAGAAATCTGGTGACAGAGGGATAGTGAGGTGGTGTTAATGGACTGTCAGAAATCTAATTACTGAGGGATAGTGAGGTGTTGTTCATAGACTGTCAGAAATCTGATGACAGAGGGATAGTGAGATGGTGTTAATGGACTCTCAGAAATCTGATGACAGAGGGATAGTGAGGTGCTGTTCATGGACTGTCAGAAATCTGATGACAGAGGGATAGCGAGGTTTTGTTCATGGACTGTCAGAAATCTGATGGCAGAGGGAGAGTGATGTGTTGTTTATGGGTTCATGGACTGTCAGAAAACTGATGTCAGAGGCATAGTGAGGTGGTGTTCATGGTCTGTCATAAATCTGATGACAGAGGGACAGTGAGTTGCTGTTCATGGACTGTCAGAAATCTGATGACAAAGGGATAGTGAGGTGTTGTTCGTGGGTTCATGGACCATCAGAAATGTGATGACGGGGAATAGTGAGGTGGTGTTCATGAACTGTCAGAAATCTGATGACAGAGGTATTGTGAGGTGTTGTTGATAGACTGTCAGAAATCTGATGACAGAGCGATTGTGAGGTAATGTTAATGAACTGTCAGAAATCTGATGACAGAGGGATGGTGAGGTGTTGTTCATGGACTGTCAGAAATCTGATGACAGAGGGATAGTGAGGTGGTGTTCATGGGTTCATGGACTGTCAGAAATCTGATGACAGAGGGATAGTGAGGTATTTTTCATGGACCATCAGAAATGTGATGACGGGGGATAGTGAGGTTGTGTTCAGGGACTGTCAGAAATCTGATGACAGAGGGATAGTGAGATGTTGTTCATGGACTGTCAGAAATCTGATGACAAAGGGATAGTGAGGTATTGTTCGTGGGTTCATGGACTGTCAGAAATCTGATGACAGAGGGATAGTGATGTGGTGTTCGTGGGTTCATGGACTATCATAAATCTGATGACAGAGGGATAGTGAGTTGTTGTTCATGGACTGTCAGAAATCTGATGACAGAGGGATAGTGAGATGGTGTTAATGGACTGTCAGAAATCTGATGACAGAGCGATTGTGAGGTAATGTTAATGAACTGTCAGAAATCTGATGACAGAGGGATGGTGAGATGTTGTTCATGGACTGTCAGAAATCTGATTACTAAGGGATAGTGACGTGTTGTTCGTGGGTTCATGGACTGTCAGAAATCTGATGACAGAGGGATAGTGATGTGGTGTTCGTGGGTTCATGGACTATCATAAATCTGATGACAGAGGGATAGTGAGTTGTTGTTCATGGACTGTCAGACATCTGAGGACAGCGGGATAGTGAGCTGTTGTTCACGGACTGTCAGAAATCTGACGACAGAGGAATAGATGAGGTGGTGTTCGTGGGTTCATGGACTCAGAAATCCGATGACAGAAGGATAGTGAGGTGGTGTTCACGGACTGTCAGATATCTGATGACAGAGGGATAGTGAGGTGGTGTTCATGGACTGTCATGAATCTGATGAAAGAAGGATAGTGAGTTGTTGTTCACGGACTGTCAGAAATCTGGTGACAGAGGGATAGTGAGGTGGTGTTCATGGGTTCATGTACTCAGAAATCTGATGACAGAGGGATTGTGAGGTGTTGTTCATGGGTTCATGGACTGTCAGAGATCTGATGACAGACGGATACTGAGGTGTTGTTCATAGACAGTCAGAAATCTCATGACAGAGGGATAGTGAGGTGTTGTTAGTGGGATCATGTACTCAGAAATCTGAGGACAGAGGGATAGTGAGGTGGTGTTCATGGACTGTCATAAATCTGATGAAAGAAGGATAGTGAGTTGTTGTTCATGGGTTCATGGACTGTCAGAAATCTGATGACAGAGGGATAGTGAGGTATTTTTCATGGACTGTCAGAAATCTGATGACAGAGGGATAGTGAGTTGGTGTTAATGGACTGTCAGAAATCTGATGACAGAGGGATAGATGAGGTGGTGTTCGTGGGTTCATGGACTCAGAAATCTGATGACAGAGGGATAGTGAGGTGTTGTTCATGGACTGTCAGAAATCTGATGACAGAGGGATAGTGAGTTGGTGTTAATGGACTGTCAGAAATCTGATGACAGAGGGATAGTGAGATGTTGTTCATGGACTGTCAGAAATCTGATGACAAAGGGATAGTGAGGTGTTGTTCATGGGTTCATGGACTGTCAGAAATCTGATGACAGAGGGATAGTGATGTGGTGTTCGTGGGTTCATGGACTATCATAAATCTGATGACAGAGGGATAGTGAGTTGTTGCTCATGGACTGTCAGAAATCTGAGGACAGCGGGATAGTGAGCTGTTGTTCACGGACTGTCAGAAATCTGACGACAGAGGGATAGATGAGGTGGTGTTCATGGACTGTCATAAATCTGATGAAAGAAGGATAATGAGTTGTTGTTCACGGACTGTCAGAAATCAGATGACAGAGGGATTGTGAGGTGTTGTTCATGGGTTCATGGACTGTCAGAGATTTGATGACAGACGGATACTGAGGTGTTGTTCATAGACTGTCAGAAATCTCATGACAGAGGGATAGTGAGGTGTTGTTAGTGGGATCAAGTACTCAGAAATCTGATGACAGAGGGATAGTGAGGTGGTGTTCATGGACTGTCATAAATCTGATGAAAGAAGGATAGTGAGTTGTTGTTCACAGACTGTCAGAAATCTGGTGACAGAGTGATAGTGAGGTGGTGTTCGTGGGTTCATGGACTCAGAAATCTGATGACAGAGTTATAGTGAGGTGCTGTTCATGGGTTCATGGACTGTCATAAATCTGATGAAAGAAGGATAGTGAGTTGTTGTTCATGGACTGTCAGAAATCTGGTGACAGAGGGATAGTGAGGTGGTGTTAATGGACTCTCAGAAATCTGATGACAGAGGGATAGTGAGGTGCTGTTCATGGACTGTCAGAAATCTGATGACAGAGGGATAGTGAGATGTTGTTCATGGACTGTCAGAAATCTGATGACAGAGGGATAGCGAGGTTTTGTTCATGGACTGTCAGAAATCTGATGGCAGAGGGAGAGTGAGGTGTTGTTTATGGTTTCATGGACTAAGAAAACTGATGTCATAGGCACAGTGAGGTGGTGTTCATGGTCTGTCAGAAATCTGATGACAAAGGGATAGTGAGGTATTGTTCGTGGGTTCAGGAACTGTCAGAAATCTGATGACAGCGGGATAGTGATGTGGTGTTCGTGGGTTCATGGACTATCATAAATCTGATGACAGAGGGATAGTGAGTTGTTGTTCATGGACTGTCAGAAATCTGAGGACAGTGGGATAGTGAGCTGTTGTTCACGGACTGTCAGAAATCTGATGACAGAGGGATAGATGAGGTGGTGTTCGTGGGTTCATGCACTCAGAAATCTGATGACAGAGGGATAGTGAGGTGTTGTTCATGGACTGTCTGAAATCTGATGGCAGAGGGAGAGTGAGGTGTTGTTTATGGGTTCATGGACTGTCAGAAAACTGATGTCAGAGGCATAGTGAGGTGGTGTTCATGGTCTGTCATAAATCTGATGACAGAGGGACAGTGAGTTGTTGTTCATGGACTGTCAGAAATCTGATGACCAAGGGATAGTGAGGTGTTGTTCGTGGGTTCATGGACCATCAGAACTGTGATGACGGGGAATAGTGAGGTGGTGTTCATGAACTGTCAGAAATCTGATGACAGAGGTATTGTGAGGTGTTGTTGATAGACTCTCAGAAATCTGATGACAGAGCGATTGTGAGGTAATGTTAATGAACTGTCAGAAATCTGGTGTCAGAGGGATAGTGAGGTGGTGTTCGTGGGTTCATGGACCATCAGAAATGTGATGACGGGGAATAGTGAGGTGGTGTTCATGAACTGTCAGAAATCTGATGACAGAGGTATTGTGAGGTGTTGTTGATAGACTCTCAGAAATCTGATGACAGAGCGATTGTGAGGTAATGTTAATGAACTGTCAGAAATCTGATGACAGAGGGATGGTGAGGTGTTGTTCACAGACTGTCAGAAATCTGGTGTCAGAGGGATAGTGAGGTGGTGTTCGTGGGTTCATGGACTGTCATAAATCTGATGAAAGAAGGACAGTGAGTTGTTGTTCACGGACTGTCAGAAATCTGGTGACAGAGGGATAGTGAGGTGGTGTTAATGGACTCTCAGAAATCTGATGACAGAGGGATAGTGAGGTGCTGTTCATGGACTGTCAGAAATCTGATGACAGAGGGATAGCGAGGTTTTGTTCATGGACTGTCAGAAATCTGATGGCAGAGGGAGAGTGATGTGTTGTTTATGGGTTCATGGACTGTCAGAAAACTGATGTCAGAGGCATAGTGAGGTGGTGTTCATGGTCTGTCATAAATCTGATGACAGAGGGACAGTGAGTTGCTGTTCATGGACTGTCAGAAATCTGATGACAAAGGGATAGTGAGGTGTTGTTCGTGGGTTCATGGACCATCAGAAATGTGATGACGGGGAATAGTGAGGTGGTGTTCATGAACTGTCAGAAATCTGATGACAGAGGTATTGTGAGGTGTTGTTGATAGACTGTCAGAAATCTGATGACAGAGCGATTGTGAGGTAATGTTAATGAACTGTCAGAAATCTGATGACAGAGGGATGGTGAGGTGTTGTTCATGGACTGTCAGAAATCTGATGACAGAGGGATAGTGAGGTGGTGTTCATGGGTTCATGGACTGTCAGAAATCTGATGACAGAGGGATAGTGAGGTATTTTTCATGGACCATCAGAAATGTGATGACGGGGGATAGTGAGGTTGTGTTCAGGGACTGTCAGAAATCTGATGACAGAGGGATAGTGAGATGTTGTTCATGGACTGTCAGAAATCTGATGACAAAGGGATAGTGAGGTGTTGTTCGTGGGTTCATGGACTGTCAGAAATCTGATGACAGAGGGATAGTGATGTGGTGTTCGTGGGTTCATGGACTATCATAAATCTGATGACAGAGGGATAGTGAGTTGTTGTTCATGGACTGTCAGAAATCTGATGACAGAGGGATAGTGAGATGGTGTTAATGGACTGTCAGAAATCTGATGACAGAGCGATTGTGAGGTAATGTTAATGAACTGTCAGAAATCTGATGACAGAGGGATGGTGAGATGTTGTTCATGGACTGTCAGAAATCTGATTACTAAGGGATAGTGACGTGTTGTTCGTGGGTTCATGGACTGTCAGAAATCTGATGACAGAGGGATAGTGATGTGGTGTTCGTGGGTTCATGGACTATCATAAATCTGATGACAGAGGGATAGTGAGTTGTTGTTCATGGACTGTCAGACATCTGAGGACAGCGGGATAGTGAGCTGTTGTTCACGGACTGTCAGAAATCTGACGACAGAGGAATAGATGAGGTGGTGTTCGTGGGTTCATGGACTCAGAAATCCGATGACAGAAGGATAGTGAGGTGGTGTTCACGGACTGTCAGATATCTGATGACAGAGGGATAGTGAGGTGGTGTTCATGGACTGTCATGAATCTGATGAAAGAAGGATAGTGAGTTGTTGTTCACGGACTGTCAGAAATCTGGTGACAGAGGGATAGTGAGGTGGTGTTCATGGGTTCATGTACTCAGAAATCTGATGACAGAGGGATTGTGAGGTGTTGTTCATGGGTTCATGGACTGTCAGAGATCTGATGACAGACGGATACTGAGGTATGTTCATAGACAGTCAGAAATCTCATGACAGAGGGATAGTGAGGTGTTGTTAGTGGGATCATGTACTCAGAAATCTGAGGACAGAGGGATAGTGAGGTGGTGTTCATGGACTGTCATAAATCTGATGAAAGAAGGATAGTGAGTTGTTGTTCATGGGTTCATGGACTGTCAGAAATCTGATGACAGAGGGATAGTGAGGTATTTTTCATGGACTGTCAGAAATCTGATGACAGAGGGATAGTGAGTTGGTGTTAATGGACTGTCAGAAATCTGATGACAGAGGGATAGATGAGGTGGTGTTCGTGGGTTCATGGACTCAGAAATCTGATGACAGAGGGATAGTGAGGTGTTGTTCATGGACTGTCAGAAATCTGATGACAGAGGGATAGTGAGTTGGTGTTAATGGACTGTCAGAAATCTGATGACAGAGGGATAGTGAGATGTTGTTCATGGACTGTCAGAAATCTGATGACAAAGGGATAGTGAGGTGTTGTTCATGGGTTCATGGACTGTCAGAAATCTGATGACAGAGGGATAGTGATGTGGTGTTCGTGGGTTCATGGACTATCATAAATCTGATGACAGAGGGATAGTGAGTTGTTGCTCATGGACTGTCAGAAATCTGAGGACAGCGGGATAGTGAGCTGTTGTTCACGGACTGTCAGAAATCTGACGACAGAGGGATAGATGAGGTGGTGTTCATGGACTGTCATAAATCTGATGAAAGAAGGATAATGAGTTGTTGTTCACGGACTGTCAGAAATCAGATGACAGAGGGATTGTGAGGTGTTGTTCATGGGTTCATGGACTGTCAGAGATTTGATGACAGACGGATACTGAGGTGTTGTTCATAGACTGTCAGAAATCTCATGACAGAGGGATAGTGAGGTGTTGTTAGTGGGATCAAGTACTCAGAAATCTGATGACAGAGGGATAGTGAGGTGGTGTTCATGGACTGTCATAAATCTGATGAAAGAAGGATAGTGAGTTGTTGTTCACAGACTGTCAGAAATCTGGTGACAGAGTGATAGTGAGGTGGTGTTCGTGGGTTCATGGACTCAGAAATCTGATGACAGAGTTATAGTGAGGTGCTGTTCATGGGTTCATGGACTGTCATAAATCTGATGAAAGAAGGATAGTGAGTTGTTGTTCATGGACTGTCAGAAATCTGGTGACAGAGGGATAGTGAGGTGGTGTTAATGGACTCTCAGAAATCTGATGACAGAGGGATAGTGAGGTGCTGTTCATGGACTGTCAGAAATCTGATGACAGAGGGATAGTGAGATGTTGTTCATGGACTGTCAGAAATCTGATGACAGAGGGATAGCGAGGTTTTGTTCATGGACTGTCAGAAATCTGATGGCAGAGGGAGAGTGAGGTGTTGTTTATGGTTTCATGGACTAAGAAAACTGATGTCATAGGCACAGTGAGGTGGTGTTCATGGTCTGTCAGAAATCTGATGACAAAGGGATAGTGAGGTATTGTTCGTGGGTTCAGGAACTGTCAGAAATCTGATGACAGCGGGATAGTGATGTGGTGTTCGTGGGTTCATGGACTATCATAAATCTGATGACAGAGGGATAGTGAGTTGTTGTTCATGGACTGTCAGAAATCTGAGGACAGTGGGATAGTGAGCTGTTGTTCACGGACTGTCAGAAATCTGATGACAGAGGGATAGATGAGGTGGTGTTCGTGGGTTCATGCACTCAGAAATCTGATGACAGAGGGATAGTGAGGTGTTGTTCATGGACTGTCTGAAATCTGATGGCAGAGGGAGAGTGAGGTGTTGTTTATGGGTTCATGGACTGTCAGAAAACTGATGTCAGAGGCATAGTGAGGTGGTGTTCATGGTCTGTCATAAATCTGATGACAGAGGGACAGTGAGTTGTTGTTCATGGACTGTCAGAAATCTGATGACCAAGGGATAGTGAGGTGTTGTTCGTGGGTTCATGGACCATCAGAACTGTGATGACGGGGAATAGTGAGGTGGTGTTCATGAACTGTCAGAAATCTGATGACAGAGGTATTGTGAGGTGTTGTTGATAGACTCTCAGAAATCTGATGACAGAGCGATTGTGAGGTAATGTTAATGAACTGTCAGAAATCTGGTGTCAGAGGGATAGTGAGGTGGTGTTCGTGGGTTCATGGACCATCAGAAATGTGATGACGGGGAATAGTGAGGTGGTGTTCATGAACTGTCAGAAATCTGATGACAGAGGTATTGTGAGGTGTTGTTGATAGACTCTCAGAAATCTGATGACAGAGCGATTGTGAGGTAATGTTAATGAACTGTCAGAAATCTGATGACAGAGGGATGGTGAGGTGTTGTTCACAGACTGTCAGAAATCTGGTGTCAGAGGGATAGTGAGGTGGTGTTCGTGGGTTCATGGACTGTCATAAATCTGATGAAAGAAGGACAGTGAGTTGTTGTTCACGGACTGTCAGAAATCTGGTGACAGAGGGATAGTGAGGTGGTGTTAATGGACTCTCAGAAATCTGATGACAGAGGGATAGTGAGGTGCTGTTCATGGACTGTCAGAAATCTGATGACAGAGGGATAGCGAGGTTTTGTTCATGGACTGTCAGAAATCTGATGGCAGAGGGATAGTGAGGTGTTGTTTATGGGTTCATGGACTGTCAGAAAACTGATGTCAGAGGCATAGTGAGGTGGTGTTCATGGTCTGTCATAAATCTGATGACAAAGGGACAGTGAGTTGCTGTTCATGGACTGTCAGAAATCTGATGAGAAAGGGATAGTGAGGTGTTGTTCGTGCATTCATGGACCATCAGAAATGTGATGACGGGGAATAGTGAGGTGGTGTTCATGAACTGTCAGAATCTGATGACAGAGGGATAGTGAGGTGGTGTTCATGGGTTCATGGACTGTCAGAAATCTGATGACAGAGGGATAGTGAGGTATTTTTCAAGGACCATCAGAAATGTGATGACGGGGGATAGTGAGGTGGTGTTCAGGGACTGTCAGAAATCTGATGACAGAGGGATAGTGAGATGTTGTTCATGGACTGTCAGAAATCTGATGACAAAGGGATAGTGAGGTATTGTTCGTGGGTTCATGGACTGTCAAAAATCTGATGACAGAGGGATAGTGATGTGGTGTTCGTGGGTTCATGGACTATCATAAATCTGATGACAGAGGGATAGTGAGTTGTTGTTCATGGACTGTCAGAAATCTGAGGACAGTGGGATAGTGAGCTGTTGTTCACGGACTGTAAGAAATCTGATGACAGAGGGATAGATGAGGTGGTGTTCGTGGGTTCATGCACTCAGAAATCTGATGACAGAGGGATAGTGAGATTGTGTTAATGGACTGTCAGAAAGCTGATGACAGAGGGATAGTGAGGTGCTGTTCATGGACTGTCAGAAATCTGATGACAGAGGTATCGTGAGGTGTTGTTCATGGACTGTCTGAAATCTGATGGCAGAGGAGAGTGAGGTGATGTTTATGGGTTCATGGACTGTCAGAAAACTGATGTCAGAGGCATAGTGAGGTGGTGTTCATGGTCTGTCATAAATCTGATGACAGAGGGACCGTGAGTTGTTGTTCATGCACTGTCAGAAGTCTGATGCCAAAGGGATAGTGAGGTGTTGTTCGTGGGTTCATGGACCATCAGAAATGTGATGACGGGGAATAGTGAGGTGGTGTTCAGGGACTGTCAGAAATCTGATGACAAAGGGATAGTGAGGTGTTGTTCGTGGGTTCATGGACTGTCAGAAATCTGATGACAGAGGGATAGTGATGTGGTGTTCGTGGGTTCATGGACTATCATAAATCTGATGACAGAGGGATAGTGATTTGTTGTTCATGGACTGTCAGAAATCTGAGGACAGCGGGATAGTGAGCTGTTGTTCACGGACTGTCAGAAATCTGACGACAGAGGGATAGATGAGGTGGTGTTCGTGGGTTCATGGACTCAGAAATCCGATGACAGAAGGATAGTGAGCTGTTGTTCACGGACTGTAAGAAATCTGATGACAGAGGGATAGATGAGGTGGTGTTCGTGGGTTCATGCACTCAGAAATCTGATGACAGAGGGATAGTGAGATTGTGTTAATGGACTGTCAGAAATCTGATGACAGAGGGATAGTGAGGTGCTGTTCATGGACTGTCAGAAATCTGATGACAGAGGTATTATGAGGTGTTGTTCATGGACTGTCTGAAATCTGATGGCAGAGGGAGAGTGAGGTGATGTTTATGGGTTCATGGACTGTCAGAAAACTGATGTCAGAGGCATAGTGAGGTGGTGTTCATGGTCTGTCATAAATCTGATGACAGAGGGACAGTGAGTTGTTGTTCATGGACTGTCAGAAATCTGATGACAGAGGGATAGTGAGGTATTTTTCATGGACCATCAGAAATGTGATGACGGGGGATAGTGAGGTGGTGTTCAGGGACTGTCAGAAATCTGATGACAGAGGATAGTGAGATGTTGTTCATGGACTGTCAGAAATCTGATGACAAAGCGATAGTGAGGTATTGTTCGTGGGTTCATGGACTGTCAGAAATCTGATGACAGAGGGATAGTGATGTGGTGTTCGTGGGTTCATGGACTATCATAAATCTGATGACAGAGGGATAGTGAGTTGTTGTTCATGGACTGTCAGAAATCTGAGGACAGTGGGATAGTGAGCTGTTGTTCACGGACTGTCAGAAATCTGATGACAGAGGGATAGTGAGGTGTTGTTCGTGGGTTCATGGACCATCAGAACTGTGATGATGGGGAATAGTGAGCTGTTGTTCACGGACTGTCAGAAATCTGAGGACAGTGGGATAGTGAGCTGTTGTTCACGGACTGTCAGAAATCTGATGACAGAGGGATAGTGAGGTGTTGTTCGTGGGTTCATGGACCATCAGAACTGTGATGACGGGGAATAGTGAGCTGTTGTTCACGGACTGTCAGAAATCTGATGACAGAGGGATAGTGAGGTGTTGTTCGTGGGTTCATTAACCATCAGAACTGTGATGACGGGGAATAGTGAGCTGTTGTTCACGGACTGTCAGAAATCTGATGACAGAGTTATAGTGAGGTGCTGTTCATGGGTTCATGGACTGTCATAAATCTGATGAACGATGGATAGTGAGTTGTTGTTCACGGACTGTCAGAAATCTGGTGACAGAGGGATAGTGAGGTGGTGTTAATGGACTCTCAGAAATCTGATGACAGAGGGATAGTGAGGTGCTGTTCATGGACTGGCAGAAATCTGATGACAGAGGGATAGTGAGGTTTTGTTCATGGACTGTCAGAAATCTGATGGCAGAGGGAGAGTGAGGTGTTGTTTATGGTTTCATGGACTGTCAGAAAACTGATGTCAGAGGCATAGTGAGGTGGTGTTCATGGTCTGTCAGAAATCTGATGACAAAGCGATAGTGAGGTATTGTTCGTGGGTTCATGGACTGTCAGAAATCTGATGACAGCGGGATAATGATGTGGTGTTCGTGGGTTCATGGACAATCATAAATCTGATGACAGAGGGATAGTGAGTTGTTGTTCATGGACTGTCAGAAATCTGAGGACAGTGGGATAGTGAGCTGTTGTTCACGGACTGTCAGAAATCTGATGACAGAGGGATAGTGAGGTGTTGTTCGTGGGTTCATGGACCATCAGAACTGTGATGACGGGGAATAGTGAGCTGTTGTTCACGGACTGTCAGAAATCTGATGACAGAGGGATAGTGAGGTGTTGTTCGTGGGTTCATGGACCGTCAGAAATCTGATGACAAAGGGATAGTGAGGTATTGTTCGTGGGTTCATGGACTGTCAGAAATCTGATGACAAAGGGATAGTGAGGTATTGTTCGTGGGTTCATGGACTGTCAGAAATCTGATGACAGCGGGATAGTGATGTGGTGTTCGTGGGTTCATGGACTATCATAAATCTGATGACAGAGGGATAGTGAGTTGTTGTTCATGGACTGTCAGAAATCTGAGGACAGTGGGATAGTGAGCTGTTGTTCACGGACT
The DNA here is from genome assembly GCF_048418815.1 of Hemitrygon akajei. Taxonomy (NCBI): domain Eukaryota; kingdom Metazoa; phylum Chordata; class Chondrichthyes; order Myliobatiformes; family Dasyatidae; genus Hemitrygon; species Hemitrygon akajei. Next base: position 79,484,744 of record NC_133134.1, read on the forward strand.
GTCAGAAATCTGATGACATAGGGATAGTGAGGTGTTGTTCGTGGGTTCATGGACCATCAGAACTGTGATGACGGGGAATAGTGAGCTGTTGTTCACGGACTGTCAGAAATCTGGTGTCAGAGGGATAGTGAGGTGGTGTTCGTGGGTTCATGGACTGTCATAAATCTGATGAAAGAAGGATAGTGAGTTGTTGTTCACGGACTGTCAGAAATCTGGTGACAGAGGGATAGTGAGGTGGTGTTAATGGACTCTCAGAAATCTGATGACAGAGGGATAGTGAGGTGCTGTTCATGGACTGTCAGAAATCTGATGACAGAGGGATAGCGAGGTTTTGTTCATGGACTGTCAGAAATCTGATGGCAGAGGGAGAGTGAGGTGTTGTTTATGGGTTCATGGACTGTCAGAAAACTGATGTCAGAGGCATAGTGAGGTGGTGTTCATGGTCTGTCATAAATCTGATGACAGAGGGACAGTGAGTTGCTGTTCATGGACTGTCAGAAATCTGATGAGAAAGGGATAGTGAGGTGTTGTTCGTGGGTTCATGGACCATCAGAAATGTGATGACGGGGAATAGTGAGGTGGTGTTCATGAACTGTCAGAAATCTGATGACAGAGGTATTGTGAGGTGTTGTTGATAGACTGTCAGAAATCTGAAGACAGAGCGATTGTGAGGTAATGTTAATGAACTGTCAGAAATCTGATGACAGAGGGATGGTGAGGTGTTGTTCATGGACTGTCAGAAATCTGATGACAGAGGGATAGTGAGGTGGTGTTCATGGGTTCATGGACTGTCAGAAATCTGATGACAGAGGGATAGTGAGGTATTTTTCAAGGACCATCAGAAATGTGATGACGGGGGATAGTGAGTTGGTGTTCAGGGACTGTCAGAAATCTGATGACAGAGGGATAGTGAGATGTTGTTCATGGACTGTCAGAAATCTGATGACAAAGGGATAGTGAGGTATTGTTCGTGGGTTCATAGACTGTCAGAAATCTGATGACAGAGGGATAGTGATGTAGTGTTCGTGGGTTCATGGACTATCATAAATCTGATGACAGAGGGATAGTGAGTTGTTGTTCATGGACTGTCAGAAATCTGAGGACAGTGGGATAGTGAGCTGTTGTTCACGGACTGTAAGAAATCTGATGACAGAGGGATAGATGAGGTGGTGTTCGTGGGTTCATGCACTCAGAAATCTGATGACAGAGGGATAGTGAGATTGTGTTAATGGACTGTCAGAAATCTGATGACAGAGGGATAGTGAGGTGCTGTTCTTGGACTGTCAGAAATCTGATGACAGAGGTATTGTGAGGTGTTGTTCATGGACTGTCTGAAATCTGATGGCAGAGGGAGAGTGAGGTGATGTTTATGGGTTCATGGACTGTCAGAAAACTGATGTCAGAGGCATAGTGAGGTGGTGTTCATGGTCTGTCATAAATCTGATGACAGAGGGGCAGTGAGTTGTTGTTCATGGACTGTCAGAAATCTGATGACAGAGGGATAGTGAGGTATTTTTCATGGACCATCAGAAATGTGATGACGGGGGATAGTGAGGTGGTGTTCAGGGACTGTCAGAAATCTGATGACAGAGGATAGTGAGATGTTGTTCATGGACTGTCAGAAATCTGATGACAAAGGGATAGTGAGGTATTGTTCGTGGGTTCATGGACTGTCAGAAATCTGATGACAGAGGGATAGTGATGTGGTGTTCGTGGGTTCATGGACTATCATAAATCTGATGACAGAGGGATACTGAGTTGTTGTTCATGGACTGTCAGAAATCTGAGGACAGTGGGATAGTGAGCTGTTGTTCACGGACTGTCAGAAATCTGATGACAGAGGGATAGTGAGGTGTTGTTCGTGGGTTCATGGACCATCAGAACTGTGATGACGGGGAATAGTGAGCTGTTGTTCACGGACTGTCAGAAATCTGAGGACAGTGGGATAGTGAGCTGTTGTTCACGGACTGTCAGAAATCTGATGACAGAGGGATAGTGAGGTGTTGTTCGTGGGTTCATGGACCATCAGAACTGTGATGACGGGGAATAGTGAGCTGTTGTTCACGGACTGTCAGAAATCTGATGACAGAGGGATAGTGAGGTGTTGTTCGTGGGTTCATTAACCATCAGAACTGTGATGACGGGGAATAGTGAGCTGTTGTTCACGGACTGTCAGAAATCTGATGACAGAGTTATAGTGAGGTGCTGTTCATGGGTCCATGGACTGTCATAAATCTGATGAAAGATGGATAGTGAGTTGTTGTTCACGGACTGTCAGAAATCTGGTGACAGAGGGATAGTGAGGTGGTGTTAATGGACTCTCAGAAATCTGATGACAGAGGGATAGTGAGGTGCTGTTCATGGACTGGCAGAAATCTGATGACAGAGGGATAGTGAGGTTTTGTTCATGGACTGTCAGAAATCTGATGGCAGAGGGAGAGTGAGGTGTTGTTTATGGTTTCATGGACTGTCAGAAAACTGATGTCAGAGGCATAGTGAGGTGGTGTTCATGGTCTGTCAGAAATCTGATGACAAAGCGATAGTGAGGTATTGTTCGTGGGTTCATGGACTGTCAGAAATCTGATGACAGCGGGATAGTGATGTGTTGTTCGTGGGTTCATGGACCATCAGAACTGTGATGACGGGGAATAGTGAGCTGTTGTTCACGGACTGTCAGAAATCTGATGACAGAGGGATAGTGAGGTGTTGTTCGTGGGTTCATGGACCGTCAGAAATCTGATGACAAAGGGATGGTGAGGTATTGTTCGTGGGTTCATGGACTGTCAGAAATCTGATGACAAAGGGATAGTGAGGTATTGTTCGTGGGTTCATGGACTGTCAGAAATCTGATGACAGCGGGATAGTGATGTGGTGTTCGTGGGTTCATGGACTATCATAAATCTGATGACAGAGGGATAGTGAGTTGTTGTTCATGGACTGTCAGAAATCTGAGGACAGTGGGATAGTGAGCTGTTGTTCACGGGCTGTCAGAAATCTGATGACATAGGGATAGTGAGGTGTTGTTCGTGGGTTCATGGATCATCAGAACTGTGATGACGGGGAATAGTGAGCTGTTGTTCACGGACTGTCAGAAATCTGATGACAGAGGGATAGTGAGGTGTTGTTCGTGGGTTCATGGACTGTCAGAAATCTGATGTCAGAGGGATAGTGAGGTGGTGTTCGTGGGTTCATGGACTGTCATAAATCTGATGAAAGAAGGATAGTGAGTTGTTGTTCACGGACTGTCAGAAATCTGGTGACAGAGGGATAGTGAGGTGGTGTTAATGGACTCTCAGAAATCTGATGACAGAGGGATAGTGAGGTGCTGTTCATGGACTGTCAGAAATCTGATGACAGAGGGATAGCGAGGTTTTGTTCATGGACTGTCAGAAATCTGATGGCAGAGGGAGAGTGAGGTGTTGTTTATGGGTTCATGGACTGTCAGAAAACTGATGTCAGAGGCATAGTGAGGTGGTGTTCATGATCTGTCATAAATCTGATGACAGAGGGACAGTGAGTTGCTGTTCATGGACTGTCAGAAATCTGATGAGAAAGGGATAGTGAGGTGTTGTTCGTGGGTTCATGGACCATCAGAAATGTGATGACGGGGAATAGTGAGGTGGTGTTCATGAACTGTCAGAAATCTGATGACAGAGGTATTGTGAGGTGTTGTTGATAGACTGTCAGAAATCTGAAGACAGAGCGATTGTGAGGTAATGTTAATGAACTGTCAGAAATCTGATGACAGAGGGATGGTGAGGTGTTGTTCATGGACTGTCAGAAATCTGATGACAGAGGGATAGTGAGGTGGTGTTCATGGGTTCATGGACTGACAGAAATCTGATGACAGAGGGATAGTGAGGTATTTTTCAAGGACCATCAGAAATGTGATGACGGGGGATAGTGAGTTGGTGTTCAGGGACTGTCAGAAATCTGATGACAGAGGGATAGTGAGATGTTGTTCATGGACTGTCAGAAATCTGATGACAAAGGGATAGTGAGGTATTGTTCGTGGGTTCATGGACTGTCAGAAATCTGATGACAGAGGGATAGTGATGTAGTGTTCGTGGGTTCATGGACTATCATAAATCTGATGACAGAGGAATAGTGAGTTGTTGTTCATGGACTGTCAGAAATCTGAGGACAGTGGGATAGTGAGCTGTTGTTCACGGACTGTAAGAAATCTGATGACAGAGGGATAGATGAGGTGGTGTTCGTGGGTTCATGCACTCAGAAATCTGATGACAGAGGGATAGTGAGATTGTGTTAATGGACTGTCAGAAATCTGATGACAGAGGTATTGTGAGGTGTTGTTCATGGACTGTCTGAAATCTGATGGCAGAGGGAGAGCGAGGTGATGTTTATGGGTTCATGGACTGTCAGAAAACTGATGTCAGAGGCATAGTGAGGTGGTGTTCATGGTCTGTCATAAATCTGATGACAGAGGGACAGTGAGTTGTTGTTCATGGACTGTCAGAAATCTGATGACAGAGGGATAGTGAGGTATTTTTCATGGACCATCAGAAATGTGATGACGGGGGATAGTGAGGTGGTGTTCAGGGACTGTCAGAAATCTGATGACAGAGGATAGTGAGATGTTGTTCATGGACTGTCAGAAATCTGATGACAAAGGGATAGTGAGGTATTGTTCATGGGCTCATGGACTGTCAGAAATCTGATGACAGAGGGATAGTGATGTGGTGTTCGTGGGTTCATGGACTATCATAAATCTGATGACAGAGGGATAGTGAGTTGTTGTTCATGGACTGTCAGAAATCTGAGGATAGTGGGATAGTGAGCTGTTGTTCACGGACTGTCAGAAATCTGATGACAGAGGGATAGATGAGGTGGTGTTTGTGGGTTCATGGACTCAGAAATCTGATGACAGAGGGATAGTGAGGTGTTGTTCATGGACTGTCAGAAATCTGATGACAGAGGGATAGTGAGATGGTGTTAATGGACTGTCAGAAATCTGATGATAGAGGGATAGTGAGGTGCGGTTCATGGACTGTCAGAAATCTGATGACAGAGGTATTGTGAGGTGTTGTTCATGGACTGTCAGAAATCTGATGGCAGAGGGAGAGTGATGTGTTGTTTATGGGTTCATGGACTGTCAGAAAACTGATGTCAGAGGCATAGTGAGGTGGTGTTCATGGTCTGTCATAAATCTGATGACAGAGGGACAGTGAGTTGTTGTTCATGGACTGTCAGAAATCTGATGACAAAGGGATAGTGAGGTGTTTCTTGTGGGTTCATGGACCATCAGAAATGTGATGACGGGGAATAGTGAGGTGGTGTTCATGAACTGTCAGAAATCCGATGACAGAGGTATTGTGAGGTGTTGTTGATAGACTGTCAGAAATCTGATGACAGAGCGATTGTGAGGTAATGTTAATGAACTGTCAGAAATCTGATGACAGAGGGATGGTGAGGTGTTGTTCATGGACTGTCAGAAATCTGATGACAGAGGGATAGTGAGGTGGTGTTCATGGGTTCATGGACTGTCAGAAATCTGATGACAAAGGGATAGTGAGGTGTTGTTCGTGGGTTCATGGACCATCAGAAATGTGATGACGGGGAATAGTGAGGTGCTGTTCATGAACTGTCAGAAATCTGATGACAGAGGTATTGTGAGGTGTTGTTGATAGACTGTCAGAAATCTGATGACAGAGCGATTGTGAGGTAATGTTAATAAACTGTCAGAAATCTGAGGACAGTGGGATAGTGAGCTGTTGTTCACGGACTGTCAGAAATCTGATGACAGAGGGATAGATGAGGTGGTGTTCGTGGGTTCATGGACTGTCAGAAATCTGATGACAGAGGGATAGTGATGTGGTGTTCGTGGGTTCATGGACTATCATAAATCTGATGACAGAGGGATAGTGAGTTGTTGTTCATGGACTGTCAGAAATCTGAGGACAGTGGGATAGTGAGGTGCGGTTCATGGACTGTCAGAAATCTGATGACAGAGGGATGGTGAGGTGTTGTTCATGGACTGTCAGAAATCTGATGACAGAGGGATAGTGAGGTGGTGTTCATGGGTTCATGGACTGTAAGAAATCAGATGACAGAGGGATAGATGAGGTGGTGTTCGTGGGTTCATGCACACAGAAATCTGATGACAGAGGGATAGTGAGATGGTGTTAATGGACTGTCAGAAATCTGATGATAGAGGGATAGTGAGGTGCGGTTCATGGGTTCATGGACTGTCAGAAATCTGATGACAAAGGGATAGTGAGGTGTTGTTCGTGGGTTCATGGACCATCAGAAATGTGATGACGGGGAATAGTGAGGTGCTGTTCATGAACTGTCAGAAATCTGATGACAGAGGGATGGTGAGGTGTTGTTCATGGACTGTCAGAAATCTGATGACAGAGGGATAGTGAGGTGGTGTTCATGGGTTCATGGACTGTCAGAAATCTGCTGACAGAGGGATAGTGAGGTATTTTTCATGGACCATCAGAAATGTGATGACGGGGGATAGTGAGGTGGTGTTCAGGGACTGTCAGAAATCTGATGACAGAGGGATAGTGAGATGTTGTTCATGGACTGTCAGAAATCTGATGACAAAGGGATAGTGAGGTATTGTTCGTGGGTTCATGGACTGTCAGAAATCTGATGACAGAGGGATAGTGATGTGGTGTTCGTGGGTTCATGGACTATCATAAATCTGATGACAGAGGGATAGTGAGTTGTTGTTCATGGACTGTCAGAAATCTGAGGACAGTGGGATAGTGAGCTGTTGTTCACGGACTGTAAGAAATCAGATGACAGAGGGATAGATGAGGTGGTGTTCGTGGGTTCATGCAGACAGAAATCTGACGACAGAGGGATAGTGAGATGGTGTTAATGGACTGTCAGAAATCTGATGACAGAGGGATAGTGAGGTGCTGTTCATGGACTGTCAGAAATCTGATGACAGAGGTATTGTGAGGTGTTGTTCATGGACTGTCTGAAATCTGATGGCAGAGGGAGAGTGAGGTGTTGTTTATGGGTTCATGGACCATCAGAACTGTGATGACGGGGAATAGTGAGCTGTTGTTCACGGACTGTCAGAAATCTGATGACAGAGGGATAGTGGGGTGTTGTTCGTGGGTTCATGGACCATCAGAACTGTGATGACGGGGAATAGTGAGCTGTTGTTCACGGACTGTCAGAAATCTGATGACAGAGGGATAGTGAGGTGTTGTTCGTGGGTTCATGGACCATCAGAACTGTGATGACGGGGAATAGTGAGCTGTTGTTCACGGACTGTCAGAAATCTGAGGACAGTGGGATAGTGAGCTGTTGTTCACGGACTGTCAGAAATCTGATGACAGAGGGATAGTAAGGTGTTGTTCGTGGGTTCATGGACCATCAGAACTGTGATGACGGGGAATAGTGAGCTGTTGTTCACGGACTGTCAGAAATCTGATGACAGAGTTATAGTGAGGTGCTGTTCATGGGTTCATGGACTGTCATAAATCTGATGAAAGAAGGATAGTGAGTTGTTGTTCACGGACTGTCAGAAATCTGATGGCAGAGGGAGAGTGAGGTGTTGTTCGTGGGTTCATGGACCATCAGAAATGTGATGACGGGGAATAGTGAGGTGCTGTTCATGAACTGTCAGAAATCTGATGACAGAGGGATGGTGAGGTGTTGTTCATGGACTGTCAGAAATCTGATGACAGAGGGATAGTGAGGTGGTGTTCATGGGTTCATGGACTGTCAGAAATCTGCTGACAGAGGGATAGTGAGGTATTTTTCATGGACCATCAGAAATGTGATGACGGTGGATAGTGAGGTGGTGTTCAGGGACTGTCAGAAATCTGATGACAGAGGGATAGTGAGATGTTGTTCATGGACTGTCAGAAATCTGATGACAAAGGGATAGTGAGGTATTGTTCGTGGGTTCATGGACTGTCAGAAATCTGATGACAGAGGGATAGTGATGTGGTGTTCGTGGGTTCATGGACTATCATAAATCTGATGACAGAGGGATAGTGAGTTGTTGTTCATGGACTGTCAGAAATCTGAGGACAGTGGGATAGTGAGCTGTTGTTCACGGACTGTAAGAAATCAGATGACAGAGGGATAGATGAGGTGGTGTTCGTGGGTTCATGCACACAGAAATCTGATGACAGAGGGATAGTGAGGTGTTGTTCATGGACTGTCAGAAATCTGATGACAGAGGGATATTGAGATGGTGTTAATGGACTGTCAGAAATCTGATGACAGAGGGATAGTGAGGTGCTGTTCATGGACTGTCAGAAATCTGATGACAGAGGTATTGTGAGGTGTTGTTCATGGACTGTCTGAAATCTGATGGCAGAGGGAGAGTGAGGTGTTGTTTATGGGTTCATGGACCATCAGAACTGTGATGACGGGGAATAGTGAGCTGTTGTTCACGGACTGTCAGAAATCTGATGACAGAGGGACAGTGAGGTGTTGTTCGTGGGTTCATGGACCATCAGAACTGTGATGACGGGGAATAGTGAGCTGTTGTTCACGGACTGTCAGAAATCTGATGACAGAGGGATAGTGAGGTGTTGTTCGTGGGTTCATGGACCATCAGAACTGTGATGACGGGGAATAGTGAGCTGTTGTTCACGGACTGTCAGAAATCTGATGACAGAGTTATAGTGAGGTGCTGTTCATGGGTTCATGGACTGTCATAAATCTGATGAAAGAAGGATAGTGAGTTGTTGTTCACGGACTGTCAGAAATCTGATGGCAGAGGGAGAGTGAGGTGTTGTTTATGGTTTCATGGACTGTCAGAAAACTGATGTCAGAGGCATAGTGAGGTGGTGTTCATGGTCTGTCAGAAATCTGATGACAAAGGGATAGTGAGGTATTGTTCGTGGGTTCATGGACTGTCAGAAATCTGATGACAGCGGGATAGTGATGTGGTGTTCGTGGGTTCATGGACTATCATAAATCTGATGACAGAGGGATAGTGAGTTGTTGTTCATGGACTGTCAGAAATCTGAGGACAGTGGGATAGTGAGCTGTTGTTCACGGACTGTCAGAAATCTGATGACAGAGGGATAGTGATGTGTTGTTCGTGGGTTCATGGACCATCAGAACTGTGATGACGGGGAATAGTGAGCTGTTGTTCACGGACTGTCAGAAATCTGATGACAGAGGGATAGTGAGGTGTTGTTCGTTGGTTCATCGACTGTCAGAAATCTGATGACAAAGGGATAGTGAGGTATTGTTCGTGGGTTCATGGACTGTCAGAAATCTGATGACAAAGGGATAGTGAGGTATTGTTCGTGGGTTCATGGACTGTCAGAAATCTGATGACAGCTGGATAGTGATGTGGTGTTCGTGGGTTCATGGAGTATCATAAATCTGATGACAGAGGGATAGTGAGTTGTTGTTCATGGAGTGTCAGAAATCTGAGGACAGTGGGATAGTGAGCTGTTGTTCACGGACTGTCAGAAATCTGATGACAGAGGGATAGTGAGGTGTTGTTCGTGGGTTCATGGACCATCAGAACTGTGATGACGGGGAATAGTGAGCTGTTGTTCACGGACTGTCAGAAATCTGATGACAGAGGGATGGTGAGGTGTTGTTCACAGACTGTCAGAAATCTGGTGTCAGAGGGATAGTGAGGTGGTGTTCGTTGGTTCATGGACTGTCATAAATCTGATGAAAGAAGGATAGTGAGTTGTTGTTCACGGACTGTCATTAATCTGGTGACAGAGGGATAGTGAGGTGCTGTTCATGGACTGTCAGAAATCTGATGACAGAGGGATAGCGAGGTTTTGTTCATGGACTGTCAGAAATCTGATGGCAGAGGGAGAGTGAGGTGTTGTTTATGGGTTCATGGACTGTCAGAAAACTGATGTCAGAGGCATAGTGAGGTGGTGTTCATGGTCTGTCATAAATCTGATGACAGAGGGACAGTGAGTTGCTGTTCATGGACTGTCAGAAATCTGATGACAAAGGGATAGTGAGGTGTTGTTCGTGGGTTCATGGACCATCAGAAATGTGATGACGTGGAATAGTGAGGTGGTGTTCATGAACTGTCAGAAATCTGATGACAGAGGTATTGTGAGGTGTTGTTGATAGACTGTCAGAAATCTGAAGACAGAGCGATTGTGAGGTAATGTTAATGAACTGTCAGAAATCTGATGACAGAGGGATGGTGAGGTGTTGTTCATGGACTGTCAGAAATCTGATGACAGAGGGATAGTGAGGTGGTGTTCATGGGTTCATGGACTGTCAGAAATCTGATGACAGAGGGATAGTGAGGTATTTTTCAAGGACCATCAGAAATGTGATGACGGGGGATAGTGAGGTGGTGTTCAGGGACTGTCAGAAATCTGATGACAGAGGGATAGTGAGATGTTGTTCATGGACTGTCAGAAATCTGATGACAAAGGGATAGTGAGGTATTGTTCGTGGGTTCATGGACTGTCAGAAATCTGATGACAGAGGGATAGTGATGTGGTGTTCGTGGGTTCATGGACTATCATAAATCTGATGACAGAGGGATAGTGAGTTGTTGTTCATGGACTGTCAGAAATCTGAGGACAGTGGGATAGTGAGCTGATGTTCACGGACTGTAAGAAATCTGATGACAGAGGGATAGATGAGGTGGTGTTCGTGGGTTCATGCACTCAGAAATCTGATGACAGAGGGATAGTGAGATTTTGTTAATGGACTGTCAGAAATCTGATGACAGAGGGATAGTGAGATGGTGTTAATGGACTGTCAGAAATCTGATGACAGAGGGATAGTGAGGTGCTGTTCATGGACTGTCAGAAATCTGATGACAGAGGTATTGTGAGGTGTTGTTCATGGACTGTCTGAAATCTGATGGCAGAGGGAGAGTGAGGTGTTGTTTATGGGTTCATGGACCATCAGAACTGTGATGACGGGGAATAGTGAGCTGTTGTTCACGGACTGTCAGAAATCTGATGACAGAGGGATAGTGAGGTGTTGTTCGTGGGTTCATGGACCATCAGAACTGTGATGACGGGGAATAGTGAGCTGTTGTTCACGGACTGTCAGAAATCTGATGACAGAGGGATAGTGAGGTGTTGTTCGTGGGTTCATGGACCATCAGAACTGTGATGACGGGGAATAGTGAGCTGTTGTTCACGGACTGTCAGAAATCTGAGGACAGTGGGATAGTGAGCTGTTGTTCACGGACTGTCAGAAATCTGATGACAGAGGGATAGTGAGGTGTTGTTCGTGGGTTCATGGACCATCAGAACTGTGATGACGGGGAATAGTGAGCTGTTGTTCACGGACTGTCAGAAATCTGATGACAGAGGGATAGTAAGGTGTTGTTCGTGGGTTCATGGACCATCAGAACTGTGATGACGGGGAATAGTGAGCTGTTGTTCACGGACTGTCAGAAATCTGATGACAGAGTTATAGTGAGGTGCTGTTCATGGGTTCATGGACTGTCATAAATCTGATGAAAGAAGGATAGTGAGTTGTTGTTCACGGACTGTCAGAAATCTGATGGCAGAGGGAGAGTGAGGTGTTGTTCGTGGGTTCATGGACCATCAGAAATGTGATGACGGGGAATAGTGAGGTGCTGTTCATGAACTGTCAGAAATCTGATGACAGAGGGATGGTGAGGTGTTGTTCATGGACTGTCAGAAATCTGATGACAGAGGGATAGTGAGGTGGTGTTCATGGGTTCATGGACTGTCAGAAATCTGCTGACAGAGGGATAGTGAGGTATTTTTCATGGACCATCAGAAATGTGATGACGGGGGATAGTGAGGTGGTGTTCAGGGACTGTCAGAAATCTGATGACAGAGGGATAGTGAGATGTTGTTCATGGACTGTCAGAAATCTGATGACAAAGGGATAGTGAGGTATTGTTCGTGGGTTCATGGACTATCATAAATCTGATGACAGAGGGATAGTGAGTTGTTGTTCATGGACTGTCAGAAATCTGAGGACAGTGGGATAGTGAGCTGTTGTTCACGGACTGTAAGAAATCAGATGACAGAGGGATAGATGAGGTGGTGTTCGTGGGTTCATGCACACAGAAATCTGATGACAGAGGGATAGTGAGGTGTTGTTCATGGACTGTCAGAAATCTGATGACAGAGGGATAGTGAGATGGTGTTAATGGACTGTCAGAAATCTGATGACAGAGGGATAGTGAGGTGCTGTTCATGGACTGTCAGAAATCTGATGACAGAGGTATTGTGAGGTGTTGTTCATGGACTGTCTGAAATCTGATGGCAGAGGGAGAGTGAGGTGTTGTTTATGGGTTCATGGACCATCAGAACTGTGATGACGGGGAATAGTGAGCTGTTGTTCACGGACTGTCAGAAATCTGATGACAGAGGGACAGTGAGGTGTTGTTCGTGGGTTCATGGACCATCAGAACTGTGATGACGGGGAATAGTGAGCTGTTGTTCACGGACTGTCAGAAATCTGATGACAGAGGGATAGTGAGGTGTTGTTCGTGGGTTCATGGACCATCAGAACTGTGATGACGGGGAATAGTGAGCTGTTGTTCACGGACTGTCAGAAATCTGATGACAGAGTTATAGTGAGGTGCTGTTCATGGGTTCATGGACTGTCATAAATCTGATGAAAGAAGGATAGTGAGTTGTTGTTCACGGACTGTCAGAAATCTGATGGCAGAGGGAGAGTGAGGTGTTGTTTATGGTTTCATGGACTGTCAGAAAACTGATGTCAGAGGCATAGTGAGGTGGTGTTCATGGTCTGTCAGAAATCTGATGACAAAGGGATAGTGAGGTATTGTTCGTGGGTTCATGGACTGTCAGAAATCTGATGACAGCGGGATAGTGATGTGGTGTTCGTGGGTTCATGGACTATCATAAATCTGATGACAGAGGGATAGTGAGTTGTTGTTCATGGACTGTCAGAAATCTGAGGACAGTGGGATAGTGAGCTGTTGTTCACGGACTGTCAGAAATCTGATGACAGAGGGATAGTGATGTGTTGTTCGTGGGTTCATGGACCATCAGAACTGTGATGACGGGGAATAGTGAGCTGTTGTTCACGGACTGTCAGAAATCTGATGACAGAGGGATAGTGAGGTGTTGTTCGTTGGTTCATGGACTGTCAGAAATCTGATGACAAAGGGATAGTGAGGTATTGTTCGTGGGTTCATGGACTGTCAGAAATCTGATGACAAAGGGATAGTGAGGTATTGTTCGTGGGTTCATGGACTGTCAGAAATCTGATGACAGCTGGATAGTGATGTGGTGTTCGTGGGTTCATGGAGTATCATAAATCTGATGACAGAGGGATAGTGAGTTGTTGTTCATGGAGTGTCAGAAATCTGAGGACAGTGGGATAGTGAGCTGTTGTTCACGGACTGTCAGAAATCTGATGACAGAGGGATAGTGAGGTGTTGTTCGTGGGTTCATGGACCATCAGAACTGTGATGACGGGGAATAGTGAGCTGTTGTTCACGGACTGTCAGAAATCTGATGACAGAGGGATGGTGAGGTGTTGTTCACAGACTGTCAGAAATCTGGTGTCAGAGGGATAGTGAGGTGGTGTTCGTTGGTTCATGGACTGTCATAAATCTGATGAAAGAAGGATAGTGAGTTGTTGTTCACGGACTGTCATTAATCTGGTGACAGAGGGATAGTGAGGTGGTGTTAATGGACTCTCAGAAATCTGATGACAGAGGGATAGTGAGGTGCTGTTCATGGACTGTCAGAAATCTGATGACAGAGGGATAGCGAGGTTTTGTTCATGGACTGTCAGAAATCTGATGGCAGAGGGAGAGTGAGGTGTTGTTTATGGGTTCATGGACTGTCAGAAAACTGATGTCAGAGGCATAGTGAGGTGGTGTTCATGGTCTGTCATAAATCTGATGACAGAGGGACAGTGAGTTGCTGTTCATGGACTGTCAGAAATCTGATGAGAAAGGGATAGTGAGGTGTTGTTCGTGGGTTCATGGACCATCAGAAATGTGATGACGTGGAATAGTGAGGTGGTGTTCATGAACTGTCAGAAATCTGATGACAGAGGTATTGTGAGGTGTTGTTGATAGACTGTCAGAAATCTGAAGACAGAGCGATTGTGAGGTAATGTTAATGAACTGTCAGAAATCTGATGACAGAGGGATGGTGAGGTGTTGTTCATGGACTGTCAGAAATCTGATGACAGAGGGATAGTGAGGTGGTGTTCATGGGTTCATGGACTGTCAGAAATCTGATGACAGAGGGATAGTGAGGTATTTTTCAAGGACCATCAGAAATGTGATGACGGGGGATAGTGAGGTGGTGTTCAGGGACTGTCAGAAATCTGATGACAGAGGGATAGTGAGATGTTGTTCATGGACTGTCAGAAATCTGATGACAAAGGGATAGTGAGGTATTGTTCGTGGGTTCATGGACTGTCAGAAATCTGATGACAGAGGGATAGTGATGTGGTGTTCGTGGGTTCATGGACTATCATAAATCTGATGACAGAGGGATAGTGAGTTGTTGTTCATGGACTGTCAGAAATCTGAGGACAGTGGGATAGTGAGCTGATGTTCACGGACTGTAAGAAATCTGATGACAGAGGGATAGATGAGGTGGTGTTCGTGGGTTCATGCACTCAGAAATCTGATGACAGAGGGATAGTGAGATTTTGTTAATGGACTGTCAGAAATCTGATGACAGAGGGATAGTGAGGAGTTGTTCATGGGTTCATGGACTGTCAGAAATCTTATGACAGAGGGATAGTGAGATGGTGTTAATGGACTGTCAGAAATCTGATGATAGAGGGATAGTGAGGTGCGGTTCATGGACTGTCAGAAATCTGATGACAGAGGTATTGTGAGGTGTTGTTCATGGACTGTCAGAAATCTGATGGCAGAGGGAGAGTGATGTGGTGTTTATGGGTTCATGGACTGTCAGAAAACTGATGTCAGAGGCATAGTGAGGTGGTGTTCATGGTCTGTCATAAATCTGATGACAGAGGGACAGTGTGTTGTTGTTCATGGACTGTCAGAAATCTGATGACAAAGGGATAGTGAGGTGTTTCTTGTGGGTTCATGGACCATCAGAAATGTGATGACGGGGAATAGTGAGGTGGTGTTCATGAACTGTCAGAAATCCGATGACAGAGGTATTGTGAGGTGTTGTTGATAGACTGTCAGAAATCTGATGACAGAGCGATTGTGAGGTAATGTTAATGAACTGTCAGAAATCTGATGACAGAGGGATGGTG
Organism: Hemitrygon akajei; assembly: GCF_048418815.1. Classification (NCBI taxonomy): domain Eukaryota; kingdom Metazoa; phylum Chordata; class Chondrichthyes; order Myliobatiformes; family Dasyatidae; genus Hemitrygon; species Hemitrygon akajei. The sequence continues at coordinate 79,499,903 of NC_133134.1, forward strand.
AGGTGTTGTTCATGGACTGTCAGAAATCTGATGACAGAGGGATAGTGAGGTGGTGTTCATGGGTTCATGGACTGTCAGAAATCTGATGACAAAGGGATAGTGAGGTGTTGTTCGTGGGTTCATGGACCATCAGAAATGTGATGACGGGGAATAGTGAGGTGCTGTTCATGAACTGTCAGAAATCTGATGACAGAGGGTTGGTGAGGTGTTGTTCATGGACTGTCAGAAATCTGATGACAGAGGGATAGTGAGGTGTTGTTCATGGACTGTCAGAAATCTGATGACAGAGGGATAGTGAGGTATTTTTCATGGACCATCAGAAATGTGATGACGGGGGATAGTGAGGTGGTGTTCAGGGACTGTCAGAAATCTGATGACAGAGGGATAGTGAGATGTTGTAAATGGACTGTCAGAAATCTGATGACAAAGGGATAGTGAGGTATTGTTCGTGGGTTCATGGACTGTCAGAAATCTGATGACAGAGGGATAGTGATGTGGTGTTCGTGGGTTCATGGACTATCATAAATCTGATGACAGAGGGATAGTGAGTTGTTGTTCATGGACTGTCAGAAATCTGAGGACAGTGGGATAGTGAGCTGTTGTTCACGGACTGTAAGAAATCAGATGACAGAGGGATAGATGAGGTGGTGTTCGTGGGTTCATGCACACAGAAATCTGATGACAGAGGGATAGTGAGGTGTTGTTCATGGACTGTCAGAAATCTGATGACAGAGGGATAGTGAGATGGTGTTAATGGACTGTCAGAAATCTGATGACAGAGGGATAGTGAGGTGCTGTTCATGGACTGTCAGAAATCTGATGACAGAGGTATTGTGAGGTGTTGTTCATGGACTGTCTGAAATCTGATGGCAGAGGGAGAGTGAGGTGTTGTTTATGGGTTCATGGACCATCAGAACTGTGATGACGGGGAATAGTGAGCTGTTGTTCACGGACTGTCAGAAATCTGATGACAGAGGGATAGTGAGGTGTTGTTCGTGGGTTCATGGACTGTCAGAAATCTGATGACAAAGGGATAGTGAGGTATTGTTCGTGGGTTCATGGACTGTCAGAAATCTGATGACAAAGGGATAGTGAGGTATTGTTCGTGGGTTCATGGACTGTCAGAAATCTGATGACAGCGGGATAGTGATGTGGTGTTCGTGGGTTCATGGAGTATCATAAATCTGATGACAGAGGGATAGTGAGTTGTTGTTCATGGAGTGTCAGAAATCTGAGGACAGTGGGATAGTGAGCTGTTGTTCACGGACTGTCAGAAATCTGATGACAGAGGGATAGTGAGGTGTTGTTCGTGGGTTCATGGACCATCAGAACTGTGATGACGGGGAATAGTGAGCTGTAGTTCACGGACTGTCAGAAATCTGATGACAGAGGGATAGTGAGGTGTTGTTCGTGGGTTCATGGACCATCAGAACTGTGATGACGGGGAATAGTGAGCTGTTGTTCATGGACTGTCAGAAATCTGATGACAGAGTTATAGTGAGGTGCTGTTCATGGGTTCATGGACAGTCATAAATCTGATGAAAGAAGGATAGTGAGTTGTTGTTCACGGACTGTCAGAAATCTGGTGACAGAGGGATAGTGAGGTGCTGTTCATGGACTGTCAGAAATCTGATGACAGAGGGATAGCGAGGTTTTGTTCATGGACTGTCAGAAATCTGATGGCACAGGGAGAGTGAGGTGTTGTTTATGGTTTCATGGACTGTCAGAAAACTGATGTCAGAGGCATAGTGAGGTGGTGTTCATGGTCTGTCAGAAATCTGATGACAAAGGGATAGTGAGGTATTGTTCGTGGGTTCATGGACTGTCAGAAATCTGATGACAGCGGGATAGTGATGTGGTGTTCGTGGGTTCATGGACTATCATAAATCTGATGACAGAGGGATAGTGAGTTGTTGTTCATGGACTGTCAGAAATCTGAGGACAGTGGGATAGTGAGCTGTTGTTCACGGACTGTCAGAAATCTGATGACAGAGGTCTAGTGATGTGTTGTTCGTGGGTTCATGGACCATCAGAACTGTGATGACGGGGAATAGTGAGCTGTTGTTCACGGACTGTCAGAAATCTGATGACAGAGGGATAGTGAGGTGTTGTTCGTGGGTTCATGGACTGTCAGAAATCTGATGACAAAGGGATAGTGAGGTATTGTTCGTGGGTTCATGGACTGTCAGAAATCTGATGACAAAGGGATAGTGAGGTATTGTTCGTGGGTTCATGGACTGTCAGAAATCTGATGACAGCGGGATAGTGATGTGGTGTTCGTGGGTTCATGGAGTATCATAAATCTGATGACAGAGGGATAGTGAGTTGTTGTTCATGGAGTGTCAGAAATCTGAGGACAGTGGGATAGTGAGCTGTTGTTCACGGACTGTCAGAAATCTGATGACAGAGGGATAGTGAGGTGTTGTTCGTGGGTTCATGGACCATCAGAACTGTGATGACGGGGAATAGTGAGCTGTTGTTCACGGACTGTCAGAAATCTGATGACAGAGGGATGGTGAGGTGTTGTTCACAGACTGTCAGAAATCTGGTGTCAGAGGGATAGTGAGGTGGTGTTCGTTGGTTCATGGACTGTCATAAATCTGATGAAAGAAGGATAGTGAGTTGTTGTTCACGGACTGTCATTAATCTGGTGACAGAGGGATAGTGAGGTGGTGTTAATGGACTCTCAGAAATCTGATGACAGAGGGATAGTGAGGTGCTGTTCATGGACTGTCAGAAATCTGATGACAGAGGGATAGCGAGGTTTTGTTCATGGACTGTCAGAAATCTGATGGCAGAGGGAGAGTGAGGTGTTGTTTATGGGTTCATGGACTGTCAGAAAACTGATGTCAGAGGAATAGTGAGGTGGTGTTCATGGTCTGTCATAAATCTGATGACAGAGGGACAGTGAGTTGCTGTTCATGGACTGTCAGAAATCTGATGAGAAAGGGATAGTGAGGTGTTGTTCGTGGGTTCATGGACCATCAGAAATGTGATGACGGGGAATAGTGAGGTGGTGTTCATGAACTGTCAGAAATCTGATGACAGAGGTATTGTGAGGTGTTGTTGATAGACTGTCAGAAATCTGAAGACAGAGCGATTGTGAGGTAATGTTAATGAACTGTCAGAAATCTGATGACAGAGGGATGGTGAGGTGTTGTTCATGGACTGTCAGAAATCTGATGACAGAGGGATAGTGAGGTGGTGTTCATGGGTTCATGGACTGTCAGAAATCTGATGACAGAGGGATAGTGAGGTATTTTTCAAGGACCATCAGAAATGTGATGACGGGGGATAGTGAGTTGGTGTTCAGGGACTGTCAGAAATCTGATGACAGAGGGATAGTGAGATGTTGTTCATGGACTGTCAGAAATCTGATGACAAAGGGATAGTGAGGTATTGTTCGTGGGTTCATGGACTGTCAGAAATCTGATGACAGAGGGATAGTGATGTGGTGTTCGTGGGTTCATGGACTATCATAAATCTGATGACAGAGGGATAGTGAGTTGTTGTTCATGGACTGTCAGAAATCTGAGGACAGTGGGATAGTGAGCTGTTGTTCACGGACTGTAAGAAATCTGATGACAGAGGGATAGATGAGGTGGTGTTCGTGGGTTCATGCACTCAGAAATCTGATGACAGAGGGATAGTGAGATTGTGTTAATGGACTGTCAGAAATCTGATGACAGAGGGATAGTGAGGAGTTGTTCATGGGTTCATGGACTGTCAGAAATCTTATGACAGAGGGATAGTCTGGTGTTATTCATGGACTGTCAGAAATCTGATGACAGAGGTATTGTGAGGTGTTGTTCATGGACTGTCTGAAATCTGATGGCAGAGGGAGAGTGAGGTGTTGTTTATGGGTTCATGGACTGTCAGATATCTGATGACAGAGGAATAGTGAGGTGGTGTTTGTGGGTTCATGTACACAGAAAACTGATGACAGAGGGAGAGTTAGGTGTTGTTCATGGACTGTCAGAAATCTGATGTCAGGGGGATAGTGAGGTGTTGTTCATGGACTGTCATAAATCTGATCAAAGAGGGATAGTGAGTTGTTGTTCATGGACGGTCAGTAATCTGCTGACATAGGGATTGTAATGTTTTGTTCATGGGTTGATGGACTGTCAGAAATGTGATGAGAGAGGGATAGTGAGGTGGTGTTAATGGACTGTCAGAAATCTGATGACAGAGGGATAGATGAGGAGGTGTTCGTGGGTTCATGGACTCAGAAATCCGATGACAGAAGGATAGTGATGTGGTGTTCACGGACTGTCAGATATCTGATGACAGAGGCATAGTGAGGTGGTGTTCATGGTCTGTCATAAATCTGATGACAGAGGGACAGTGTGTTGTTGTACATGGACTGTCAGAAATCTGATGACAAAGGGATAGTGAGGTGTTTCTTGTGGGTTCATGGACCATCAGAAATGTGATGACGGGGAATAGTGAGGTGGTGTTCATGAACTGTCAGAAATCCGATGACAGAGGTATTGTGAGGTGTTGTTGATAGACTGTCAGAAATCTGATGACAGAGCGATTGTGAGGTAATGTTAATGAACTGTCAGAAATCTGATGACAGAGGGATGGTGAGGTGTTGTTCATGGACTGTCAGAAATCTGATGACAGAGGGATAGTGAGGTGGTGTTCATGGGTTCATGGACTGTCAGAAATCTGATGACAAAGGGATAGTGAGGTGTTGTTCGTGGGTTCATGGACCATCAGAAATGTGATGACGGGGAATAGTGAGGTGCTGTTCATGAACTGTCAGAAATCTGATGACAGAGGGTTGGTGAGGTGTTGTTCATGGACTGTCAGAAATCTGATGACAGAGGGATAGTGAGGTGTTGTTCATGGACTGTCAGAAATCTGATGACAGAGGGATAGTGAGGTATTTTTCATGGACCATCAGAAATGTGATGACGGGGGATAGTGAGGTGGTGTTCAGGGACTGTCAGAAATCTGATGACAGAGGGATAGTGAGATGTTGTAAATGGACTGTCAGAAATCTGATGACAAAGGGATAGTGAGGTATTGTTCGTGGGTTCATGGACTGTCAGAAATCTGATGACAGAGGGATAGTGATGTGGTGTTCGTGGGTTCATGGACTATCATAAATCTGATGACAGAGGGATAGTGAGTTGTTGTTCATGGACTGTCAGAAATCTGAGGACAGTGGGATAGTGAGCTGTTGTTCACGGACTGTAAGAAATCAGATGACAGAGGGATAGATGAGGTGGTGTTCGTGGGTTCATGCACACAGAAATCTGATGACAGAGGGATAGTGAGGTGTTGTTCATGGACTGTCAGAAATCTGATGACAGAGGGATAGTGAGATGGTGTTAATGGACTGTCAGAAATCTGATGACAGAGGGATAGTGAGGTGCTGTTCATGGACTGTCAGAAATCTGATGACAGAGGTATTGTGAGGTGTTGTTCATGGACTGTCTGAAATCTGATGGCAGAGGGAGAGTGAGGTGTTGTTTATGGGTTCATGGACCATCAGAACTGTGATGACGGGGAATAGTGAGCTGTTGTTCACGGACTGTCAGAAATCTGATGACAGAGGGATAGTGAGGTGTTGTTCGTGGGTTCATGGACTGTCAGAAATCTGATGACAAAGGGATAGTGAGGTATTGTTCGTGGGTTCATGGACTGTCAGAAATCTGATGACAAAGGGATAGTGAGGTATTGTTCGTGGGTTCATGGACTGTCAGAAATCTGATGACAGCGGGATAGTGATGTGGTGTTCGTGGGTTCATGGAGTATCATAAATCTGATGACAGAGGGATAGTGAGTTGTTGTTCATGGAGTGTCAGAAATCTGAGGACAGTGGGATAGTGAGCTGTTGTTCACGGACTGTCAGAAATCTGATGACAGAGGGATAGTGAGGTGTTGTTCGTGGGTTCATGGACCATCAGAACTGTGATGACGGGGAATAGTGAGCTGTAGTTCACGGACTGTCAGAAATCTGATGACAGAGGGATAGTGAGGTGTTGTTCGTGGGTTCATGGACCATCAGAACTGTGATGACGGGGAATAGTGAGCTGTTGTTCATGGACTGTCAGAAATCTGATGACAGAGTTATAGTGAGGTGCTGTTCATGGGTTCATGGACAGTCATAAATCTGATGAAAGAAGGATAGTGAGTTGTTGTTCACGGACTGTCAGAAATCTGGTGACAGAGGGATAGTGAGGTGCTGTTCATGGACTGTCAGAAATCTGATGACAGAGGGATAGCGAGGTTTTGTTCATGGACTGTCAGAAATCTGATGGCACAGGGAGAGTGAGGTGTTGTTTATGGTTTCATGGACTGTCAGAAAACTGATGTCAGAGGCATAGTGAGGTGGTGTTCATGGTCTGTCAGAAATCTGATGACAAAGGGATAGTGAGGTATTGTTCGTGGGTTCATGGACTGTCAGAAATCTGATGACAGCGGGATAGTGATGTGGTGTTCGTGGGTTCATGGACTATCATAAATCTGATGACAGAGGGATAGTGAGTTGTTGTTCATGGACTGTCAGAAATCTGAGGACAGTGGGATAGTGAGCTGTTGTTCACGGACTGTCAGAAATCTGATGACAGAGGTCTAGTGATGTGTTGTTCGTGGGTTCATGGACCATCAGAACTGTGATGACGGGGAATAGTGAGCTGTTGTTCACGGACTGTCAGAAATCTGATGACAGAGGGATAGTGAGGTGTTGTTCGTGGGTTCATGGACTGTCAGAAATCTGATGACAAAGGGATAGTGAGGTATTGTTCGTGGGTTCATGGACTGTCAGAAATCTGATGACAAAGGGATAGTGAGGTATTGTTCGTGGGTTCATGGACTGTCAGAAATCTGATGACAGCGGGATAGTGATGTGGTGTTCGTGGGTTCATGGAGTATCATAAATCTGATGACAGAGGGATAGTGAGTTGTTGTTCATGGAGTGTCAGAAATCTGAGGACAGTGGGATAGTGAGCTGTTGTTCACGGACTGTCAGAAATCTGATGACAGAGGGATAGTGAGGTGTTGTTCGTGGGTTCATGGACCATCAGAACTGTGATGACGGGGAATAGTGAGCTGTTGTTCACGGACTGTCAGAAATCTGATGACAGAGGGATGGTGAGGTGTTGTTCACAGACTGTCAGAAATCTGGTGTCAGAGGGATAGTGAGGTGGTGTTCGTTGGTTCATGGACTGTCATAAATCTGATGAAAGAAGGATAGTGAGTTGTTGTTCACGGACTGTCATTAATCTGGTGACAGAGGGATAGTGAGGTGGTGTTAATGGACTCTCAGAAATCTGATGACAGAGGGATAGTGAGGTGCTGTTCATGGACTGTCAGAAATCTGATGACAGAGGGATAGCGAGGTTTTGTTCATGGACTGTCAGAAATCTGATGGCAGAGGGAGAGTGAGGTGTTGTTTATGGGTTCATGGACTGTCAGAAAACTGATGTCAGAGGAATAGTGAGGTGGTGTTCATGGTCTGTCATAAATCTGATGACAGAGGGACAGTGAGTTGCTGTTCATGGACTGTCAGAAATCTGATGAGAAAGGGATAGTGAGGTGTTGTTCGTGGGTTCATGGACCATCAGAAATGTGATGACGGGGAATAGTGAGGTGGTGTTCATGAACTGTCAGAAATCTGATGACAGAGGTATTGTGAGGTGTTGTTGATAGACTGTCAGAAATCTGAAGACAGAGCGATTGTGAGGTAATGTTAATGAACTGTCAGAAATCTGATGACAGAGGGATGGTGAGGTGTTGTTCATGGACTGTCAGAAATCTGATGACAGAGGGATAGTGAGGTGGTGTTCATGGGTTCATGGACTGTCAGAAATCTGATGACAGAGGGATAGTGAGGTATTTTTCAAGGACCATCAGAAATGTGATGACGGGGGATAGTGAGTTGGTGTTCAGGGACTGTCAGAAATCTGATGACAGAGGGATAGTGAGATGTTGTTCATGGACTGTCAGAAATCTGATGACAAAGGGATAGTGAGGTATTGTTCGTGGGTTCATGGACTGTCAGAAATCTGATGACAGAGGGATAGTGATGTGGTGTTCGTGGGTTCATGGACTATCATAAATCTGATGACAGAGGGATAGTGAGTTGTTGTTCATGGACTGTCAGAAATCTGAGGACAGTGGGATAGTGAGCTGTTGTTCACGGACTGTAAGAAATCTGATGACAGAGGGATAGATGAGGTGGTGTTCGTGGGTTCATGCACTCAGAAATCTGATGACAGAGGGATAGTGAGATTGTGTTAATGGACTGTCAGAAATCTGATGACAGAGGGATAGTGAGGAGTTGTTCATGGGTTCATGGACTGTCAGAAATCTTATGACAGAGGGATAGTCTGGTGTTATTCATGGACTGTCAGAAATCTGATGACAGAGGTATTGTGAGGTGTTGTTCATGGACTGTCTGAAATCTGATGGCAGAGGGAGAGTGAGGTGTTGTTTATGGGTTCATGGACTGTCAGATATCTGATGACAGAGGAATAGTGAGGTGGTGTTTGTGGGTTCATGTACACAGAAAACTGATGACAGAGGGAGAGTTAGGTGTTGTTCATGGACTGTCAGAAATCTGATGTCAGGGGGATAGTGAGGTGTTGTTCATGGACTGTCATAAATCTGATCAAAGAGGGATAGTGAGTTGTTGTTCATGGACGGTCAGTAATCTGCTGACATAGGGATTGTAATGTTTTGTTCATGGGTTGATGGACTGTCAGAAATGTGATGAGAGAGGGATAGTGAGGTGGTGTTAATGGACTGTCAGAAATCTGATGACAGAGGGATAGATGAGGAGGTGTTCGTGGGTTCATGGACTCAGAAATCCGATGACAGAAGGATAGTGATGTGGTGTTCACGGACTGTCAGATATCTGATGACAGAGGGAGAGTGAGGTGTTGTTCGTGGGTTCATGGACTATCATAAATCTGATGACAGAGGGATAGTGATGTGGTGTTCGTGGGTTCATGGACTATCATAAATCTGATGACAGAGGGATAGTGAGTTGTTGTTCATGGACTGTCAGAAATCTGAGGACAGTGGGATAGTGAGCTGTTGTTCACGGACTGTAAGAAATCAGATGACAGAGGGATAGATGAGGTGGTGTTCGTGGGTTCATGCACACAGAAATCTGATGACAGAGGGATAGTGAGGTGTTGTTCATGGACTGTCAGAAATCTGATGACAGAGGGATAGTGAGATGGTGTTAATGGACTGTCAGAAATCTGATGACAGAGGGATAGTGAGGTGCTGTTCATGGACTGTCAGAAATCTGATGACAGAGGTATTGTGAGGTGTTGTTCATGGACTGTCTGAAATCTGATGGCAGAGGGAGAGTGAGGTGTTGTTTATGGGTTCATGGACCATCAGAACTGTGATGACGGGGAATAGTGAGCTGTTGTTCACGGACTGTCAGAAATCTGATGACAGAGGGATAGTGAGGTGTTGTTCGTGGGTTCATGGACTGTCAGAAATCTGATGACAAAGGGATAGTGAGGTATTGTTCGTGGGTTCATGGACTGTCAGAAATCTGATGACAAAGGGATAGTGAGGTATTGTTCGTGGGTTCATGGACTGTCAGAAATCTGATGACAGCGGGATAGTGATGTGGTGTTCGTGGGTTCATGGAGTATCATAAATCTGATGACAGAGGGATAGTGAGTTGTTGTTCATGGAGTGTCAGAAATCTGAGGACAGTGGGATAGTGAGCTGTTGTTCACGGACTGTCAGAAATCTGATGACAGAGGGATAGTGAGGTGTTGTTCGTGGGTTCATGGACCATCAGAACTGTGATGACGGGGAATAGTGAGCTGTAGTTCACGGACTGTCAGAAATCTGATGACAGAGGGATAGTGAGGTGTTGTTCGTGGGTTCATGGACCATCAGAACTGTGATGACGGGGAATAGTGAGCTGTTGTTCATGGACTGTCAGAAATCTGATGACAGAGTTATAGTGAGGTGCTGTTCATGGGTTCATGGACAGTCATAAATCTGATGAAAGAAGGATAGTGAGTTGTTGTTCACGGACTGTCAGAAATCTGGTGACAGAGGGATAGTGAGGTGCTGTTCATGGACTGTCAGAAATCTGATGACAGAGGGATAGCGAGGTTTTGTTCATGGACTGTCAGAAATCTGATGGCACAGGGAGAGTGAGGTGTTGTTTATGGTTTCATGGACTGTCAGAAAACTGATGTCAGAGGCATAGTGAGGTGGTGTTCATGGTCTGTCAGAAATCTGATGACAAAGGGATAGTGAGGTATTGTTCGTGGGTTCATGGACTGTCAGAAATCTGATGACAGCGGGATAGTGATGTGGTGTTCGTGGGTTCATGGACTATCATAAATCTGATGACAGAGGGATAGTGAGTTGTTGTTCATGGACTGTCAGAAATCTGAGGACAGTGGGATAGTGAGCTGTTGTTCACGGACTGTCAGAAATCTGATGACAGAGGTCTAGTGATGTGTTGTTCGTGGGTTCATGGACCATCAGAACTGTGATGACGGGGAATAGTGAGCTGTTGTTCACGGACTGTCAGAAATCTGATGACAGAGGGATAGTGAGGTGTTGTTCGTGGGTTCATGGACTGTCAGAAATCTGATGACAAAGGGATAGTGAGGTATTGTTCGTGGGTTCATGGACTGTCAGAAATCTGATGACAAAGGGATAGTGAGGTATTGTTCGTGGGTTCATGGACTGTCAGAAATCTGATGACAGCGGGATAGTGATGTGGTGTTCGTGGGTTCATGGAGTATCATAAATCTGATGACAGAGGGATAGTGAGTTGTTGTTCATGGAGTGTCAGAAATCTGAGGACAGTGGGATAGTGAGCTGTTGTTCACGGACTGTCAGAAATCTGATGACAGAGGGATAGTGAGGTGTTGTTCGTGGGTTCATGGACCATCAGAACTGTGATGACGGGGAATAGTGAGCTGTTGTTCACGGACTGTCAGAAATCTGATGACAGAGGGATGGTGAGGTGTTGTTCACAGACTGTCAGAAATCTGGTGTCAGAGGGATAGTGAGGTGGTGTTCGTTGGTTCATGGACTGTCATAAATCTGATGAAAGAAGGATAGTGAGTTGTTGTTCACGGACTGTCATTAATCTGGTGACAGAGGGATAGTGAGGTGGTGTTATTGGACTCTCAGAAATCTGATGACAGAGGGATAGTGAGGTGCTGTTCATGGACTGTCAGAAATCTGATGACAGAGGGATAGCGAGGTTTTGTTCATGGACTGTCAGAAATCTGATGGCAGAGGGAGAGTGAGGTGTTGTTTATGGGTTCATGGACTGTCAGAAAACTGATGTCAGAGGAATAGTGAGGTGGTGTTCATGGTCTGTCATAAATCTGATGACAGAGGGACAGTGAGTTGCTGTTCATGGACTGTCAGAAATCTGATGAGAAAGGGATAGTGAGGTGTTGTTCGTGGGTTCATGGACCATCAGAAATGTGATGACGGGGAATAGTGAGGTGGTGTTCATGAACTGTCAGAAATCTGATGACAGAGGTATTGTGAGGTGTTGTTGATAGACTGTCAGAATTCTGAAGACAGAGCGATTGTGAGGTAATGTTAATGAACTGTCAGAAATCTGATGACAGAGGGATGGTGAGGTGTTGTTCATGGACTGTCAGAAATCTGATGACAGAGGGATAGTGAGGTGGTGTTCATGGGTTCATGGACTGTCAGAAATCTGATGACAGAGGGATAGTGAGGTATTTTTCAAGGACCATCAGAAATGTGATGACGGGGGATAGTGAGTTGGTGTTCAGGGACTGTCAGAAATCTGATGACAGAGGGATAGTGAGATGTTGTTCATGGACTGTCAGAAATCTGATGACAAAGGGATAGTGAGGTATTGTTCGTGGGTTCATGGACTGTCAGAAATCTGATGACAGAGGGATAGTGATGTGGTGTTCGTGGGTTCATGGACTATCATAAATCTGATGACAGAGGGATAGTGAGTTGTTGTTCATGGACTGTCAGAAATCTGAGGACAGTGGGATAGTGAGCTGTTGTTCACGGACTGTAAGAAATCTGATGACAGAGGGATAGATGAGGTGGTGTTCGTGGGTTCATGCACTCAGAAATCTGATGACAGAGGGATAGTGAGATTGTGTTAATGGACTGTCAGAAATCTGATGACAGAGGGATAGTGAGGAGTTGTTCATGGGTTCATGGACTGTCAGAAATCTTATGACAGAGGGATAGTCTGGTGTTATTCATGGACTGTCAGAAATCTGATGACAGAGGTATTGTGAGGTGTTGTTCATGGACTGTCTGAAATCTGATGGCAGAGGGAGAGTGAGGTGTTGTTTATGGGTTCATGGACTGTCAGATATCTGATGACAGAGGAATAGTGAGGTGGTGTTTGTGGGTTCATGTACACAGAAAACTGATGACAGAGGGAGAGTTAGGTGTTGTTCATGGACTGTCAGAAATCTGATGTCAGGGGGATAGTGAGGTGTTGTTCATGGACTGTCATAAATCTGATCAAAGAGGGATAGTGAGTTGTTGTTCATGGACGGTCAGTAATCTGCTGACATAGGGATTGTAATGTTTTGTTCATGGGTTGATGGACTGTCAGAAATGTGATGAGAGAGGGATAGTGAGGTGGTGTTAATGGACTGTCAGAAATCTGATGACAGAGGGATAGTGAGATGGTGTTAATGGACTGTCAGAAATCTGATGACAGAGGGATAGATGAGGAGGTGTTCGTGGGTTCATGGACTCAGAAATCCGATGACAGAAGGATAGTGATGTGGTGTTCACGGACTGTCAGATATCTGATGACAGAGGGAGAGTGAGGTGTTGTTTATGGGTTCATGGACTGTCAGATATCTGATGACAGAGGAATAGTGAGCTGGTGTTTGTGGGTTCATGTACACAGAAAACTGATGACAGAGGGAGAGTTAGGTGTTGTTCATGGACTGTCAGAATTCTGATGTCAGGGGGATAGTGAGGTGTTGTTCATGGACTGTCATAAATCTGATCAAAGAGGGATAGTGAGTTGTTGTTCATGGACGGTCAGTAATCTGCTGACATAGGGATTGTAATGTTTTGTTCATGGGTTGATGGACTGTCAGAAATGTGATGAGAGAGGGATAGTGAGGTGGTGTTAATGGACTGTCAGAAATCTGATGGCACAGGGAGAGTGAGGTGTTGTTTATGGTTTCATGGACTGTCAGGAAACTGATGTCAGAGGCATAGTGAGGTGGTGTTCATGGTCTGTCAGAAATCTGATGACAAAGGGATAGTGAGGTATTGTTCGTGGGTTCATGGACTGTCAGAAATCTGATGACAGCGGGATAGTGATGTGGTGTTCGTGGGTTCATGGACTATCATAAATCTGATGACAGAGGGATAGTGAGTTGTTGTTCATGGACTGTCAGAAATCTGAGGACAGTGGGATAGTGAGCTGTTGTTCACGGACTGTCAGAAATCTGATGACAGAGGGCTAGTGATGTGTTGTTCGTGGGTTCATGGACCATCAGAACTGTGATGACGGGGAATAGTGAGCTGTTGTTCACGGACTGTCAGAAATCTGATGACAGAGGGATAGTGAGGTGTTGTTCGTGGGTTCATGGACTGTCAGAAATCTGATGACAAAGGGATAGTGAAGTATTGTTCGTGGGTTCATGGACTGTCAGAAATCTGATGACAAAGGGATAGTGAGGTATTGTTCGTGGGTTCATGGACTGTCAGAAATCTGATGACAGCGGGATAGTGATGTGGTGTTCGTGGGTTCATGGAGTATCATAAATCTGATGACAGAGGGATAGTGAGTTGTTGTTCATGGAGTGTCAGAAATCTGAGGACAGTGGGATAGTGAGCTGTTGTTCACGGACTGTCAGAAATCTGATGACAGAGGGATAGTGAGGTGTTGTTCGTGGGTTCATGGACCATCAGAACTGTGATGACGGGGAATAGTGAGCTGTTGTTCACGGACTGTCAGAAATCTGATGACAGAGGGATGGTGAGGTGTTGTTCACAGACTGTCAGAAATCTGGTGTCAGAGGGATAGTGAGGTGGTGTTCGTTGGTTCATGGACTGTCATAAATCTGATGAAAGAAGGATAGTGAGTTGTTGTTCACGGACTGTCATTAATCTGGTGACAGAGGGATAGTGAGGTGGTGTTAATGGACTCTCAGAAATCTGATGACAGAGGGATAGTGAGGTGCTGTTCATGGACTGTCAGAAATCTGATGACAGAGGGATAGCGAGGTTTTGTTCATGGACTGTCAGAAATCTGATGGCAGAGGGAGAGTGAGGTGTTGTTTATGGGTTCATGGACTGTCAGAAAACTGATGTCAGAGGAATAGTGAGGTGGTGTTCATGGTCTGTCATAAATCTGATGACAGAGGGACAGTGAGTTGCTGTTCATGGACTGTCAGAAATCTGATGAGAAAGGGATAGTGAGGTGTTGTTCGTGGGTTCATGGACCATCAGAAATGTGATGACGGGGAATAGTGAGGTGGTGTTCATGAACTGTCAGAAATCTGATGACAGAGGTATTGTGAGGTGTTGTTGATAGACTGTCAGAAATCTGAAGACAGAGCGATTGTGAGGTAATGTTAATGAACTGTCAGAAATCTGATGACAGAGGGATGGTGAGGTGTTGTTCATGGACTGTCAGAAATCTGATGACAGAGGGATAGTGAGGTGGTGTTCATGGGTTCATGGACTGTCAGAAATCTGATGACAGAGGGATAGTGAGGTATTTTTCAAGGACCATCAGAAATGTGATGACGGGGGATAGTGAGTTGGTGTTCAGGGACTGTCAGAAATCTGATGACAGAGGTATTGTGAGGTGTTGTTCATGGACTGTCTGAAATCTGATGGCAGAGGGAGAGTGAGGTGTTGTTTATGGGTTCATGGACCATCAGAACTGTGATGACGGGGAATAGTGAGCTGTTGTTCACGGACTGTCAGAAATCTGATGACAGAGGGATAGTGAGGTGTTGTTCGTGGGTTCATGGACCATCAGAACTGTGATGACGGGGAATAGTGAGCTGTTGTTCACGGACTGTCAGAAATCTGATGACAGAGGGATAGTGAGGTGTTGTTCGTGGGTTCATGGACCATCAGAACTGTGATGACGGGGAATAGTGAGCTGTTGTTCACGGACTGTCAGAAATCTGAGGACAGTGGGATAGTGAGCTGTTGTTCACGGACTGTCAGAAATCTGATGACAGAGGGATAGTGAGGTGTTGTTCGTGGGTTCATGGACCATCAGAACTGTGATGACGGGGAATAGTGAGCTGTTGTTCACGGACTGTCAGAAATCTGATGACAGAGGGATAGTAAGGTGTTGTTCGTGGGTTCATGGACCATCAGAACTGTGATGACGGGGAATAGTGAGCTGTTGTTCACGGACTGTCAGAAATCTGATGACAGAGTTATAGTGAGGTGCTGTTCATGGGTTCATGGACTGTCATAAATCTGATGAAAGAAGGATAGTGAGTTGTTGTTCACGGACTGTCAGAAATCTGATGGCAGAGGGAGAGTGAGGTGTTGTTTATGGTTTCATGGACTGTCAGAAAACTGATGTCAGAGGCATAGTGAGGTGGTGTTCATGGTCTGTCAGAAATCTGATGACAAAGGGATAGTGAGGTATTGTTCGTGGGTTCATGGACTGTCAGAAATCTGATGACAGCGGGATAGTGATGTGGTGTTCGTGGGTTCATGGACTATCATAAATCTGATGACAGAGGGATAGTGAGTTGTTGTTCATGGACTGTCAGAAATCTGAGGACAGTGGGATAGTGAGCTGTTGTTCACGGACTGTCAGAAATCTGATGACAGAGGGATAGTGATGTGTTGTTCGTGGGTTCATGGACCATCAGAACTGTGATGACGGGGAATAGTGAGCTGTTGTTCACGGACTGTCAGAAATCTGATGACAGAGGGATAGTGAGGTGTTGTTCGTTGGTTCATGGACTGTCAGAAATCTGATGACAAAGGGATAGTGAGGTATTGTTCGTGGGTTCATGGACTGTCAGAAATCTGATGACAAAGGGATAGTGAGGTATTGTTCGTGGGTTCATGGACTGTCAGAAATCTGATGACAGCTGGATAGTGATGTGGTGTTCGTGGGTTCATGGAGTATCATAAATCTGATGACAGAGGGATAGTGAGTTGTTGTTCATGGAGTGTCAGAAATCTGAGGACAGTGGGATAGTGAGCTGTTGTTCACGGACTGTCAGAAATCTGATGACAGAGGGATAGTGAGGTGTTGTTCGTGGGTTCATGGACCATCAGAACTGTGATGACGGGGAATAGTGAGCTGTTGTTCACGGACTGTCAGAAATCTGATGACAGAGGGATGGTGAGGTGTTGTTCACAGACTGTCAGAAATCTGGTGTCAGAGGGATAGTGAGGTGGTGTTCGTTGGTTCATGGACTGTCATAAATCTGATGAAAGAAGGATAGTGAGTTGTTGTTCACGGACTGTCATTAATCTGGTGACAGAGGGATAGTGAGGTGGTGTTAATGGACTGTCAGAAATCTGATGACAGAGGGATAGCGAGGTTTTGTTCATGGACTGTCAGAAATCTGATGGCAGAGGGAGAGTGAGGTGTTGTTTATGGGTTCATGGACTGTCAGAAAACTGATGTCAGAGGCATAGTGAGGTGGTGTTCATGGTCTGTCATAAATCTGATGACAGAGGGACAGTGAGTTGCTGTTCATGGACTGTCAGAA